>NW_027466140.1:3960000-4370000 GCF_046127955.1 Nelusetta ayraudi | reverse complement strand
TATGTTTTTGGCACTTGGTGCCGTAATAATTACAGATTTTTTTGTCATCACACAGGACGAAAAGCCTTTCAGCTCAGTCCAGTTCAGCAGGATCCAGTACTTCCAGTGTAGCCGTCCCGCTCAAGTCCAACGTGCTGCCAGAAAGCCAGGAGAAACCTGTACGATGCTTTTGAGTGCCATGGACCCGTTTATGTCCCAGAATTATTATTCTTCAAATTGACTGTGTCTCTGTGTCTCGGTCACCACAGGCTCCTGCGGTGGTGCAGGTCAGTGCAAGCCCAGATTTAGAAGTTGAGAGGCTCTTCAAGAAGAGCATCAAGCGACATTCAAGGCCCAATGGTTTGTATTTTTTCAATAGCAGGCCTAAATACTGCCCTGTATCACAGCATTTACAGCAGCTTGATAATGTTTTGTTTATTATTATTATTATTATTATTATTATTATAAAAGAGTTTGTATCAACTATGGACCTGCACAACGAGCCCGGCGCTCCAGACCCCTCAATGGGGAGCAGAAGTCGCTCTGTACCGGGCCTGGACATCAAGGCAAGTGGCATTGATTTGTTTTTGCCATGAATGCACTCATTCAACTTAACCCTTAATACATTTATTTTAATTGCGAGCAAATACGTCTGTCTTGCCATGCACGACACAGTGCATCAGACTGGTTTTTCCTGTGTGATTGACATGAAGATAAAGCAGCCAAGCAAGAGTAAAGCAACAGAGTAGGAAGTTCACTTAAAGCCATCGCAGTATTTGCCTCTAATCCATTCTGCTGAAGGTTTTCCACTATTTGTAGTTAACTAACTCTCTGCCAAATTATGCCACGGGTCATTAATTAACTTCTGTTTGTGTCAGTAAAGCAGAGCAGAGGTTGAAACTTGTCGCTGCCTTTGTCCAAGACTGTCGTTGTTCCCACACTTAATCTATTATCCCAAAGAGAGTAATTAAGGGACGATGGAGGCGTTTGATTGGTTTATTCCCTGTAATCACAACCTCATTGATTGTCATTATGCTTTTTTTTTCTTGCTAAAGAAAAAAATGTCCCTAATGGATTTCTTTTTTCTTTCTTTTTTTGCAGGAAGTCGGAGAGGAGGAGGAGGAGGAGGACGAGGATATCGACAACTTGGTTAACTTTCATAAAAAAGCGATGGTTACGAGCTCATCCAGCCTGAGCAGCTCTAAGGTAAAACTATTGACTTTTTCTGCCACGCTTGCCGGCCTTGTCCTCTCTGAGGAAGAAGCTCATTATGTTTCTCAGAATGGAAGCCAAGTTAGATCATCTAAAAAGATTATCTATAACCTCAGGGCCTCCTCTGGCATATTAGGAAATGCTTAAAAGGTTTGTAATGCAGAATAAAGTGTTTCTATAGTTACCAAAGCCCCAGGGGAGGGACCAGTATACAATCACACGGTCCCTCGGGATGCAGGTGGACGTAATCATTCTATTCACTGCTTATTATTTTAGCTCTCTCTTGTGTTTGTGTCTGCTTTCTTTATCTGTTCTAATTAAATAATCTTAATTACACATCTGCCTGGTGTTGCTATCGTTGAAATAAAACGGGGGAGTTGTGAAGGCTTATTTGCTCAGCCGAGGTCTGTTTATGTGATTCCAGAGCACGTTGGGCAGCCTGATGAGCATCTACAGCGAGTCCGGCGACTTTGACAGCGTGGAGGTGAGCGGAGACATCGTCTTCTCCTTAACCTACAACAAAGAAACCCAGAGCCTGCAGCTCTTCATCAAGGAGTGCCAGGGGCTGGCCTACGGTGATACCTCCCGGCACTTCTCCAGCCCGTAAATATTCAAAAAAAATAACTCCTCCACGCAGCTCTGCAACACAAAACGCGCACTTCTTCTTCTTCAAACTGTGGTGCTGATTGCGGCAGCGGGAGCGGTCGTCACTTAACGCCGCGCAAACCGCCCCGGCTGGACCCATGAGTGATGTTAACGCTGCCCTGATCAGTGCAGATAAAAGATTACTGCACTTACAGAGGCTGTATAATCACATCCCCAGAGGTGATGGCTTGACTTTCAAAAGGAAAGCGAGTGTCAACATGCATGCTAATGGAATTTAGTCAGGAAAACTCAGCCCCGGCCAAGAGTAACTCTGTGTTTGACAGCCTTTTTGTTGTTTCCAGTTACATCAAATGTTACCTGCTGCCGGATAAGTCCCGTCAGAGCAAACGGAAGACTAGCACCAAGAGGAACACCATCAACCCTGTGTACAACGAGACACTGAAGGTGAAGGTTTACACCTGCCGCTCCTGCGCTGCGTCCTGTTGACTCACTCGCGCTCCCAGTTCAGCCACCTCCCGCCGTGACGCTTGCAGACCCTGGACACACCCGCAACTGTGCTTAGCATGTGTATTTACATTGCAGATTAAATTAGCTGTAGTCAAATATTGGTTTTCGTCTCGTCAGCAGATGTACAGGCTGCTGAGATACAGTGACAAAAACCGAGGAGGTCAGCCGGATGCACTCATTCGAAAGTAGCGGATGCTCATAAGAAGAATATTTCAAATGAAAGAGAATGGCTTGAAATAAAGTCTAAATCCATCTTTGTCTTTAGTCAAGTCTCCATATGGTGTAAAATTGTCTTCACCGGTATTTTTTGTTTTTGCTTTGCTTGCTCCGCTTTTTAATCATCATCATCATCATCATCATGTTGAGAATCCTCCTCTTCCTTCTTATCCTCCTCTTCCTGCTCTGTCATGTGCACCACCAGTACTCAGTCAGCTACTCCCAGCTGATGACTCGCTCCTTGCTGATATCCGTTTGGCACCACGGTCGCTTAAAACGGAACACCTTCCTGGGAGAGGTGGAGATCCCTCTGGACTCCAGAAACCTGGATTCCCTGTTAATCGAGCGCATGGCTCTAATGTCCAAGGTACTCAGCCTCACAATTGTGTGTAGACAAAAAAACAAGACAGTACTTTAAGAAAAGGTCAAAGGTTACTCATTATTGTTTGCAGTTTTTTTTCTTCTCAGAAGATGCATTTCCTGCATGTGATGTCCTTTTTCTTGACAGGCCTCCGTTTCCTCAACGTCGACCTTCAGTCAGTACAAAGGCGAGCTTGTGATCTCCTTGAAGTACGTCACTCCCCAAAAGACGACGGCTGAGAAAACTAAAGGTGAGACGCTGAGGAACCTCGAGCTGTGATCCGGGCGGTTTCTAACCAGTTGCCTCGTTTCCACTTAGCAAAAAAATCTGTGCCTGTGGACGGTGGAGAGCTGCACGTCCTTATTAAGGAGGCAAATAACTTGATCGCCATGAAAGCTGCAGGGTTATCAGACACCTTTGTGAAAAGGTTGGACTTAATCCCTTCTCTCTGTCTCTTTGGTGCAATCCTCCGATCTCTGTGTCCGTGCACGCCGGCTGACCTCTGTTGTTCCGTGACTTTGCAGTTACTTGCATCCAAGCAAATCAAAGAGCATGAAGAGGAAGACTCCGGTGGTGAAGAAGAGCCTGGATCCCAATTACAACCACACGTTTGTGTACGGCGGGCTGACTCTGGAGCAGCTGAGGGGGATGTGCCTGGAGCTGACCGTGTGGGACAGGGAGGCCATGCTGAGCAACGAGTTCCTCGGGGGAGTTCGCCTCAGCAGTGGGAAAGGTGAGATCATTCTCTCGATCCATCTCTCATTCACCTTCAGCTTGCAGCATTTTAATTTGTATGGTTTTAGTCCAAACTGCTGCCACTGTTGTGCTGAGGAATTTCACTCACTGGTTAATTCCTCTGTGAAATAAGTTATTTTGGCCTATGAGACACTTGTACAAAATGCATTTATTATGGAATCCACTCTGTATTTCCTAAAAATTCAAATGCAAAGAAATTCTTTAGTTTATGCACTAAGACTGGTCTATGTGTTTGTGATGTCATAGAATCTTTGTTTCTGGTTATTGTCGTTCTTGGTCGTAATTTTTTTCATGGAAAAAAAATCACTGTGTACAAGAGACTAATTGCATGTCCCTGAGGGTAAATTATTAAATAAATATTTTTTTAAGGGATAAGCCCATCATTTTCACATTGAATTTTATTGTGGAGGATTATTTCCTGCACATCGTTGGCATTTGGATTAAATGAAAAAAAAATTTTTTTTTCATTGGTAACATCTGATTTCTGCCTTCACCGTGCGTCTTTCATCGCCGCAGGCAATGTGTTAATAGGAAAAGAGGAAGTGCAGATGGACTCCGTTGGGGAGGAAGTCAATTTGTGGCACAAGATGATGCAATACCCTGACTCGTGGGCAGAGGGCACTCTTCCACTGCGGTCCACCATGGAGAAGACAAAGGGCAAATGAGGACAGTGAAGGCCCGAACACTCACAATAACAATCCCAGGACGGCAAAGGGGAGGAAGCGGTGGGGGGCGAGGGCCGAGCGTGGATTAATTGTGCTTTGCAAGATTATCAGACCAGACGGCAGTCGACTGATGTGAACTGCAGGCGGAGACGCAAATTCCGTCTCTCTGAGTACAGACCATCGAGATTCTGACATACGTACTGTGCCAGTGATTCCATGTCAAGACTTTGTTCTTGTTTATACCGTTTCTAAAGAGGGCAAGAAGACTAAATAACGTATCTCACGTATAGAATATACTTTTAGACATATTTTAAACGTCTCTGTGGTCTGCATGTTTCAAATGGTATTTTAATAAAGTAACTATTTACATTTTTTAGAATAAGGTTTTTGTTTGTATGCCTTGCCTGCCCGTCTATCCATCACCTCTGCCCAAATGTGAACAGCACATCAGTGACGACTCCACTCCAGGAAAACTTTAATTTCTGCATTCAGATGTCTCTCCTGTGGACTGGGTGAAGTCTGCACCCTCCTGTCTGTAAAGCAACTGAAGCATTAAGCTGAGTTCTCCAAGCTGCCCTGCTCAGGGTTTGTCTCCAAACTGTAAACTGTGGATTTATTGCAGGAGTGCTTCATAACACACAATGATGACATGATGACGCCCCTTTTAATAACCAAGGCTAACAAGTTTAAAGAGTTTACTTATGTTTTACTTATGTAACTGATGTTTTGCACTTTTCTTCCATATATTACAAATGCATAAAAACAATATCTTGCACATGAGACGACCCACCCGCAAAAATGATCAAATGGTTCCTTTTTTTAAATGTTACAACTCTTCAAAGATGTTTTATGTTTCTCTCTTGGTGACTGATGTACTTTGAAGTAATAAAGATCTTACCTGCCTTTTTGATATGTGTCTCAACTCTGTTCACAATTGTAAAACAAGCTGAAGAATAAAACACTCACGTCTGCTCCTGGCTATTGGAGTTGGTTCCAACCGAGTGATGAAAATTACAACAGCACAAAAACCCTTCACACACATTTAACTCAAAATCTGATGCATCTGTGGCAAATATATTGCATTTCTAAACAAGATTTGTTCATTTTTTTGCATTCCTGTTTTTTCTGGTGAACATGTGATACATAGATAAACAGTGCCAGCACTTCAGTGTCGTGAGAATCACATTTAAACATGACAACAGCCTCCCTGTTTGCCTTTGTCACTGCTAACCCAAAATGGCAACTAGAGTTCTTCGGTAACTTCTTCATCACAGAAGCTCCTTTTTTCTTCCAGCTTCTCTCGCTCCTCTTCTGTCATCACAAAGTGGTCTATGTAGGAGAACAGCTCCTCCGAAGCCATGGGGATGATGAAGCGCTCGCGGTCCAGCCCGAGCTCATCCAGCAGCAGCATGCTGAAGTACGACCTGGAGATTCTGAATGCTTGTCTGCAAAAAAAAAAAAGAAAAGAAAATGTGCAAATACACAGAATCAGAATTCAATGAGCGGCTTGTGCAAGTAGCTCATTCTGTCTTTGCCATGCTTGACAATTCTGTACATTTCTCTTTGTAATGCATTTGTTTTGCATGCAGTCATCTGTAAATGCTCTCAAGTGCCATCAGCGGTTCAGAGAATGTTCACAGTGGCGAATAAGGATATACGCTTTAGTGGGGACAGCTAAAAGTAAGGTGGCATCAGAACAAATAACTGTGGACTCAGACAGTGAAACAATGTGCTGAAAGATGTGACAAACATTCTATTTGATGCAGAACAACAAAGAGTTTTGGTCGCAATTCTACAACCAAAACTCTTTGGACTACGCCAAAACCGCATACCTCAGAGAAAATGAAAACTTTTGGAAAACTTTTTCCTAATTAGATTTCCTATCTATGTTTGATGACACAGGGAGTCAGCACCCTGCTTTGGGATTTCATTTTCTCGTTCTGCTGCCCTTGTCTGTTTAAACAGTGGCTTATCTTCAAGTGCACTTTCACCATTTACAGTCAAACTAACAGAGCTCTTCCTTTTTATTGGGTGGGGGAGGATGAGCAGGCTTCAGTTCTAGTCCGAATGAGCGTTGCGTAACAGCATTTCATCCAGCACTAAGCAAAGAAAGGCACTGGACGACCGAGAGACGAAGGACGCACCTCAGGCCCTCGACGACCTCGGTGGTGAGCAGGTTCTCTTTGATGCGACCCGTCTCGCGAGGCGGCGAGCCCAGGAGCTCGATGACGGTCACGCGCCTCAGGTCCAATCCGCAGTCGGCTTTCTGCGTGAGACACGGGCGGTCAGACCTTAAAAAAAAAACTTGAAGGCGTGTGAAGCCAGCGCTCACCTGTATCATGAGGTTCTGAAGCTGGTAGTCCGAGTCGGTTATGTTGGGCGCGGACAGAATCAGCAGCCTCCTCTTTTCGTAGAACTGATCCAGGAGAGCGTTGACCGTCTTCACATCGTATTTTATCTCCATGGCTACAAACACAGAGAGAGAGAGAGAAACATTGTGCATTCAAACTGCCCGCTGTGACCTGATCTGTTCGCCGCAAGCTGGCGACGATGCGCTCTCAACGCAGACTCACGGACACACTGCGCGGGGCTTCCCTCCCAGTTGCGGTTGAACTGGCAGACGCGGCTCGCCACCCCTCTGAGCTCGTAGCCGCCGTCGCAGTGGTACTCGCACGTGGCGCCGTAGTTGTTGCCGTCAGAGGAGCAGCTGAGGGAGCCGTGCATGGGTGGAAACA
The DNA here is from genome assembly GCF_046127955.1 of Nelusetta ayraudi. Lineage (NCBI taxonomy): Eukaryota > Metazoa > Chordata > Actinopteri > Tetraodontiformes > Monacanthidae > Nelusetta > Nelusetta ayraudi. The sequence goes on along the minus strand of NW_027466140.1, from coordinate 4,362,963 downwards.
GAGTCGGGCATCTCCTCACTGCAGGAACGGCATAGGTAGATAGATAGATAGATAGATAGATAGATAGATAGATAGATAGATAGATAGATAGAGAGATAGATAGATGTGAAACTCAGAAAATCCAAGTTACTGACCTACTTACTTACTTCCTACTTACCCTCAACGCGTATGATGAACTTGCAGGCCGCTCTGTTCCTGGCTTGGTCGTACACCTTGTAGCGGATGATGTTCATGCCCTCTTTGAAGTCTGTGTCTGGTTCCTGGCCCGTTAATATGACGCTGCATAGAGAGAGCAGACACAATGCACATTGTTTCTACTCGTTTTTAAGGCTAGGACTTATGAAACATTCTCTTAATTTCTTAGTTTTGTCTGTGAGTGAGCTTAAAAGAAATGAGGAAAGTTCATAACCCAGAGGTCAGCCTGTTTTGGGCAGGGTAAGGAAAAGCATCAGTTTTATCTGGGATAAACAGAGGGCTAAATAGGTTGCTATGTAGGCCGCTCCTCTGGAGCCCAAGATGAAAAATACTCATAAATGTGAGAGATGTGGGATCTTAATAGCACGGTCAGGAAAGGGAAGGAGAGCTGCGACCTACTTGAGGGATTTATCAGCAGTATCAGTCGCCACGGGGGGGTCCCAGGTCACCATCGCTGTGAGCTTCCCAGGCTCGGCAGCTTTGAGTCTGGACGGAGGGCATTTGATCTTCGGCGGATCAGTATCTGAAATAAATAGGCGGTCACAGAGATGCGCAGTGAGGAAGGAAAACCGTCTATTAAAATGGCACAAGTGTTTCCAGAAGGCTCGACAGTGAGAGTCACATCCGGCACAACTGAGAGGCTGAGAGAATCTCTGGACTAAGGCCAAATAGTGAAGAGGCAGGAAACGATGCTTGCATGTGCTGTGAGAAACACTGCTCCTGACTGCCAGAGTTGTCAGAGAAGTTGTCAGCATTACAGTTTGTGGCAAAGACAAAAAAAAAAAAATCCAGAGTCCAGAGCCATTAAAAAAAAACACGACATATATGATGCTTGATGTTCTGTGGAGACAGGCTGCGTTACCTGAGCACTCTGGCTGCCCTCCGCTCCACGAGCCGCTGTGCTGGCACATGCGCGAGTGCTGGCCCTCGATGCGGTAGCCCGTGTCGCAGGTGAACTGACACGTGGAGTCCACTTCAAAGCCGTGAGTGCAGGTGTACCTGCCGCGGTCGATGAGGGGCAGCACGCGGCAACGCATTTCTGAAAAGTCCGTGAACGGACAGGAAATATGAAGATGGTATCGAAGCAGTGAGTTTTTCCTCACTAGGCGGCATTGAGTGTCCACGTACTGCGGCAGAAGGCCGTCCCAGACCAGCGCCGGCTGGCCAGGCAGCTGATGGATCTGCTGCCCTGCAGCTTGTAGCCCCGATCGCAGCTCATCTGGCAGCGGGTTCCCAGCGTGCTCTGGTAGGCCCTGCCCCGAGGGGAGTGGCAGCTGACCTCACCATTGGTCAGGCCGGGAGAGTGGCACCAGTGTGGGTCTGCAGTGGGCGAAAGAGTCTGATTAGAAGATGTTAAAAAAGGAAAAAAGAGTAATGATGACAAAAGACAACTTTTGTTTAAATTACAATCAATCAATCAAAGTGTCTTATGTGTATAGCCCACATTTGCAAATCAAAAAAAACTATTTTCCTCAAAGGATTTTACATTCTCTGCTGATGCAACGCTCTCTGACCCTTTGACCCTTGAACAAGGTGAGGAAAACCTAAAAATCCAGACAGGAAAAGAAAAGAGGAAGGATCGTTCTCTCCTAATGCCATGCAAGTCTATGGGGTCAAAAGTCAACTTTGTCCTAGAGACATGGGACCACTTGCAGGTTCATCAGGATCCCTCAAGACACAGCCACGTCACATTTGGGGCTTCTAGCCCGTGAGGAACCCCGAAACCCTAACCCTAATTCCAGCAGTAACCCTAACCCTAACCCTAATTCCAGCATTAACCCTAACCCTAACCCTAACCCTAATTCCAGCCTTATCGCTAACCCCAATGCCATGCAAATCTATGGGGTCAAAAGTCAACTTTGTCCTAGAGACATGGGACCACTTGCAGGTTCATCAGGATCCCTGAAGACACAGCCATGTCACATTTGGGGCTTATAGCGCATGAGGAACCCCGAAACCCTAACCCTAATTCCAGCTTTAACCCTAACCCTAACCCTAACCCTAATTTCAGCCTTATCGCTAACCCTAATGCCATGCAAATCTATGGGGTCAAAAGTCAACTTTGTCCTAGAGACATGGGACCACTTGCAGGTTCATCAGGATCCCTCAAGACACAGCCACGTCAAATTTGGGGCTTCTAGCCCATGAGGAACCCCGAAACCCTAACCCTAATTCCAGCATTAACCCTAACCCTAACCCTAACCCTAATTACAGCCTTATTGCTAACCCTAATTCCATGCAAATCTATGGGGTCAAAAGTCAACTTTGTCATAGAGACATGGGACCACTTGCAGGTTCATCAGGATCCCTGAAGACACAGCCATGTCACATTTGGGGCTTCTAGCCCATAAGGAACCCCGAAACCCTAACCCTAATTCCAGCATTAACCCTAACCCTAACCCTAACCCTAATTACAGCCTTATTGCTAACCCTAATTCCATGCAAATCTATGGGGTCAAAAGTCAACTTTGTCCTAGAGACATGGGACCACTTGAAGGTTCATCAGGATCCCTCAAGACACAGCCATGTCACATTTAGGGCTTCTAGCCCATGAGGAACCCCGAAACCCGAACCCTAACCCTAACCCTAATTCCAGCCTTATCGCTAACCCTAATGCCATGCAAATCTATGGGGTCAAAAGTCAACTTTGTCCTAGAGACACGGGACCACTTGCAGGTTCATCAGGATCCCTCAAGACACAGCCATGTCACATTTGGGCTTCTAGCCCATGAGGAACCCCGAAACCCTAACCCTAATTCCAGCATTAACCCTAACCCTAACCCTAACCCTAATTCCAGCCTTATCGCTAACCCTAATGCCATGCAAATCTATGGGGTCAAAAGTCAACTTTGTCATAGAGACATGGGACCACTTGCAGGTTCATCAGGATCCCTCAAGACACAGCCATGTCACATTTGGGGCTTATAGCGCATGAGGAACCCCGAAACCCTAACCCTAATTCCAGCTTTAACCCTAACCCTAACCCTAACCCTAATTTCAGCCTTATCGCTAACCCTAATGCCATGCAAATCTATGGGGTGAAAAGTCAACTTTGTCCTAGAGACATGGGACCACTTGCAGGTTCATCAGGATCCCTCAAGACACAGCTACGTCAAATTTGGGGCTTCTAGCCCATGAGGAACCCCGAAACCCTAACCCTAATTCCAGCATTAACCCTAACCCTAACCCTAACCCTAATTACAGCCTTATTGCTAACCCTAATTCCATGCAAATCTATGGGGTCAAAAGTCAACTTTGTCCTAGAGACATGGTAACCCTAACCCTAACCCTAATTCTAGCTTTATTGTTAACCCTAATTCCATGCAAATCTATGGGGTCAAAAATCAACTTTGTCCTAGAGACATGGGACCACTTGCAGTTTCATCAGGATCCCTCAAGACACAGCCATGTCACATTTGGGGCTTCTAGCCCATGAGGAACCCCGAAACCCTAACCCTAACCCTAACCCTAATTCAAGCCTTATCGCTAACCCTAATGCCATGCAAATCTATGGGGTCAAAAGTCAACTTTGTCCTAGAGACATGGGACCACTTGCAGGTTCATCAGGATCCCTCAAGACACAGCCACGTCAAATTTGGGGCTTCTAGCCCATGAGGAACCCCGAAACCCTAACCCTAATTCCAGCATTAACCCTAACCCTAACCCTAACCCTAATTACAGCCTTATTGCTAACCCTAATTCCATGCAAATCTATGGGGTCAAAAGTCAACTTTGTCATAGAGACATGGGACCACTTGCAGGTTCATCAGGATCCCTGAAGACACAGCCATGTCACATTTGGGGCTTCTAGCCCATAAGGAACCCCGAAACCCTAACCCTAATTCCAGCATTAACCCTAACCCTAACCCTAACCCTAATTACAGCCTTATTGCTAACCCTAATTCCATGCAAATCTATGGGGTCAAAAGTCAACTTTGTCCTAGAGACATGGGACCACTTGAAGGTTCATCAGGATCCCTCAAGACACAGCCATGTCACATTTAGGGCTTCTAGCCCATGAGGAACCCCGAAACCCGAACCCTAACCCTAACCCTAATTCCAGCCTTATCGCTAACCCTAATGCCATGCAAATCTATGGGGTCAAAAGTCAACTTTGTCCTAGAGACACGGGACCACTTGCAGGTTCATCAGGATCCCTCAAGACACAGCCATGTCACATTTGGGCTTCTAGCCCATGAGGAACCCCGAAACCCTAACCCTAATTCCAGCATTAACCCTAACCCTAACCCTAACCCTAATTCCAGCCTTATCGCTAACCCTAATGCCATGCAAATCTATGGGGTCAAAAGTCAACTTTGTCATAGAGACATGGGACCACTTGCAGGTTCATCGGGATCCCTCAAGACACAGCCATGTCACATTTGGGGCTTCTAGCCCATGAGGAACCCCGAAACCCTAACCCTAACCCTAATTCCAGCCTTATCGCTAACCCTAATGCCATGCAAATCTATGGGGTCAAAAGTCAACTTTGTCCTAGAGACACGGGACCACTTGCAGGTTCATCAGGATCCCTCAAGACACAGCCATGTCACATTTGGGCTTCTAGCCCATGAGGAACCCCGAAACCCTAACCCTAATGCCAGCATTAACCCTAACCCTAACCCTAATTACAGCCTTATCGCTAACCCTAATGCCATGCAAATCTATGAGGTCAAAAGTCAACTTTGTCCTAGAGACATGGGACCACTTGCAGGTTCATCAGGATCCCTGAAGACACAGCCATGTCACATTTGGGGCTTCTAGCCCATGAGGAACCCCGAAACCCTAATCCTAACCCTAACCCTAATTCCAGGCTTATCGCTAACCCTAATGCCATGCAAATCTATGGGGTCAAAAGTCAACTTTGTCCTAGAGACACGGGACCACTTGCAGGTTCATCAGGATCCCTCAAGACACAGCCATGTCACATTTGGGCTTCTAGCCCATGAGGAACCCCGAAACCCTAACCCTAATGCCAGCATTAACCCTAACCCTAACCCTAATTACAGCCTTATCGCTAACCCTAATGCCATGTAAATCTATGAGGTCAAAAGTCAACTTTGTCCTAGAGACACGGGACCACTTGCAGGTTCATCAGGATCCCTGAAGACACAGCCATGTCACATTTGGGGCTTCTAGCCCATGAGGAACCCCGAAACCCTAACCCTAACCCTAACCCTAATTCCAGACTTATCGCTAACCCTAATGCCATGCAAATCTATGGGGTCAAAAGTCAACTTTGTCCTAGAGACACGGGACCACTCGCAGGTTCATCAGGATCCCTGAAGACACAGCCATGTCACATTTGGGCTTCTAGCCCATGAGGAACCCCGAAACCCTAACCCTAACCCTAACCCTAATTACAGCCGAATCGCTAACCCTAATGCCATGCAAATCTATGGGGTCAAAAGTCAACTTTGTCCTAGAGACATGGGACCACTTGCAGGTTCATCAGGATCCCTGAAGACACAGCCATGTCACATTTGGGGCTTATAGCGCATGAGGAACCCCGAAACCCTAACCCTAATTCCAGCTTTAACCCTAACCCTAACCCTAACCCTAATTTCAGCCTTATCGCTAAACCTAATGCCATGCAAATCTATGGGGTGAAAAGTCAACTTTGTCCTAGAGACATGGGACCACTTGCAGGTTCATCAGGATCCCTCAAGACACAGCCACGTCAAATTTGGGGCTTCTAGCCCATGAGGAACCCCGAAACCCTAACCCTAATTCCAGCATTAACCCTAACCCTAACCCTAACCCTAATTACAGCCTTATTGCTAACCCTAATTCCATGCAAATCTATGGGGTCAAAAGTCAACTTTGTCCTAGAGACATGGTAACCCTAACCCTAACCCTAATTCTAGCTTTATTGTTAACCCTAATTCCATGCAAATCTATGGGGTCAAAAATCAACTTTGTCCTAGAGACATGGGACCACTTGCAGTTTCATCAGGATCCCTCAAGACACAGCCATGTCACATTTGGGGCTTCTAGCCCATGAGGAACCCCGAAACCCTAACCCTAACCCTAACCCTAATTCAAGCCTTATCGCTAACCCTAATGCCATGCAAATCTATGGGGTCAAAAGTCAACTTTGTCCTAGAGACATGGGACCACTTGCAGGTTCATCAGGATCCCTCAAGACACAGCCATGTCACATTTGGGGCTTCTAGCCCATGGGGAACCCCGAAAACCTAACCCTAATTCCAGCTTTAACCCTAACCCTAACCCTAACCCTAATTCCAGCCTTATCGCTAACCCTAATGCCATGCAAATCTATGGGGTCAAAAGTCAACTTTGTCCTAGAGACATGGGACCACTTGCAGGTTCATCAGGATCCCTCAAAACACAGCCACGTCAAATTTGGGGCTTCTAGCCCATGAGGAACCCCGAAACCCTAACCCTAATTCCAGCATTAACCCTAACCCTAACCCTAACCCTAATTACAACCTTATTGCTAACCCTAATTCCATGCAAATCTATGGGGTCAAAAGTCAACTTTGTCATAGAGACATGGGACCACTTGCAGGTTCATCAGGATCCCTCAAGACACAGCCATGTCACATTTGGGGCTTCTAGCCCATAAGGAACCCCGAAGCCCTAACCCTAATTCCAGCATTAACCCTAACCCTAACCCTAATTCTAGCCTTATTGCTAACCCTAATGCCATGCAAATCTATGGGGTCAAAAATCAACTTTGTCCTAGAGACATGGGACCACTTGCAGGTTCATCAGGATCCCTCAAGACACAGCCATGTCACATTTGGGGCTTCTAGCCCATGAGGAACCCCGAAACCCTAACCCTAACCCTAACCCTAATTCCAGCCTTATCACTAACCCTAATGCCATGCAAATCTATGGGGTCAAAAGTCAACTTTGTCCTAGAGACATGGGACCACTTGCAGGTTCATCAGGATCCCTCAAGACACAGCCATGTCACATTTGGGGCTTCTAGCCCATGAGGAACCCCGAAACCCTAACCCTAATTCCAGCATTAACCCTAACCCTAACCCTAATCCTAATTCCAGCCTAATTGCTAACCTTAATTCCATGCAAATCTATGGGGTCAAAAGTCAACTTTGTCCTAGAGACATGGGACCACTTGCAGGTTCATCAGGATCCCTGAAGACACAGCCATGTCACATTTGGGGCTTATAGCCAATGAGGAACCCCGAAACCCTAACCCTAATTTCAGCTTTAACCCTAACCCTAACCCTAACCCTAATTACGGCCTTATTGCTAACCCTAATTCCATGCAAATCTATGGGGTCAAAAGTCAACTTTGTCCTAGAGACATAGGACCACTTGCAGGTTCATCAGGATCCCTCAAGACACAGCCATGTCACATTTGGGGCTTCTAGCCCATGAGGAACCCCGAAACCCTAACCCTAATTCCAGCATTAACCCTAACCCTAACCCTAATTCCAGCCTTATCGCTAACCCTAATTCCATGCAAATCTATGGGGTCAAAATTCAACATTGTCCTAGAGACATGGGACCACTTGCAGGTTCATCAGGATCCCTCAAGACACAGCCATGTCACATTTGGGGCTTCTAGCCCATGAGGAACCACGAAACCCTAACCCTAACCCTAACCCTAATTCCAGTCTTATCGCTAACCCTAATGCCATGCAAATCTATGGGGTCAAAAGTCAACTTTGTCCTAGAGACATGGGACCACTTGCAGGTTCATCAGGATCCCTCAAGACACAGCCATGTCACATTTGGGGCTTCTAGCCCATGAGGAACCCCGAAACCCTAACCCTAATTCCAGCATTAACCCTAACCCTAACCCTAACCCTAACCCTAATTCCAGCCTTATCGCTAACCCTAATTCCATGCAAATCTATGGGGTCAAAAGTCAACTTTGTCCTGGAGACATGGGACCACTTGCAGGTTCATCAGGATCCCTCAAGACACAGCCATGTCACATTTGGGGCTTCTAGCCCATGAGGAACCACGAAACCCTAACCCTAACCCTAACCCTAATTACAGCCTTATCGCTAACCCTAATGCCATGCAAATCTATGGGGTCAAAAGTCAACTTTGTCCTAGAGACATGGGACCACTTGCAGGTTCATCAGGATCCCTCAAGACACAGCCATGTCACATTTGGGGCTTCTAGCCCATGAGGAACCCCGAAACCCTAACCCTAATTCCAGCATTAACCCTAACCCTAACCCTAATTCCAGCCTTATCGCTAACCCTAATTCCATGCAAATCTATGGGGTCAAAAGTCAACTTTGTCCTGGAGACATGGGACCACTTGCAGGTTCATCAGGATCCCTGAAGACACAGCCATGTCACATTTGGGGCTTCTAGCCCATGAGGAACCCCGAAACCCTAACCCTAATTCCAGCTTTAACCCTAACCCTAACCCTAACCCTAATTTCAGCCTTATCGCTAACCCTAATGCCATGCAAATCTATGGGGTCAAAAGTCAACTTTGTCCTAGAGACATGGGACCACTTGCAGGTTCATCAGGATCCCTCAAGACACAGCCATGTCACATTTGGGGCTTCTAGCCCATGAGGAACCCCGAAACCCTAACCCTAATTCCAGCATTAACCCTAACCCTAACCCTAATTCCAGCCTTATCGCTAACCCTAATTCCATGCAAATCTATGGGGTCAAAATTCAACATTGTCCTAGAGACATGGGACCACTTGCAGGTTCATCAGGATCCCTCAAGACACAGCCATGTCACATTTGGGGCTTCTAGCCCATGAGGAACCACGAAACCCTAACCCTAACCCTAACCCTAATTCCAGTCTTATCGCTAACCCTAATGCCATGCAAATCTATGGGGTCAAAAGTCAACTTTGTCCTAGAGACATGGGACCACTTGCAGGTTCATCAGGATCCCTCAAGACACAGCCATGTCACATTTGGGGCTTCTAGCCCATGAGGAACCCCGAAACCCTAACCCTAATTCCAGCATTAACCCTAACCCTAACCCTAACCCTAACCCTAATTCCAGCCTTATCGCTAACCCTAATTCCATGCAAATCTATGGGGTCAAAAGTCAACTTTGTCCTGGAGACATGGGACCACTTGCAGGTTCATCAGGATCCCTCAAGACACAGCCATGTCACATTTGGGGCTTCTAGCCCATGAGGAACCACGAAACCCTAACCCTAACCCTAACCCTAATTACAGCCTTATCGCTAACCCTAATGCCATGCAAATCTATGGGGTCAAAAGTCAACTTTGTCCTAGAGACATGGGACCACTTGCAGGTTCATCAGGATCCCTCAAGACACAGCCATGTCACATTTGGGGCTTCTAGCCCATGAGGAACCCCGAAACCCTAACCCTAATTCCAGCATTAACCCTAACCCTAACCCTAATTCCAGCCTTATCGCTAACCCTAATTCCATGCAAATCTATGGGGTCAAAAGTCAACTTTGTCCTGGAGACATGGGACCACTTGCAGGTTCATCAGGATCCCTGAAGACACAGCCATGTCACATTTGGGGCTTCTAGCCCATGAGGAACCCCGAAACCCTAACCCTAATTCCAGCTTTAACCCTAACCCTAACCCTAACCCTAATTTCAGCCTTATCGCTAACCCTAATGCCATGCAAATCTATGGGGTCAAAAGTCAACTTTGTCCTAGAGACATGGGACCACTTGCAGGTTCATCAGGATCCCTCAAGACACAGCCACGTCACATTTGGGGCTTCTAGCCCATGAGGAACCCCGAAACCCTAACCCTAATTCCAGCATGGGACCACTTGCAGGTTCATCGGGATCCCTCAAGACACAGCCAAGTCAAATTTATAAAAAATTCTTCGTCCAACGTGGGGCGTGACAGAGAAAGTTTGAGAACCACTGCTCGAGATAATGATGAATATTTATTATGCTGTGTTCAAATTGACTATAAAATGTGTACAAAATTTGAAGGGACATGGGAAATATGTGTTTTAGGGGGCATTCCAGGTATAACATCAACACTTTTGAGAACAACAGCAAAATAATCATATGCAGCACTAACGTCTGTAACGCTACGCGTGGTTGAATTGTTCCTGAATCATGCGCGGGGTTGTTTACATACTGTTGTAGTCCAGCTGAGGAGTGATGTCTTCGTCCGTGGCGTCATGGGTGTCATATTCGACGGTCCCACAGACACCTAAAGATAAGAAAAACAACAGTCAGATTTGAAGTGTTGCAGGCAGAAATGGATTCTTTCGCCTTCCTACCCACGCTAGAAGAGTTCTGGTGCATAGCGGAGGTCACCCAAACCCTGCATCCCTTTCAGATTTCCTTTACTGACATTCCAGTGAAGACACCCCTGGAATCATAATCAGGGATGGAACAACAGCAATCTCATCGCGAGGCCAGCGGACACAAAAAAATTGTGGAGGAGGGAGAGAGAGAGAGAGAGAGCGAGAGAGAGAGAGAGAGAGAGAGAGGGGATGTTTTCGTGCCTTTCGTCAAATGAAATGATCCAGCAGAAATTAGAGCAGGCAGCATGTTTTCATTACTCTCCTGGAGAAGTTTCCTCTCACTCATCCCCTCTAAGAGGCCTGTGTGCCGCAGCGTGGCCTTCTTTCCACATTGTGGCCTATGATTATGTGAGTCTCTCTGCACAATGAAAGCCCCTTTCACTCCTTGACTCCGCCGCTCGCCATTCACAGACGTTTCAACCTTTTGAAATCCTGAGAACGTCTCCAAACTTTCCAGTGTGTCAGCCGCCACGCACCCCTTCCCCCCACCCGCCACTACCCCCCGACAACCCAGCCTCCTGCGCCCCTTCCTCCCTCTCGGCTGCCGTCTCCAACACTACACCACACTTTCCAATAATGAAGATGGACAGCGTCCAACGGCCTCCACCCGCCCCTCCTCCGCCAACGTGTGGATTAAAACTGCCATCAGCGTTTCTCTCATCATAATGAGCAAAATGTTCCCCTCAGCAACACTTCCCGCAGACTAATGTTTCCCCAGATCCCCTTGGAGAGAAATTCATGGAGGAAATAAACAGGCTCACTCATCAGTCTGATGGTATGCGGCACTGCGGGGCTCAAGCACAGACATGCATCACTTGAGGTCACAGGCAACATTAATCTTTAATTGCATCTAGTCGAGTCTGCAGCCGAATGGGGGCTTTTCAGTGAAGAGCAAAGCAGAGGTGACATTCTCTCCCCCCGCGTGCAGCCCTAACGCCAGACAGAAATTCCACCAACTCTGCCGTTGCAAGCGGAAACATTTTAAACTTTAACGTTGCAGATATCAGAAGGAAATAGTTGAGTAAAAATATCAGATGGAGAGAATCAACCATCTTAACTCATTGTAGATGTTCTGAAGAGAAGAGTTTCCCAGTCCACTTCCTCTCCTTGCAGTTCTGTCTCCAATTTTTTGATCATTGTTGTTAATATTGGTCAAGATGTTGCATAACGTGGGACCTGATTTTTCTTCTTCTTCCCCACATCTTAAATCACTTTCCATCGAGGTTGCACTTTCTGGGTTTTCGTTTACTTAAATGGCCCTTTCACCACCATCCTGGAGCTGTGGTGATGCGCTATAGGAAAAAATAGGGTGGAATTATTTATGTTTTCTCATCCACTATAGTGGTTTTCAAGGACACGAAGACGCCGATACGCACTTTGCATGAGACACAACTCATCTCTGGCGCAGACTTGTCTCCTTGTAACACAGTGAGTCACGCTTGCTCATAGTGTGTAGTCAGTTACAGCGGCCCTGTCAAAGGCCTTAATGACAAAGCGAGGCATCCTTTCAATCAGCCCGGGGGTCTCTACAAAGTTAGTGGCAGTGAGCTGTAATCAGACCGAGCCATCGGCAATGAAAGGAAAGAAAGACGCAGCTGAACAGAAACTTGTTTCAAAGTTTGTTTTTTCTAGTTCACATAGTGAGTGACATTGCAGAGACCAAAATCCAAATCCATATTTGGATCTAATGCAGCTGTAACTATGAAGATCTTTTTTCCATATGTTGGAAAGATCTGGGTGGAAAAAAGTTTCTGACTGAGTGAAGACTTGAGGTTTGCAAAGAGACGTTCACAGTTATGAGGGATTTGACAATCATAATATTTTCCTACCTTAAACTGCTATACCAAGCTCACCTGTTAAGCACGAGATCAACACAGCAACCAATCTTCCGAGGTGCATGTCAAAAAAAGAGTATCCTCCTCAGGGGATAGGGGGGGGGGGGGGTTTTGTCCGACTAAGAGCAGATTCTAGAAGTAACAATCAGGACAGGGTTGATCTGTAGTCCGCAATCCAGAGAAAGACCTAGCAGTGGTTTTCCAAAAATGTTTGGAAAAAAACAATACTCAGCAGGGATTGCTGAAGAAAAGAAACAGCGGCGTGTCAGCAGAGTCTCTGAACTGTTTGTCAAGTCTGAATTCTTTCTCTCGGGTTTAATGGCTTCACAGTCAGGACCACGTGGGGGCGCTTTTGGACTGCTCATGTTTATGTTGAGAGTTCCTCCCACTCCGGCAAAAGCCTGTTGAGAATCCCAGTCGCTGCTGTGGTAAATAAACATAGCAAGTCAACGATTACCTTATACTGTAGAAAGGAAAAATTAATAGTCAACTACACCTGATTGGGGGGAGAGGGTGGGGGGGTAAAATATGTTTTCGTTGATCGTGTGAATCATTTAATATGTGACTAAATAACTTCACTCTTTCACTTATTGGTACCCATTTCTACCTACATCATAATAATACAGATATACGAGTTATTTTTATGGCAAAGTTTCCCCTCTTCCAGCCTTGTGTCACAGCGTCAAAACATAATTCTTAGGTGTCGTACGGAACAGGAAATTATGTTATGGGTCTGAAAATAAAGGCGTGGTATTACTCAGAAGACCGAAAATGATTGCTTCGAAAATAATTGCTTCAAATGTTTTACCACTATAGGAAGATGTATTTAAATAAAAGAGTGGCTAGCGGTAAACGTGAGCAAAAGTGCAAAGTCTGTGTGTTTCGGTTTTCGCTGCGCTCTTATCAAGACAAACTGCGTCCTGTTCACCGGAAGTTTTTATTTTGAAAGCACCGAGTCGATGCTACGTGTCTGTGTCTGCTTAGTGTCCGTTACCTTGACGATGGGATGGACTTGAAAAGCCGAGTGAGAGTCAGTGACGACACTTCCCCCCCCTCCTACTCTTTGGAATTTTCTCCAAAGTTTTTCTATTTTTTTCTCCCCTTCCCATTCGACCTAATTTCGCCGGATCACAGACCTCTCCTTTTCTCCCTTTGATTTTTTATTTTAGTTTTTAAAGAGCCAAAACGACATCCGTCATGTCGCCGCCGTCTCGACGGCTTCAGACGAAGCCGGTGATAACTTGCCTGAAGACTTTCCTCATCTCGTACAGCCTCATATTCTGGGTGAGTTGGCCTGACGTGAAAATGGGGGACAGCAGCCGCAGAGGAGCAACAAAGGGGCTGGAGGCTAGCGAGGCTAGCAGGCTAACCGGTAACAACTGCGCAAAAAGCAAACAGACAGACAAACCTGCATCATCCCCCCCCGTTTTAAATCACGACCCGGGGAGGGACGAGGAGCACAAACAACCGTGTGTCGAATGTGTGGAATAAAAAGCCTGCAGGTGTTGGACAAAGTTAGCTCAGTGTTGTGTTGGCACAAAGAACCACTTGTTGACAAATTGACCGACGTGCCCGTTCACCGCTACAAGTCGGCAATCCGCTTTGAAATGTCACCGGTTTCAGAGAAGTGGGCTTGACAAAGTTTTGCATTTCAAAGGTTTCCCCCCTATTTGCAGTATTTATTTTATTTATTTATTTTAAATCGAATTAAAATGCAATGTTTGCTAGATTTGTGAAATAATTACCTGCTGCTTTTTTTTTCTTTTTTTTTTTTTTTATTAAGTTTTGTTTGGTTGTTTTTGTTTAAAAACAAACAAGCAATCGTTCTTCGTTCTAAAGGCAATGGAAGGACTCACGATCAGCTCTCTTGATTCTGCTGTTTGCCCAAAATAAGCCCCTTTTTTTTTATAAGTCACGTCATGACTTTATAAAACATCAAGTTTCGGCAAAGTTTCGTGTACGAAGTACTGCGCTGTAATGGCGAACTTCAGTCTAAGCCCTTTTTTTTTTTAATTGTAAGGTTGGTAGATTCCATGTTTATTCCCGTGTCATGCCGACAAGATTGAAGTCCTATTTTTGATTCTGCTCGTTGCCCTTTGTCAACATTTGCCAAGAGGATGGACTGCAATTGCGCAAACTAGATTTGTTGATATTTTTATACAACTCCTATGACATCCAAATATCATTTTCCACAGAAATTAAAATGTATACATGTAATTTTTTCTATATTTATTTCCAAAGTGATGAGTGTGCTTCAGTGAAACTGACTCGCAGCCTGGATGTCAGTAAGCAGCAGGCAGCTGGTGCTCACCCAGAGTTCACGTCGGCGGCTCCATTAGGACGTTTATTGCTCTCGCCTGGTCGATCTGATGCACAGGCACACACACGCACACTCTTCTCCCCTCGCCTCGCTTCGCCTCGCCTGCAGCTAATGACCAGTGTGTGCACTCTTAATGTGAAAGGCTCAGAGACCATCATACATGATGAGTCTGAGCTGTGTTCCATCAACGTTTTTACAAGTAATCATCTGTTGTCGCAGCAATAACGTCCCCTTTGACTGACAGGTGGAGGCATGGTCACTGTGTTTATTGTTCATTTTGGACTCCAGTCGAGCAGCTTCCTACATAAGTACAGAAACACAGGTCACCAGGGAACAGGACATTTAGCCCTATGTTTTCAGCCTCCCACAAAAATACTGGGTTTTTAGTTTCCTGTTGAAACTGGAGCTTTTTTTTTTAGCATCTTTAGAATGGGACCAAAAAAACATGGCTTGCACAAGGAGAGGTGCAAGTGGGGTATCGGGACCCCCTTTGTGACACCACAAAGGGCTGCTTTCCAGAACGGTGTGTCTCACCACACACTTTCTGAGAAGTGGAGCAATTAAAAAAATGTAAAGGATTAAGTTTTAGTGACATTGTTTGAACACAGCAGTAATTGGAATTGAATGTCATGTGATATTTTTTATGGTTGATTGTTTAAAGACTAATACAAGAATATAAATTATACATGTTTCTTGAGGCGCACTCCTATGTCTGACAGAATTCAGTTCCTAAAGTGCCTTATTTATTATATAATAATAATAACATATTTAGTTACGCTTCCTTGTGTTCTGAACGGCTGTCTGTGTAATTGCGACAACCTACTGAAATGTCAAATGAACACAACTCAAACCTTCTACTGCGATGACGCAGAATGGCACTTTTCCAAAAGGAAAATAGACGGTGGAGTGTTTTCTCTTGGTTATGAACAGAGGTATCCTGTTCCTCTGGGAGGTTTCGTCCAAGTTGCCATCCACAGAATTGCTGCCAGCCACTGCTGCCGTCTTTTGGACCATTTGGGAGCCTTTAATCACAGGCTTGCGTTTCGGAGAGCGTTTTAAACTGATTCGACGCTCCGACTGACGCCCCCTGCTGTCCTCCTCAGTGCACGGGCGTGATCCTGCTGGCCGTCGGGGTCTGGGGCAAGGTGAGCTTGGAGGCCTACCTGGCTCTGGCGTCTGATGAGAGCACCAATGCGCCATATGTCCTTATCGGGACGGGAGCCACCATCGTTATTTTTGGACTGTTTGGCTGCTTCGCCACTTGCCGCGGCAGCCCGTGGATGCTCAAACTGGTCAGTGGTGACGCACCGCGCTCCTTCCCTGCGACGATGCCATCAGGTTGGAGCACTGCTAACTATTTGACCTCTCGCGCTCCTCAGTACGCCATGTTCCTGACCCTGGTGTTCCTGGCTGAGCTGGTGGCCGGAGTCTCGGGCTTCATCTTCCGACATGAGGTGAGCCCTGTCGCGCAAATATCACCTGCTGCAAGCTGACTTAGAGTCTCGTGTGATAATCCCCCCCCCCCCCTTTTTTTTTTTCATTGTTGTTTTGGTTCTTATTGACCAGATCAAGGCCAAGTTAGGGGTGGCCTATAAAAACGCGGTGAAGAACTACAACAGCACGGACAGCGTCAGCGCGGCAGTGGACGTCATCCAGAGGACGGTGAGTGGGAGGATTTCCATTACACTAATGACACCGGCGCTATCTGCCAGTGTTTGTGTGACGCGGCAGAACTGTTTGCACAAGGCCTCTCTCGAAAGCGGGGCATCTCGAAGCAACGCAGCAACGGTGCTTCTCGGCTTCCCTTGGGCTCACATTTTGCGAACTGTGTTTTTTTTGTTTTTTTTTACCCCCCCTGATAGATGATCTGAAACATCTGCGAGCGAGCCTGTTCTGCTCCTTATTACCCCTCCCTCTCTGCTCCTCTCTCTCTGTCTGTCTCCTCCCGCAGCCCGTGCAGCCGAGGCAGATGGCCGCCCACCTCTCTGCTCTCTAAAAGCCTGTTTTCTCCCCCACTGCTGTCACAAGCGCTCACTAATGTCGGATCACCGCAAATTAATAATTAACCAAAAATGCGAGTTTATACATCCAAACTGGGGGGGTGACGAGAGGGGCTCCGTGCGATGAAATCATTTTTTGATTTCCTGTCAAAAGCGACCGTTTCACCTCCCTCTTCTATGCAGTTGCATTGCTGCGGGGTGGAAAACTACACGGACTGGAACAGCACGGACTACTTCAAAGATAAGGGCATCCCCGTCAGCTGCTGCCTGGACAACTCCAAGTGCTCGCCGGAGTCCCTCAAGGACATGAGCTTGGCTGAGAAAGAGGTGTACACCACGGTGAGTCTTTTGATAATGCGCACGTCCTTTAGAGCAGGCCTGGGCAAACCTTTTGACTGGTGGGGCCACAGTGGGTTCGCAAATGTGACAGAGGGGGCCGGATTAGCAGCAGCAGCAGATGGATGGAGTGTTTTGGTGACCCACTGTAAAAGGAGAAAAAAAATCTCATGGAATATGTTAATGAACAAAAGTGTTGCAACAAAATCTGTGTCTCTGAAGCCCTACGGTATTTAGCTCTTTATTGAAATGACTCTTAAAACACTGAGAAAAATGGATGAAATGCAGCTATTTTACGACTTACTCACTATTGATATCATTTCTTAAAGTTCAGCCGGCCGGATTGAAAAGCTTAACGGGCCGCATATGGCCCCCGGACCACAGTTAGCCATTGCCTGCTTCAGAGGGATGTGATAAATCTTTCTTTCTCTCCCACGCTGCTTCTGCTGCTGCGCAGGGCTGCTTCACCTTGGTGACCACCGTGATGGAGTCCAACCTGGGGATCATCGCAGGCATCTCGTTTGGCATCGCTTTCTTCCAGGTACACCGGCAACGTTTTCCATTAGTGTTTCATTTATGGCCCTGGCCGCAAATAGATTATCAGCCGCCACACCCGCGCGGGGCCTTGTCGTGTAGGGTGCACGTGACGCCTGGCCGTCTGCACCTCCGCTATCTGCGTCCTCTGACCCCGAATATTTTTACAGCTGCTGATTTTCGTTTTTAACACAACATAACAGGTTTTCCCTGCGCCGCCCCCATGGTCACCGTGCATAGTCGGCAGAGCAGAACACACACACACACACACACATACTGTCTGGTTGTGATCACTGTCTAATGCAGCAGAGATCTGGTCTGCCGGCTAGAGGCTGCTGTAACTTTGCGCTGCTTGCTCCAGTCAAACAGCGCCAGTGGAGCGGCGCACTCGTGCGTTGACACTGTTGGCAAAATTATGTTGAATTAGAAATTAGATGCAAATATCGCCTTGTCACCAAGACTGCTAACATTGTTACTGCCATTGCTGGACAGCTCTTAACAGGCTATTGGCTGCCCACTATGTATGGAAAGGTAAAGTGTGCATGCCCACACTCGCTCACATGTGGCCAAGATAACAAATGCAAACTGAAGGGACGATACGATGAACCGCCACGTTGTAAAGTCATGGTGCACCTTTCCAGGGCTTGGCGTGTGGTCTGATGGACTTTCATTTTCTGTTCAGCCTCAAAAAAAATGTTTTTCACCTGTGTCCATGGTGGGGAAGATGTGAAGATGCTTCATTTACACCGCCAGCGTTGCAGAAAAGCTGATGTCTTCTAATGAAAAGGACGTTGTTGCTCACTGAAGTGTGTGTGTGTGTGTGTGTGTGTGTGTGTGTGTGTGTGTGTGTGTGTGTGTGTGTGTGTGTGTGTGTGTGTGTGTGTGTGTGTGTGTGTGTGTGTGTGTGTGTGTGTGTGTGTGTGTGTGTGTGTGTGTGTGTGTGTGTTCCAGCTCATCGGGATCTTCCTGTCCTGCTGCTTGTCTCGATACATAACCAACAATCAGTATGAGATGGTCTAGCAGTGCCCTCCCACCACCACCACCCATCCACACCCAGGTGACGCTCTTAATTCATTCGGTGCAGCACAGACGGTGCTGAACACAAACTGATAACTGGGATCCGCAGCAGCAATGTGATGATCCAGTGTTTTAATGCTAATGCAGATTAGTTCCTTTAATCTGTCCGATGTGTTTCCTTTGTCTCTGCAGGTTCCTGATGGGGCAGCTCTTAAATGCGAATCCAGTGGAAAGATTCTGTTGTGATTTTTTTTTCTTTTTTTTTCTTTTTTAAATAATTCTTACTTGTGTTAGTTGAGGTCATTTTAGATAAGGGAAAACACCCACTGCTTCTTTTATTCCATCTCACTGATGACAAACAAACTAAAAGGGAGTCACAATAAAGGGAGGATTTCCTCGGTCCAGCTTGACCAAAATAACGACGAGAGGGACCTGGATATTTTGGAGGACACAAGCGGTAATTCTAGAGGTGGTCATATCGATGAGGTCCCATTTATTCAAGCAAACTTTAAGCTGTTGTGAACATGTGCTTCACGTGTTGGATTTTGTTATGTAGCTGCCTCGTTTTGTATTTTTGCTTAGAAGATTTAGTCTGTAGCCAAAGCAGATAAAAACCTGACTAGTAAGATGATCAATGTTCAAGCCCTGCGCGTCACCAAGTGCATTTCTGTGAGAACCCGAGATATAAACAAGATGCCGACACCCTGAAATCCATCATGTGCGATTTAGAGTGAGGGCTTTCCTCTGTGGGCCAGTATTGCTGAAAATCCAGCTCCACTCTGGGAGCAGTTCACACTTCTCCTGCCAACTTTGCCTTTACAGTTTTCAGTGTTGTTTTTCTTCTGTGAATGCATGTGAGACACTTAGGAAAAATAAAGTTTAAAGTTTGTGTACCAGCACTGCGTGGTTGGGGATTCACTTGCAGCTCCCAACTGTTTGCTTGATTTATTCCAAATGCAACAAAAGAATAGTTCTGGTATTTACTCATACTTTGGCACACTCTGTGTTGGAATATTTTGGGGGGTTCAAGCACACACGAGAGGCAGCAGTTTCTGTTACTGTGTCGATTTTTGGTGTTTTTTTGGTTTTTTTTTTTAGATGAACATCTCTGAAATGTTCTGTATAATTATACAAAAAGTAGAAATACACTGAATTGTGTGCGTATGCAAACTGGAATGTGACGTCAGATTGCTTCAGCCAAACTCAGGAGTTGTATTTACAAATCCTGTCGGATTGGATTTACAAACCTGGTTATAATGTTCCTGATTTTTTCTTTTTTTTTTTTTTTTTTGGACACACCAAAAGTATTGAAAGTAATGAGGAAGTCGCATAATTTGAAAGAAAATCTTGTTGGCGATGGAGATTTGCATCAGCAGAAGGAGGAAAAAAAACATTCACAGGTGTGTCCATCAGAGCAGAATGCGACGTTCCAGCTGATGAGCCGTATTAAATACACCCGCTGATGCTGTGAGACGCCACTTCCTGCAGGACGGTGTCGACTGTGGGTCGCTGCGCTGCGGTGTGTAGGACTTGCTCAACAGACCAAGCGAGTCGAGTGAAACGCTTCTTTGCCACGAAAACGTCAGGTAAGACAAGCACCCAATTTAATAAGGACGAAGATAACGTCACTTGAGTAAATCTCGACACGTTTTAAAAGATGGGTCGCTATGCGGCCACCAGGTGGCAGTGTAACGCAAGAAGAGACACACACAGACACCGGCCGGCGTCCGTTCGTTGTCCGTGCTGGGACTGAGGCGTAACCGTACACCTGACGGAGCTGCTACCGCCACCCCTGCTGCTCCTGCTCCGTCTTGCATCGCTTTTATTTTTTACCCTCAGGCGGCAAACTGCTTGGAAATAAATTCGAAGTAAACAAACGGACACCGGTTAATGGCAGACAGGCCTCGACAAATACACCACAGCCGAGAGCAGCTGTCGCCGAATCTCCCATTGGTCTATTTTGGATCAGACGCTACCCGGCCCCGCCCACATCTGCGCGTTGCCCAATCGGCTGCGGGGATACATGGTAGATGGGCGGATTCCTTTGTGCTTTTATGTCGTGCTGCGCACCCGGCGGATATATAAGAGGTGTTCGTGCGGCGCGTAGCTGGAGAAAATTGTCACTTTTCTTCCCGGTGGGTGGTGTGCGGAGCCCTGCGTGAACTTGGTTTATCGATACAGCAAGCCAAGGAAGCATATCCACGGGGTCATACACCAAAAAACAGGTCGGTTTAATTACATTTTTATCCCGCCGTTTTGAGCTGAGTGTTGAGTTGCTAACATCAGGAAGTCAAGGTCATTTTGACTTCATCCGGGCATTAAAGCCTGGGGATTCTCGAAGAAACGAAGTGCATTTCCTTTACTTTTTTTGCGTAGCCGATTGTTTAGCCAGGTCCTTTGGCTAAGAATTCCTATGTTGCATCCGCGTGTGTACATGGCGTTGTCTCAATGAATATTCGAACGAGGATTTTCCTCGTGTGAATCGACTGCACCTCAGCCACTGCTCTGTCTGCATCCTCACGTTTCCTGTCTGCCTCCCCTGCAGATCCTCGAAAACTACGTCGACCGGCTCTGCCTGAACAGCTTCCACCTCCACCTGACGCACAACGCACCAACAGCAACGGTCTTTTATTTCTAGAAAGGAAGAAAGAAAAAAAAAAAGGCTTAAAAATGATGCAGATCATCAACGACTCGGCATGCAACAAGCACTCCCTCATCAACGTCATGCACCGCTTCATCGCGGCCGCCAACAACATGGACGAGACCATCATGGTGCCCAGCCTGCTGCGGGACGTGCCGCTGGAGGAGCAGCAGCAGCAGCAGCAGCAGCAGCAGGCGGCGACGGCGGCGGCGGCGGGTGAGGTGGAGCCCAACAACAACAACCACGACAACAGCAACCAGGAGCTGTCGATACCCAGCAAGCAGAGGGACATGTACGAGCACTACCTGCTGCTCAAGTCCATCCGCAACGACATGGAGTGGGGTCTGCTGAAGAAGGAGATGAACAGTGGCGCCAGCTTCCTGGAGATAGCCGTCAAGCAGCAGCAGGAAGAGGAGGCGCAGCAGAAGGTGCACAAGCAGCAGGGAGTGAGCGGGGAGCTGCTGCTGGAGGACAACTCGGACCTGGAGCACCAGTTCCACTACCACCTCAGGGGCCTGTTTGGCGTGCTGTCCAAGCTCACGCTGCAGGCCGACAACCTCACCAACCGATACAAGAGGGAGATCGGAGGCGGGAACTTCCTCAGATAGAGGGAACTCCCCAACACCTCTCCTCTCCGCTCTTCTGCTTGACTTGCACAGCGGGGCCTCCTCCTCCTCCTCCTCCTCCTCCCTGACAGGCCCCGGCCAGCCAACGGTGAACTGACCAGACTTTAACCACTCGTCCCGACATCGCTGCCGGCGCACCCAAGCGGCGACACTCCCGACTGCACCCCGCCCCACCCCCACCCACCCAACCAAACATGCCGCTGAAGCCGGTGACGCCCGCACTCACTCGTCTCTTCCTGCTCTGTCGGGTCAGAAAGCGAGGCGACGTGCCTGGTGGAGGTTTTAGCGAATCGGCGAGTTCCTAACGAAGCACAGCCCTGATTTTCTGCACAAACCTGCACTGTCCCACCCGTTTGGTTAACAAAAAAAAAATTTTTTCTCTCTCAGTTCAGTTTGACCCATATTTTGGCACCAGATTGTGAATAAAAAGATTCTGACGGTAGGAGAAATTGAATGCTGGTTATTCTGTCCCTCCTTTTTTTTCCCCTTAATTTTAATGATGAATTTAAATGACTTGACATTGACCCCCCCCGGCCCCCTTCAAGAAGTTTTTAAATCTTTCCAGACTATTGCTGTAACATGGCGTGCCTTGACTCTTTTTATATTTCATGCCCTGTTTCAGTGTCGTCCTCCTCGTCGTCCAGCTGCTTCGAACGCCTCGTCATTGCTCATGATAAAAATCAGCCATTTGTTTGTCCTTGTATATTTCAAAAACAATTTTATATTGAAACAGATGTGTAACTGAAATAAATAATTGGAACCTTTTACATTTTGCTTCCCTTTCTTGCCAAACAGGAAATGGTGTCACCGCCAACCACTACACCCCCCCCCCCCCCCTCCCCACAAGGTGTTTTGTTTTTCGGGTTTTTTTCTAAATCACCACACGCGGTGGGTGGGAAGACAAGGTGCAGTTCACTACGCAGTAACTCTCCAAACGGTTTCCTTTTACGCAAGACTGTTCTTAATTCAGTTGAATGGCCTTGCGTAATAGTGTTCAAAGACTAGCGAGAGATCGCTGCGCTGTAGCTGAATTTGAACTCGCCTATTGTTTTCTCACCTTATGCAAAAGCCGACACTTGCTCTCATTCAAATCAGCTGAGTTGCGTTGCAGAACTTTGCATGAGGCCCCAGCAGCCTCTCGCACTGCTAACAAAAGCTCTGCTTGCTGGTAAACTTTCAGTGGACACCGAATCCTTTTCTTTTCCTTTAAAGTTTTTTTTTCTTTTTTTTTTAACGGGTTTGTTTTTCAGAGTTGAAATCCGCAGAGTGCCTTCAGTGGAAAAATATTTGCAGTGTTAAAAATACCACCAACCCCAAAGAGTCATTTCCAATCCCGGGATAATTCCTCCGCGCTAATCGGCTTCAGTTGTGTGAGTACCGGCTAAAGAGGGTTGTAAAACGCGGCAGTGTAACAACACCTTTCAGGTCTAATGAAAGTATTTGTTTTGAGTTTAACAACCAGAAAACGTGGCCCAGTGAACAGCCTCTGTGTGGAGTTTTTGGGTTTTTGCCTCCGTCGCTTCAAAACCTCAAGGTGTTTAGCGCAGCTTTGTCAATTTGAATTGTGCTCCAAAAGTTGTTGCTGCAGGACACCGCAGGTTCCCACCGAATGAAAGCTTCCCCCTAGCAACAGTTCCAGTGCAGCCAGCCAATACGACGGCGGCCCTGCTAACCCCCCCCCTCCCACTTCCCCAACCCACGCGGCATAGAGGTGATTAAGGGATGGTTTTGTGATATCGGACGTCCTGAACGAGGATGGACTTTATATTCCATATGACGGGGCAGTGCCACTCCTCAGATTGCAGCAGCCAGGTCGGCGAGGACAAGCGCTTCCATTTGAATGAAGTGCTGCGTAAGCCACCGTGGTCTCTCTCTCTCTCTTCCTTTCTTTCTTTCTTTTTTTTTCTTTGCGCTCACAATAGGCCATTGAGACGGCCGCAAATCAAAATGGCTGTGCTGGTCAGCGAGCCCCTATAGATCGCCATGAAAAAGTGGGCCAGTCAAACGTGTGACAGCTGGTCAGGAAGCTTATGCGACCTGACGAGGAGATTACATTTTCAAGTTTGCAGCGTCAGTCGCACAAATCTATATATTCAGAACAAAAGCATACATTTAGAGTTTGGGGTTAAGGGAACTGGTTGCCCCCCCCCCCCACCCCCTCCCCCACGTCAGCTAAATTCTCTGATACTCCCTGCTAATTGCTTTCCTCCTACATTACTACGTCTTTCAAGGGCAGATTACAGCAGTTCTGCGTCTGCCCCTTTCTGTTTCTGTCAGCAGTTACCACAATGGAAACCATAAAAAAAAAAAAAAAGACAGTTGAAGTTTAGCGAGATTTCAGGTTTGAAATTGCAGCAGTCCAGCTGCATTTCAAGATTAATCATTTCCAGTGTTGGATGTTGTCGACTGTAAAAGCTCTAAAAGTGAAGGCTGGTGCAGGAAGCACAGACCTTTTACCACTTTTTTACAGGCTTTACGTGTACTGCAGTCTCCACCTGGAAAGAGCATAGTCCCAAAAGGCACTGAGATTAAGACATGCCTTGACTACTGCTGCTGAGTGCGGAGTTATTGTGAGGTGAGATTACTCTATTGAAAAGGTGATCTCTTCTCAAATATTTGAGTTTAAGTTAGTTGCCTTTTCTATTGCACATGCTTGCCAAACAGAAAGAGCAGCAGAACCTCCGTTGGGTCGTTTGAACCCCGACAGTTGCACAAGATTCACTTTTATGTCCCCAGAAACCTGAGCGCAACTGAGGTGCAACTCCTCGGCGCTCCTCTGCTTCAGATGAGAAGCGACCGTTTCGTCACGCGCGTCATTTTTATGAAAACCTTCTTTCAAAGTCCAAAGAATTGGAATTGCCAAATTGTGTCATGCGCGCAACAAAGAATCCCGCTGACGTAAGAGAAATACGGCTTGTGAAGACACGAATTGTGGGACGAGCTCTGTGATATTATTGTGGGGGCTCGCGGCTGCTCTGATGAGACATGCATCCTGGATACACACAGAAGTTCTGCTGTTTGCTTCTCCTCCTCCAGACAGAGCCACCAGTCTGAGGCAAAGAAAACTCCTAACAGCAGATTTTAATTCCGTCATGAAGTTCATCACACAGACTGAGAGGTGATGTTTAACATCACTATCAAAAAAAAAAAAGCGATTTCGTATCTCAGGAGCTGGACACAAACATACAAAGCATACAATAAACAATTAAAGTGGCTGCCACACCTTCAGCCTGTTTGCTCTTATCAGCAGGTCACACTGACCAAGTCTGCGCTAGCGGCGCTGCTCCCTGAGTAAACTGCAGAGTGGATCTGCAGTGCTCAGCGCACACCACACCTTGTAGCGTTTACCTCCTCGTTAATGAATATCGCTGTTTGCTTTCGGACAAATAATAATTACACAGCACCACCCTTGATATATTTCATTAAGGTTGTTTTGGGGTTTTTTTGCCTTAAAGGTTCATTGTGGAAAATTTGGCTTGATTTATGATTTTCATATTTGGCAACCGCTTAACATACTGCCCATAGGTATATTAATAAAAGTGTATACTCCGAATGCAATAAAAGTAATTTGGTTTTCCTACCCTTAGAACAGTTAACATATGGTTAGCAGTTAGCTGCCATCTTGCGCCGCCTTGTCTTTCAGGAAGCCTGCTCGACAGTGTCGAAAATGGCTCCCAGGCAGGCAACCAGGCAATCCAACACATTGGACATTTAACAGTATAAAGTCCCATATCCTCGACAAAAATGGTTATGGTTACGCTCCAGCAGCCAGACTCTCCCTTCCTGGCAGAGTTCAGCCTGCTTCCAGCGACACCGTTGCTCCACACAACAGGTTGGTTCTTGTGTACAGCGATGCCTGCAGCCCACGCACGTTGCTTAGCATCACATCGGTGCAAACAAAAAAAAGCAACTGTCTCATGTGAGAGGCAGCAGAGTCGCGGCTAGGGCCTTCCACAATATGGCGCCTTGTGCCCAGCGGGTTACGAGAGGCGTTGTGCCGGCTGATGTCGTTAGCGTTGCTGCGGCACAAGAGCAGCATTGACGGAGGGCGGTGTGGCTGAAGACGTTCTGCGAGTGGTTTGGCTTAGCGGGTATGACCGGCGGGACGTATGATATCAAGTTGGATTTATCTACGCTTAAATTGATTAGAGGTAGTTATGTAAGCTCTGCACCGGCACGTGTTTTTCCACCAATAATTCGTCTGCGGCCTGCGAACAAACATCCCCATCTCGGAATGAGAGGAGTCAGCTGGCAGCGTGCTGGTGAAGCATGCAGCTCTGGGAATCAGCCACACGTGATGTCACCAAGGGGCAACGATACCTCGGTTACGTAACAGACGTTCCTTTTTTACCCCTCTCCAACATGTGGAGGTTGCATCAATGTAAACAAGAAGTTAAGACCTGGAGGGTTTTTTCTTCTGGAGGCTGTAAGCAGAGGCTTAAAATGTAGTTTGGTGAAGTTGACAAATGAATTAACAAATAATGCAAGTACAAAGTATGCTGAACATGGATGGAAAAATAAAAACTGTAAATGGGTACAACATAGAAAAAAATCAATTTCCAATTAAAAAAAAGTCAAATTTAGATTAGAGGAAGACCAAATTCATAGAAGAAAGAGGACTAGAATGCCAAATCTCCTACTGCATCTGTGCTTTGTGCTGCAATCAATCTCACATTCAAAGTGCTGCCCCTCTTTTCTCCGATGCTGGCAAGACTTTCACGCAGGTTTTAAGTCGTTCATGTTCAGCATATTTCCTGTGCCGCTGGTACGACGGGGCAACATTCAAACTGCTGCGCTCCCACAATTTAACACTGCTGCTTTAATAAAAGTCTCTTCATTAATACACGAAAATAACCCCATCCTTGAATTCAGTGGTAGTTTTGGAGTTTCATTTCCTAAAGGAGCTCCCGTGAAGCCTCCTTGACATCTGCGAGCGTCTGCCTCTTTGTCTGGTCGGCGGCAGCAGTGGGAACACTGTGTTCCCTCCATGTTCCCTCAGACGGAGGAGTTCCCACAGAACCCCAACAGCCGCCCCTCCTCCTCTTTCTCCTTGACTTGATAAGACCACAACTGGCCCAGCTGCTTGTTCTCTGTTTAGAAAGAACGCATTTTGTTATTTCATGGTGTGGAAGGCTCGCATACTTTAGCAACTCTCTCCTCTGGGCTGCAGACGAAGAGAAATAATAAAAAACTGTGAGGTTGGTTGTTTTTTATCGTACCAGGGAAAATTGCAGCGTGACCACAGCTGCTATCATCCCCCCTCCGTCCCCTCTGCCATTGCCGGCGAGTGTCACATCACGATCGCCATGGCATGTGTGTGTCTGTGTGTGAGCGCGCTCGCTCCACAAAGAGCGTTGGGAGGAATGCTTGAGGTTACATAAGAGGCGAGTGGGTGTGGAGTCCAGCTGGAGCAGCTTACAGCCTGACACAGGCCCTCCCTGGAAGAGAACAATCCCCCCCCGGCACTACCCCTCCTTCTTCCTGCCCTCTTTCTCCCGCAGCTCACACACATGTAAGTCTTTCCCATTACAAACTGCGTTTGTGGGTCAGCTCAACCTCCCGTCATGTGTGCATTTAATCAGGTCTTGCAGGTCTGGTGCTGCGCCACAGATCACCTTTGGCTGTGTGTTTTTAAAAGGCGAGCCTGCCAGAAGGAAAAGAAACTGAGTAAAAACTGGAATCCCTCTTTAAAATAAAAATAAAAAATCCATTGGCAGGCCAAAGTCAAATTTCACTTCAAGTGCAACGTTGCATTTCACAATAAGGATCAATACCAGCGATTGATGACTCGAGGCCGTCACGTTTCCCTGTTTGGATTGAGTGTTGTTGTGGCTTTGACTTAAAAACAGATTGATGAATGTGATGAACTTGCAAAGAGCAACAAACGAGAGGGCAAACGAGAGAAATTCCACTTGTTTCTCAATGTGCATCAATTTTGGGAAACAGTTTTTTTTTTTTTTTCAATGTTTGTGAAAATCTGTTTCTGCAGAGCAGCTTAAGCTTTCCAAGAGGTTCTCGTTCTAGTCTTTAAAAAAGTAAATACAGATTTCACTTTGTTAACGATGCATTAGAATACGCAAAGGCTCCTCTGCAGAGTCTGTAAAACACTTGGACGTGGTGTAGAAGTTGAGGCAACTGGACTGGTTTTGCTCTTGAAGGCGTTTGGCCTCTCATCTGCATGAGCACAAATTAAGGAATAGAATTTAAATTGGACCAAAAAAAAAAAAAAAAAAAAGCCTGCTGAAATGCAATGTTTATTGTATTTTATCCATTGCTGATAAAAACAGCAATGGATGACTGTTACAGCACATCCAAACATTTAAACAAAACTTGTCAAAATAGCATTAAAAATGAAAAAAGAATGGCCAGTGTGGACGTGTGGACGTGCTGTTGGTGTGGAGTTGTCCTCACGGCGCCGAGCCGCCGTGCGCACAGGTTGCTGAGTGGAGCTGAGCTGGTTATCACAGGCAGGTACGCGATAAACATCAGCCGCTCTCTCTGTGTGACACGGTCAGCGGTTGCCACGACCAGATAGCAGACGGGAGTTCTCTGCAGGTCAGCACCCGCGTCCAGCCCGAGGCGGAGGCTGAATCTAATCTAATCTCCGAGACAATGACATGGCTGTGTGCACGAGCGCGCCCGCGAGCGTGCACGGAGCACAATCCATGGACAGCAGCGGGGATCACACAGGCCCACATCACAGTGCGGTGCGGTGCGGTGCAGGGTGTGTTTGCCAGTGGGTGTTTACACAATGATGCTTCTCATTCAACTCCCCCCCCCAAAAAAAAAGTGCCCTGGGGAGGTTCATGCTCATGCATTTTCTGGTTGTTCAAATTTGATTTAGGATATCATGTGGTGCACCAGAGGATTAATTGTTGGTAGCACGGTTGACACTAACTTCGCACAGCCTTGCAAGGAAAGTCTGGTACATCACTAATCCATCAAAGTGGATCAAAGTCAGTCTTGAACTGGAATTTTGAGATTAAAACAAGAACAAAAACAACTCTTTATTTTCTCAGTAGAAAGAATTTTGTATTTTTGCTACAATCTGGCTTTGGTCAGAATTTCTTTTCTTCTTCATTTAACCGGCCGAGCCATGGCTTATACAAATGCCTTCTACGGGCTCTTAAAAAGTTGGTTGTATAACACTTTGGCAAACAGTACAGAATTTCTCACCTAAACAAGAAAGCGCATGCTGATTGCAAAGATAAAAGATGATACTAGTCAGACAACAGCACCCATGTACCTGCTGTTTGTTTTGACCTCTGTCCGCTAAGTTAAAACTTCAACAGCCATTTATTATGTTGCACGTACATCCGCCCCGGTACCTCTGACACTTTAATAGCTCCCAGCCGTGACTCATTGCTCTATTTCAACGCCTGTTCACAAATACAGGAAACCGTTTCTTACCAACAAAGGAAATTTCGCATGTTTGGGTATTCTGCATGTCTTCAGTGTCTTGCCAGTGGAGCGCTTATGGGGAGAAAACAGTGTTTGGAAAGAGTAAGTCTTTCAGGAGTCGGTTGCACGAGTCGTCTGTCAACAATCACAATCACAATCAGGCGGATCAATCAGATTTCCTTCCGCGAGCTGACCCAAATAACAGCAGGCTGATTTTTTTTTTCCTATTAGTGCGAGTGACAACATGAGTTGGATGTTGCTGTCCTTTGGCAAAGGTTTAGCTCTGCCAAAGCCGTTTGGTGGACGAGAGAAAAAAAACCTTTTCTACTTAGAAAAGCCTTCCGTGCTGTTTTGTTTTATTCCAGTCCTCAGTAAAACGACCAGAACGCCTGGTACACCTCGCTAATTGTCTCATTTAGTTTCAGTGGCAGCAGCTTGTTGCAGTACCTTTTTTCACTTTCTCTTCTTCCACATCGTATGCTTTCATTTCAACTTAAAAAAAAAAAAAACAACAGCCTGATGGGTTTCACCAGCATGGCTTTTGTTCAGAATGTTTCAAGAAGGACCTGCTAGCTTTCAGATTCCAGAAATCTCAGTGATTGGCGGCTACTGCCCTGAATTTGCACTCAAATAATGAACACTTTTAGAAGCAACATGTTTCACCTCAGTGTCTCTCCTGCTGTCTTCGTTTTCAAATGACCTTAGGGCCACACTGTTGCATTGTGTCCTTGACTCGCCGTCTCTACGTCGGTGCCAGGAGCATTGGCTGCATGCAGGTGCGAAGTGGATGTCTGGGCACAGTCGACATCATTGCAATGCGTCGCGGTGCCATTCTCTCTCTTGTTTATATTTAGAGCTCCGGGAGTGAGAAGAGAGCCGAAGATAAAACTGGACCATAAACCTTAGGATGCACTTTGACTTATTGTTGTTTCCACCGACCGATATGAAGCAGACTCCTGCTGCCTGCCCTGGCAGTGGAGGAGAGACACTGCATTGATCGAGAAGCTGCAGATGAAAACAAGTGGTGCGACGGTGACTCGGGCCGGAACGCTCCATTTCAGTCAGTTCACAGGGTTCGTTGGTTTGTGTTTAAGATTCTGATCAGCTTCTCGAGAAAAGGGCATTACAGCGAGTGGTTTTTGAATAAAAGGGGGGACGGAGAGAAAAGGAAGTGCCCGGGCTGAATCATTACATGCGAGTGCAGTGAGCGGGACTTCCTGTTTCCATGGTTCTGTTTCAGAGCGGTTATGTAACCCTGCGCTTAGTGCTGCTAACGGAGACAAACAGCTTTTGCTTGGCAGGAGCAAATAAAGCGAAGGAGGAACCTCCTGACAGCCTGGCCGTGTTTATCAGAACAGATTCTCAAATAGTGATCAGTCTACCACAAAATGATAAACAGCGGCGGAACAGGCCAGATAACCCTGTGTTTGATCACATTTAAATCGTCATCGGCAGAGAATAAGGTGACAAAGAGCAAACATTTAACATTAGAAGCTCCCATATATAACATTTTTAAATCTTCCAGTGAAGCAATTTGATGTGACTTTTTTTTTCCCGAGCAGAAATAAAACTAGGCATCTGTTTACAGCCTCCGGAGACAATTTTTAAAATCCAGTTGCTAAAACCGGTCCTGTGTTGGACTTTCCATGTTTGGAAAGGGGCAAAAACCAGACGAGAGGATCAGGCGGGGTGTATACACTGCATGAGGGGTGTAGTCACTTTACATAGAAAAAGTATCAGTGCTCTTTGTGACATCACAAAGGGATGTTCTTCAGAGCAGTGGGTCCTAAGACACTTTCTGAAAATGTCATTTCTTTCCCCAGAAATTTTCAGAAAGTGTATTCAGAAAAATGAAGCTACGCACAGATTTTCCTTATTTCAGGGAGGTGTCAAAAAGCTTTATTGGTAGCAAGTGAATATTGCATAACTAGGGACCTTGAAGGAGTCGTCTGTGTTTTGTTGCTTTCTCCCACTTCCCCTTTGTGTCTGTGTGGACCGACAATGCTGAGCCCCAGCCGACAGCCAGGCTGGCCTCCCTTCCTTCTTTGCATGTCAGTCTGTCAGTAGGTCTTGAGCAAACTTGCCCTTATTTTCCACCAATCGCACGCCATTGGCCTACTACCCAGGCATCCAATGAGGGCCCAGACGTGACAGGGGCTTGTTCAGCAGAGGGCGGCCCTCCGAGAGCTCAACTGCCCACATGATGTAATAAGGCCCCAATTTACAGGACAGTCAAAAATTCCCCGCTTTGAAATACAATCCTCTGGAACAGCCCGGACCATCCTGTTGCAACCGGGATGTTTACCGCAAACAACCGCAAACACAATTATTTATGAGCCCATTAGTGCAAAGTTTCGATACAGCTTTAAAGATTTTTTTTTTTTTAGAACCATTACTTTAAAAGAAAAGGAAAAAAAAAAAACAATCAGCCGAGCCATTCCGCCCACAGTTTGGAATGCGACAGCCCCATGTTTTCCCCTCTGGATGGTGAACTGTAGTAACCCTTTGGGGGATTCACAGGTTCCAGTGTAGAGTAAGTACCATTTGTACCGGAGGGAGTGGGGGTGGGGGGGCATGTAAGGGGCTCAGGGGTAAGTGCAACGGAACATTTCCGTGTTTTACAGTCACTCTGAGGAATGACACGCCCTGAGCTCGACCCTCTACTCACACTGTCAGATGTGGAAAACGGCTTTAAATTTAGATGTTATACAAAAAATTTCATTGTTGTTGTTGTTGTTGTTGTTTTTACCGGTTACAAATTAATGCTTCTATCAGGCCAATTTAAAAACCATTTACAGTTCACCTTCAGCTCATCACCTTTAAAATATGTTGTTGTTGTCCAAGACTGGAATGATATGTTTTAACCGAACATCCCTTTTTTGTTTGGTGAATCAGTCATATTCTACTCATATTTTGCGGGAGTTTCTTGTTTTGTTTCTTTTGGCAGCCTCATCAAATGGCCTTGTGTCAATGTTATCCTGTTATTCATGTGTGATGTTGCGTAAACGGCCAAGCCCCCTCAGCCAGCCAAGCCCCCAAAAGTCAAAAGCAACATGTTATTATCACAAGCGCAGGGCAAACGGGCTGCCGATCGATTGCCGCTCGGATCACTTTGTTTGCCGTCGTTGCTGCCCCCTAGTGGACGGATTCAAACCAACGCGTCCGTCCGGCGAACGGGTTTCGACACGACCTGGGCATGTAGCTCCTCAAACTGAACCGCGCAGTTCACCTTGAAATGTAGAGGTGCGAGTGCAGCCTTGTTCGCCCAAACCAAACACGGCCTTCAGCTGACACCAAGTCACTGGTTATCCCAGGCCGAGTTGGGCCATGACTGGGAAAACCACGGGGCATTTCAGTGGGCTGGGCTGGCCCTGGTAGCGGTAGTAGCTGCGTTGTTTACGCAAAAACACCTCGGAAACAAGCAAGTGGACCTTGAAATTAAAATGCTGGTCAGCATTCAAAATGTGAAGGCATAGATGTAATTGGATAAGGTCAATATTCAGACACTGCCCAGTGCCCACCACTGCTGCAGGTTTAAAACAATAGTTGAGGGGGGGGGGCATGATTTATATTACACCTGCTCTGCTGTTTGTATTGTACATTCTGACTTTCCTTCAACGTGTCAGCGGCGGAGCTCAACCCAGGTGATGTTGAAACGGCGCCAGTGTGAGCGCTTAGCGCGTATCCAATTCAATTCTAGAAGGAAACCCTGTTATGTAATTACCTTAATAGAATAAGTGAATCAGGGCCGTCAGCACCAGATATAGACCAGCGGGGGTTTAGTGTTCCAATTAAAACCACTATTTGTGACCTATATTAGTGATCCAACGGGGAACTATGACTCAGAGCCATCCCAGACCTATTCCTGTTAGCAGCCAAATCCAAACGTCATTTCACACGGTTGAGTCTCGTCATCTTAAATATCTTTTATTAGTTTGTGACTTCAAACCAAGACATCATTGATTGTCAACACAAAATCAGTTTTTAGCACCAGTACAATAAAACTGTACTTTAGCTTCTTCTTCTTCTTGAAATACTGTTTTTTTTAACAGGGGAGGGGCAAGTGGGAGGAGGGGGAAACAAAAAAATTCAGAATAAAGGGATAGTAAGTAAATTTTTCAAAATGAAGCACCAACCATACAAAGCATTTTTTCTTTTTTCATATATAAGCTCATCAGAGATACACAAGAGGTCAAATATATTAATGACTATTAAATTAAGCACAACAAACAGTGTAAATAAAACACTGCAACACAAAAAAGCACTCTGGGATCTAGAAACACTGTGTGGCGACAGTCGTGGCTACGGTGGGGGGGAGGGCGTCTCCGACTCCTCAGAGACGCTTTCTGTTTTTTTTTTTGTTTTTTTGTCTCTCCCTCTTTCTCTCTCGGAGCATCAGGATCCACAGGATTCTGAGTCACTGTGATGAGGAGTGGAACCCGGGGCGTGGAGAACGCTTCTAATCTGTCTAGTTCTGTAAACAAACTCTCAATCTGAAGGTCCGCGGAGGCGCGATGCCACGCTGGGACTCGCAAGGGGGCGGGGGAGGGAATAAACAAACATCGTAGGTCCGTCCAGTGATCATCATCTCTAGTGGATGAGGGGAAAAATCTAAATATGGAGCTCAGGCGAGTGGGGGAGGGGGAGGGTGGTGGGGGGGGTGGACTGAGGTTCTGTTGTCAGTGGATGACTATCTTTGAATATTATGTGCCATGATCTTCTCTCCGCAGGTCTCCCAAATGGGCAAAAGGAACCATTCGGAACCAATGTCCTTCCTCGCTTTAAGCCTCTTAAGCTCAAGAGTCCAAGATAAAAAGCCTTGGATTATCTCCCGTTGAAAAATATCACTTTTCCCCCCTCAGGAGCAAACTGGGAGGGAAAAAAAAAGAAAAAAAAAAGGTCCAAACATAATTCATCTTTTGCCACGATAATACGTTAATATAGCCAAATGTGTTCACCCTGATGGCAAGATATACACATACACTACCATGTACAGAAGCAATCCATAAAAAAAGGGAGTTTTGCCCGACAGTTCTGATTTATTCAAATATACTTGGAGATAGGAACCTGAAGGCTGCGCTTGGGCGCCGACCACTCAAGTCTCTGTGATCGTGAAGTCACCTTCTGTCTGAGGTCAAAGGTTATAAGTGGAGTGTCAACTCGTACTGGGGCTCGGGAGTTGAACTCGCACCCTGGTCTAAAGATGGACGGAGCGGCTCCCTTTGAGCTCTGGCGTGCAGGGGAAGGACCGAAGGAAGAAAAGAAAACTAAAACAGTCATCGCAGCCGAGACTACCGGCTGCAGAGCTTCCCTGTGTTGGCCTGAACCTCCTCCTGGTCCTCGTCCTCCTCCAGGATGTGGATGGTGGAGCCCAGAAGTCTCTGCAGCTCCGGCACGCATCGCACCAGCTCCACTAGTCCCTCCTCCTCCTCCTTCTTCTTCTGCTCTTCCCCTTCCTTCCCCTCCTCCTCTTCCTCCTCCTCGTCCTCCTCTTCCTCCTCGTCTGCGTCCTCCTTGTTCTTGTCTTTGCAAGGCAAAGACAAAGATGAGCTCACCTGGCTCACCGACACCTGTTTCCTTAGCTCGGAGGCCAGCAGGCTCACCACCTCCAGGTGTGGGTAGCGAGCGAGGAAGATCCGTCCCGACATTTTGAGGCGCTTCAGGACGTCAGTCAGGAGGAACCAGTTGCAAAATCTGCAGGGTGGAAACAACATAGGTGTCTAAAGTTTGGAAAAACTAAAATTTCGTAATTTCAAAGTTAGTCAGAGTCCGACAGTTTTCCTTTATTTTTATTTTCCAAATCAATCTTTTGCAGACTCACCCCTGCGTTACAGACACTTGAACGTGAAAACAGGGCAGCAGAGGCTCGGACGAGAACTCGAACAGGAGACAGTCTTTGTCCGTGTCGTCCGTCTTGCGCGACGCCACCGCCGCTTCCTGCTCCTCCTCCTCCTCCTGATTCTGGTCGGACAGCAGGAAGTCCCAGCACGGCTCCTGCTCCGTCTCTGCAAACACCAGGCCCACAGGGAGACAAGTGAGGGGGGCAGAAAAAAAAAAATCTGTTCCAGTAATGTGCGGGTGTTTGTCTCCCTCTAGTGGAGAAAACACACGCTCTTTATTACAGATTACTGAAAATCTCCTCAAAGGAATTTTAAGTTAATTTTGAGAAGTCTAAGGCAAGACACTTTGTGAATTTTTAAATTAACGTTAAGAAAAGACAGACATTACTATTTGTCGAAACTAAATGGTTAAAATCAATAACAGGGACGTTTAAATACACATAAACGCTGCTAAATGTAACCTCACTCTGCCACAAAAGTGGAGAATGATTCACAAGTTGAATTATTAAACCGTGTTGGAACAGCAGAGATCTGAGCCAACCACTGGAATAATGACGTTTTTCGGCTGCAAATCCTTCACTGATATCGAGACATAAAATTTTAATCATTTCTCCGCTGCCGCCGAATCAGACGTGTTAGCGGCACACAAGTGTGTGAACAATGCGGACAATCGCATGTCTGTCCTTCTCATCGCAGTTAAAACAGAAGTTTGTCATTTGTGAGGGAAGCAGCGGTTCTCCGCTCTCTCCCACCACCTGATCCCACTCTTCCTCCCAGGGATGCGTGTCCCCCCCGCAGCTGTTTACAGCACCAACGCTGCTCAGCAAGGCAAACATCCCGTGAGCAAGCCCCCCCCCACCCCCCCAGCCCCCGCTTTTAATCACTTTTTACTACTGTGTTTGCTGACTGAGAGGGAGGGTGCGATCGACGCGGGGGACTGCGGAGCTGCTTACCGAACAGCGAGCTGCTGTAGAAGTCCCAGTGCGAGCTGGGATCCTCCTCCTTACGGCCTTCCAGGTCAGTGAAATAATCTGAAGGAGAAAGAGCAGGTTGAGAAGATAAAGAGCCACTAAAGCTACACTGACTGTGAGCGTAATGACCAAATCATGATCACAACCCATCCCGGCCAAACAGTGAAGATAAAACTCATCACTCATCAACAGTGACAGCAGCAGTAAGTCAGGAACACATAACAAAAACCACCAGATGTGAGCATAGGGACCAGAGTTAACACAAGAGGGGACTGTGAGGTACAATTTAGACACACAACATTGTCTTAAAACGTGTTGTCCAATCCAAAGATATATATCCAAAGATAAGCTACCCATTAATATAAGAGAGAGTCCGACTTTTACAACTTTTAAAGCACAACTCACAGGCTGGATATTAGACAAACAAACCTGTGAGCACCATGTTCGGAGTTGTTATGCCTATGGCTGGTACGTGTGCAATAGTGTAGGCATAGTTAATATGCGTGAATGTTATATTGTTGTATTTGTTTTATGTCAATTGTTCTTTTTATGGTAATTGTTGTATTGTTGGGGACTACAGATGAAATTTAGCAGCAGAGTGACTACTCATATACTCAGTGTTTATCAATATGCACTGTCCTGTCGAAATAAACTTATAAATAATCATAATAACAATGGCTGATTGCAGTCACATGTGCAGCTAACATCCAGGGCTCATTCCCTGAAATCCTCAAATTGTTTGGGTAAAACCTGATGCACATCTACTACAATTCACCAGCTACAATGTCACAGTGAAATGATCTGTTTGTGTTAGGTCTGTTTAAAACAGTACCAAAAGGAAGACAGCGTGTCCTTGATACAGCCCCCTCGCACATGTGAAACAGTTCCTGTTCCAGTTCCTGCGCGGACTTGCTGGGTCTTATTGTGGCTACCGCTCGGTGCTCCTAGGACGCCACACCAGTAATTAATCACTTCTCCAGTGAGTTGGGGAGCAGCGCTGCCTCTCACCAAGTCAGCCAAGTTTGCAGCCTTCTGAATGGCATAAAATTGAGATGGTCTTTTGTTGTTTGTCTCAACACAGAATGAATGGTTTGGTTTTCTTCAATGACTGCAGGGTGACATGGACTGTTCTTCCTGCAAGTGCTGACCTGATCAGAAAAAAGCTCCAAGACGGCACCGCATCAAGGTAGATTTACTAGTTTATTTACTGCGTCAAATGCGATTATTATTAATGTGTGTGCTGCGCTTGCAAACGCGAGTCTGCAACCTCATTCAAACGAGGGTTGTTGAAGCCTTTTACTCTGAGCTGAGGGAGGAACACCTACCTGTGAGGAAGGCCTTCATGCTGGCGCTGTGGGCCAGTTTGACTGGCGTGTGTCCGGAGTAGGTGGCCAGAGTCGGATCTGCGCCGTGATTCAGAAGCAGCCAGACGATCGGAAGGTTGTCGCTCGCCACCGCGTCGTGAAGAGGCCTGCGGAAAAGGGAAGTACCAGACGAGTTCAGTAATAACTTCAGCCTAGAACTGGATGTCTCAAATGTATGAAAGTTTAAAATAAAGACAGAAAATAAATGATCCACTTATTACAAGCTATAAATGAAAGTGTTAAAGCAGCGTTTAAAAAGCGGTTTGACGTTAAAAAAAAAAGAGAGGCTATTTTTATGTGAAAAGTCTGCGCTCAGTGGATCAGTCACATTGCAGGTTAAATCCACAATGATTGATTTAGACACTGGGATGCTTCAGGTATAAATGTTCCTTTAAAACATTAAACATTTTAATTTGAAAAGATGTTCTCCTGAAATTTACCACACCAAAATCAGTTAATTTTAAAAGTTTGACTCTTCTCCTGGGCCTAATTCGAGCAAATTTTCTCCTGGCTGTTACGTGAATCAAGTCTTCATTTCAAAATCATCTCATTCACAACTGGCTGCATATGGAGGCTGTCAGGCAATAATGAGGTGGTGACATAATATAAGGTATAAGGTCATGCTGGCCAATCAGAAGCCAGAAGAAAATCAGACAGTGGCACAATAGCAGAACAGGCCAAACAACAACAACAACGAAGTATAGACGGACAATGAAGCAGAGTTGCGGCATATGACCCTGAAATAGGAAGAAATGCAAGGAGATGCTTTCTGATGCCTCTGGTAGATGCACATAGCAAAGTCTCCCAGAAAGGTTACGGTTGGCACTGTTTTGGTCGTGCCTGCCATTTTATTCACTGTTGCTTAGCAGATAAACAAACATCACACACACTCAAGAAAGGTTGCAAACAAAAGCGGAAAGAAAACTTCATATATAGACGCAAACATGAAAGATTTTCAGGGGAAAAAAACACCCTGAAAGAGCGTTTTTATGAGAGCTCTGGGTTCAGTGACCTTAAGATTTGTCAACATGTGAACATAAATGTCACATAAAAAGCCAG
Organism: Nelusetta ayraudi; assembly: GCF_046127955.1. Lineage (NCBI taxonomy): Eukaryota > Metazoa > Chordata > Actinopteri > Tetraodontiformes > Monacanthidae > Nelusetta > Nelusetta ayraudi. The sequence continues at coordinate 4,324,592 of NW_027466140.1, read as the reverse complement.
GAGTATATAAAAAATACCCATGTACCAAGGCCCTGGACAAATAAGTTGAAAACATAATTTTCGCTGACGGCCACCGGGGCTTCACAACACCTAGTCAGAGGGCTGCAATTGGGATTTTAGAGAGAATGTACTGTTAAACCACTACTACTACTTGACAAAGACTGAAAAGTAGCGATCGTTTCGGTGTCCGGTCTATTTTCTTTCTAATGCGCGAGCCGCGAGCGAAAAAGCCAGAGGACAATGAAGAGTTTTCCAGCGCTGATAGAACGTTACAACTTTGCATCAGTGCGTGATCTACGCTGCGACTGGCGCGATATTATGACTTAGCGCACGCAACGCTCAACGTCGTCCCATGTGGCAGGTAGAAAATGTGAAGTTGTCACATGACTGATGTTGTTGATGTGGTCAATTTCATCAAAACAAGACCCCTGAAAGCGTGGCCATTCTCTGCACTTTGTGAAGAGATGGGAGCACAACATAAAGCTGTGTTGTTTCTAGCCCATGAGGAACCCCGAAACCCTAACCCTAATTCCATCAGTAACCCTAACCCTAATTCCAGCCTTATCGCTAACCCTAATGCCATGCAAGTCTATGGGGTCAAAAGTCAACTTTGTCCTAGAGACATGGGACCACTTGCAGGATCACCGGGATCCCTCAACACACAGCCACGTCAAATTTGGGGCTTCTGGCATGAAAAATTTTCTTCCTCCAAGGTGGGGCGTGACAGAGAAAGTTTGAGAACCACTGCGTTACACCAATTACAAGACTCATAGAATTATTGCAATATTCTTTTTTTTTCCCGGGCAACCAATTTGAACAGGCCGAAGCCGAGGCTGTAAATCAGGGACGGGGGCATAAGGGGGGAGGGGTTGTGCCTCACCGCGTTCCGTCCTGGGCGCTGCAGTTGACGTCGGCGCCGTGCTTCAGCAGCATCTGAACAATCTGGGTCCAACCTCGAGAGGACGCCTCGTGGAGGGCCGTGTAACCGGCATTGTCACGCCGATTAACCTCCCTGATGTCCTTCTCCAGGCAGTACTGAACCACGTCCTGCGGCACAGGGAGGAAAAAAAAAATTAAATAAACGTCAACGGGGGCGACACGCTCGGGCAGCGTTGCGGGATTTCGTGGCCGCACCTGATAGCCGAGGCGTGCGGCTCGCTGCAGCAGCGTCTCCCCGGCGTTTTTATTAACGATGAGCCGGCGGACCTCCGGGGGGACCGGCCTCTTTGGGGGAGACTCCGAGTCGCTGCCTCTCCCCGACGAGCCCCTCTTGCTGGACGGAGATAAGGCCGCGCTTTTCGGAGGGGGCGGCGGACTCGCCGCTCTTTTGCTCTCGCCGCCGCCGCCGCCGCCGCCGTCATCCAGTGCGACGGAGGCGGCGCGCTTCCCCAAAGAGCCGCGCTTGGCCGTCAGCTGAAGAGAAACAAAGTGAATCGTTGAGAAGTTTGGAGAGCATTTCCATTCGTATAAAAATCCTTTGGGTCATGCAGAGAGGCTATCGGCTCAGAAAAACAGCACATTTAGCCCTCTGTTTACAGCCCCCAGCAAAAACGCTGATAAAACATGATGCTTTCCTGGACCTTTCAAATGACTGGAAGGCGAGAAAAACAAGGCAGCCTTGAGACACTGAGTCATGGATCTTCATCATATCAGACAAATCAGTGGTTCTCAACTGGTGCAGTCTCAGAACCCAGGACCTAATCATGAAGTCGCAACTCAAATTTATTCCACAGCACTCAAATTTATTCCATCAAAATGGAAAAATAGTGCAACAATTCAGAATGCCTTCATCCAGTCATAATTACTAATACATAATATCCTATATTCTCATATCTTTGCACTGGCGAGGGTATCTGTGCCTTTTGTGATATCACAAAGGGCTGATTTCAAGCACACACTTTCTAGCAAGCTAGACACTCATGTTACCGTAACCATCAGCAAAGTGGGACCTTTAAGTAACGGCCCTGACCAAGTTCCCGACCTCTGCTTTATAAAACCTACTGCTATGATTCATGCCACGAAAAAACAGCCTTCATGTAACCACAGGAGGTTCATGAGTTCATGGTTAAACACCCGATCGACCGCACATGAAGAAGAGAGTCTGACCTTCTGGTCGTCACTGTCCGATAAATGCTTGCTTTTGAACTTCCTCTTCCCCGAAGGCTTGTCGTTGCCGTCTGGAGACGCATCGTTCTCCGAGTAGCGGGCCGAGCCCGAGCGAGTGCACGCCGTTCTCCGCGGGGGAGGGTCTGGGCTGGAGGCGGCAGGGCTCCCGCACCGAGGGGTCCGCGGGTCTGCGACCAACAGTTTGAGAGAAGGCGAGTAAATCCACCGACATCGGTCAAATGTGAAGATCATCTGTCTGGGCTGCGCTCACAGCAGGAACAGTTGCTGAAACTTAATAAGTAGCGACAAGTGGCCCGTCACACGCCGTCCCTGCCAGAGTGCTTTGTTGCTTTTTCTGGATAGCAGCCAAAAACGGATTAATGCATAATGCCAAAAAAAAACACAACAATTCAAGCTTGGCTGTTGGCTTTGCTAATACTCTGTGCGGTCCGGAAGTAAAAACGGTGACTAATAACCGATGCTAATTGTCAAATAGCATGGATCCAGTCTGACGATTGAAAAAAACAACAACAAAGTCATCTCACGCCCGACACACAGGCACCATGTTCTAAATATAGAATTAGACGATTTAGATTTTAACTGGTCAGGGATGGAATCATTCACACTGTTCTTATTAGTTTGATGAGTCAATCAGATTGTATTTGACTGTTCAAGGTGTCTCTGGGCTGCCATCTACTGGGAGTGGGTGGAAGTAGTCTAACAAATTGCCATCGCCGAGGTAATGAGTTGAAAGTCCCGGCATTCCTGCTTTCATACAAGCACATTTAATACAAGAGTGTTAAATGTGGAGAGGCTGTCCCAAAAATCATTTTCACTTTTTTGCAGTTCCATAAGGAAGCTGTCCTTGGAAAAAAAAATTGGGCAATAAAATATTGACCAAAGCTACTCAGAGCCTCGAGCCCCCGGTGCGCAGCAGGCTGCATATTGCTGAGCTCTACTGTCAGAAAGACAATTAACGATACTCCAGTGGAGGAAAATTAAATTACTTGGATTTGGTAATTAAAAAAGTACCTTCGACAAGTTTAACAAGGTCACTTTTAAAAGTATGTCCTGTTAATTACAACAAAAGCAGGGAGCGTCCACCCACACACTGGCATTCCTTCACAGGTGGAGGCTGTCGTATGCTTTTAAATAATCAGTTTATTAACCATCCATTAGCAAGTCGCATCTTCTGCTTCTAGAATCTGTGTGTATTTTACGGAGCCTCCACCGAACCTGTGTTTTCTAACTAGTCTGTCAGCAAACTCTCCAGGGATAAGTTCATCATTTGCTTCTTTTGCATTCTCCACTTTTGTTAAAACAAATAGGTCTGGAAGGCAGCCCTTTGTGATGTAACAAAGGGGTACGATACCTCCCCACATTAATGGGGACAACCCCTCGCTGCCTTTCTTTTTAAAATCACATTTGAAATACGTGCAAGTTCCAACAGAGGTTCAGTTTCAGCTCGAAGCTACAGCTGCTTTTCTGGAGGTGTTGAAAAAAAAAATCAAAGATTGTGAGGCATTCAAAATCAGTTCTGTTTCATATGGAGCAGGTGTTCATAACGGAAAAATTTAAGGATCCTCCGAAAAGAAATTTCAGTCCAACATATCTGACAGATGGCTGCTGTGCCGACTGGTGAAACACAGCGATGCTGCTCTGGCGTCTCCACGCTGAAGAGACTTCAAAGGCTCTCACATCAAGCCCACTCTGCTCTAAAGTCTTTCACGCGTTCAAACTTTTCCATGTAGCTCTGTGAAAAACCCTCTTGTCAATGTATTTTTTAGTTTTGAGGCAACAAAAAAAAAAGTTGAAAAATCGAAAGCGCACAACTGACCCGGTGATGTTTCAGCGTCCTGCCTGACGGAGTCCGACTCCTCGCCGTGCTCGGCGTCCTCCAGTTTGACCCGCTCCGTGATGTAGTCGCCGCTCTGGTACTTTTTGCTGCGACAGCGCTGCCGTTTCTTGCTCGCTGGAGGTGGCGGCGGAGGCGGAGGCGGAGGCGTCGTCGCCTCGTCCTCGGCCGCCTCGCCCTTGCCCTGGAGCGGGAGCTCTGGCAGGGGGTTGGAGCGAGGCCTCCCTCTGGGCCGGCGGGCCGGCTGGCCGGGGGTCAGGGCGGCGGGCGGGGAGGCCGCGGGTGGAGGGGGCGCTGGCGGGGGAGGGGAAGGCGTGGCGAAGCCCCACAGGTCCAGTCGGGCCTCGTCGGCTCGCCGCCGCCCCCTCCTCAGCCTGGGGAAGGAGCTCTCGGTGGAGTCGCTCTCGCGGTGCTGCTCCAGGGAGCTTTTCAGAGAGCCTGGAGTGTCCTGACCAGCGCTGCCGCCGTCTGGGGGACCAATGAAGACGATTCATTAGACAAACAAAAAAAGTTTTGAGAGAGATCTGCTGGAAGGGTTTCTATCGCCCCACAGGCCGTCGTTACTTCCAATCAAAGTTGGCTTGGTGGAGCCTAACGCCGTCGTAGCCTGGAGCTGAAAACCCAGCAGCTCCAGACTGCCAGTCTTAAGACGCCATTCAACATTTATCTGGTTAATAATAACCCAGTCGAGGAACTCGCACCGTGTGACCGATGAACTACATGGTTAAAAAAGTATTTGTGAAAGTTCCCTTTTTTAGGTATGACCCCAAAAATACCTCGGTATAAAAAAAAAGTTTTAGTTTAGGGTAAATTGAAACCTGCAACATGGACCCAGTCTGTGAGTGATTGTACCTGTTTGCTTGTGGTTTTGCTGTTCAGCCTTCCTGGGACTAATCCGGTCCCTCTGACCCGACTTGTTCCGCGGTGGGGAGGGCTGTCCCGCTGAAAGATTCTGCTCCAGCGCCGGCGAACATTGTTTCTTCTGCTGGAAAAACAAGGGAGACGAGGTGAGCACACTGGGGATGGAAGAGACTCTAGACGAGCCCTGGAAGTGTGATCGCCCCAAAATTTAGTATACAAGACCTACAAGTCGGTACTGTAAATTTGAGAAAGTCAAAAAGAAGCTTTGCATCAGCTCCATGTGTTTTACCTTCTTTGGGCACGGCGCTTTCACCGGAGTGTTCTCGATGTCGTTCTTCTTCCCCGCAGCCTTTTTCGACGGGCCCGTTGGCGACTTCTCCTTCGCCGGCTTGCTGGTCTTCTGCTTGCTGCCGGAGGTTTTCCCTTTGGTGGGCGACTCTTCTTTGGTTCCGTTCGCCTTCTTCCCGGACTTGTCGCCGTCTCCGCCACGGTGGCCCGCGAGTATGGACGCCACCATTCCTTCCAACCTGTCGGCGGGGGGAGCGGCTGGCGCGCCGCTGTCTTTCTTGAACACCTCCCCCTCCAAGACCTGCGCTAGTTTGCTCTCCTTCCTGTTCCCGTTTGTCGACGCGTTGCCCCTGAAGAGGTGGCGGTGGCCGGCGGGTTTGGAGGAGGAGAGCTGCTTCGCCTGCAGTCCCACGCGGTCCTTGTGATCGGCGTTCGGCTCGGCGGAGTTCTCCGAAGGCTCGGCGCCGTCCCCCTTCTTCTTCGCGACGTCCACGGAATTCCCTTGAGACGGCTTGACGGCCGACCTGTCCACCGACCAGGGCGGCGGGTATTTGAATTTGGACGTGCGCTTCGACGGGACGTCTTGGCTGCCGCTGAGTGGATTTAGAACATCTGCTTTTTTGGAGGCGACGGGCGAGCTGTGGCTGTTCCCCTCTCTGGTCAGCGCTGCGGGTTCGAGGCCTTGCTGCTTCACGATGGACGCCAGGTTGGACAGGGGAGACTTGACCCTCTCCCACTTGTCGTCCTGCGGCTTGGACGGGCTTTGCTGGTTGTTCGGAAGTTCCGGTCCCTCGCTGACAGCGGCGTCCTTGGTCTTTGGAGAACCCTGCGTGTTTTTTCCCTGAAGAGACGGCGACTGGTGCGGCAGCTGAGGCGGCTGCTGCCAGGACGGAGCGACACCCGCCACTCTGCCGGCTCCAGCCTTCTGAAGAGTCTGAGCGTTGGCCGAGCCAGACAGGGCGGTCGTCAGGGCTCCCCTGGGAGGACAGCTCTTACTGACGGCGGTGCTGGTGTTTTTCACGTGCTTGATATTGTGACCGTGTTGGCTGCCCTTCATCACACAGGATGGCTTCTTTCCTCCTGAGGCCAGATGTTCCCCTTGATCAATTATTGATATAAACTCTTGCTTGGCAAAACTCTGGAATTCATCGGCAAAAGTCCCTTTTCCATCTTTGCCCCTCAGAGTGGAAGCCAGAATGGGGCTGGCCACACCTACATAAGTCCCGGGGATATTTCTTATTGGATCAGGCGAAGATCCCTTCCCCCAGGTCGTCTTCGGCTCGGCCGCCTGAGGTTTCTGATGCTTGCTTGTTTGCTTCTGATGAGATCCATTCCTGTGGGTGTTGGGCAGGACGGGGTATTGCACCGCGGAACTGTAATTTGTGGAATGGTTCCTCCTAGGGTTGAGAAACTCTCTCTGATTCAGTTCGTTATTATTATTATTATTATTAGGCTGCATCGCTGCAGCTGGAGGGTCGTCTGTGCACTTTGGACGTTTGGATTTTGCAGACAGGTCGAGAGGGACGTCCCTCGGTTCGGCCACAGACGGTGTGTGGTCCTCGGGGGCAGGCGGAGGGGTTTTCCGAGAGCCCACCGCTGCCTTGTCTACGCCCTTGCCTTTGTCCACGTGGTTCAACAATCGGCTCTGAGAGGTGATACTGGCCGCCAGGGCGGAACCACAGCAAATGGCAGCGGTGGGAGAAAGGGTGTAGCAGGTGGGCGCTGCAGACATCAACGAAGGGTGCTGCAGCGGGAGAGCGATGGCTGGTGACGCTACCACCGAAGCTAAGGACTTGTGTTGTTCTGCAGGCTTCGCCTTCTTCGATTTGATCTTCGACGTCGAAGCGCCTGCTTTTTTCTCCGCCGCCGGCGTCCGGCCAGCGGAGAACGAGTAGTTGTAGGTCCGCGAAAGGGGCGCCCCTCTGACACCTGAGCTTTGGGGTTGGACTTCCTTCTGGAACTGACCGGCTGTGGCGTCCCTCAGGGCCGCGATCTCACCCGGTGCTGGTGGGAGTTTGATTTTACAGAGTGGCGAGGGGAAAGCGGAGGAAGGCAAGAAGGCAACAGGCTGTACTGGTTTGAACATAGTGGAGCACTGGAAGCCGGCCGACTGTGCCGGCGACTTCTTACCGGACGCCGAGCTGCTGTGAGCTGCGCTCAGCGAGTCGTCGCGGCCACCTTTCGCGCCGCTCGACCACTGAGGATTAGGGAAGACCCCCATGACGTCACCTTTAAGTTTAGGGACGTCCACCCTTTTGTCTACCCGCTTCTCGGTGCTGGTGAGGGCTGAGCCGGACATTGGTGCATTGTTGGGCTGCTGGGTTGCTGAGAGTTCGGGGCTGTGGTTGAAGCTGCTCGCGTCCACGCAGGCTTTGGCTGTCTTGCAGTCTTTCGCTGGAGTGGTCTTGTTCTGCTGACTGAGGGTAACATCTCCTCGGAACTCGAGGGGGAGCGTCTGAGGGGGATTCCCCACCATACTAGCGGCCGCTTTATTTGGAGCACGGATCTCTCTGCTCACCGTGCCTCCATCCCCTACATTCATTAGTGTAGGATCCACCTGAGTAATAAGACAGGTTCAGAGGGCCAGCGTTAATTAGATAGTGAAAGCTGTGATCTCGCAATCAAACGGGGGGGGGGGCTGTACCTGCATAGGTGTTGCTTTACCACAACATGCCACGGGGGTTGGTTGAGTCAGTCAGGAGAGAGCTTTTTTCTTGAAACAGGGAGATGTGCTGCAAATGGCAAGATAAAGACAACAGTTAATTTTGATGACTTTTTAGACTTAAGTGGAATCATTCACAGAGGAAATGAGACCCCTTCCTTTTTCAACACCAAATGGTTCAGAGCAACCGGCACTGGGAAATTGAAAACTTCCTTTATGTGAGACGGGCTCGGGCGCAAAAACGTTACAATTTCCTCAGAGCGAACGGGCAATTCGGCGCGGCGGACAGAAGTGTTGTAAACTGAGGACCCTGTTTTAATTCCCTCACAGGGATAGAATACTAAGAACCTGTCCGTACCTTTCAATCTGTATAGCCCAGTGTCATTACCAGAGTCGCAGTGAAGAATGGATACCTCATGTTTTAATATGGAAAGATTATGGCCAGAAAAAAGCTGCAAGCCGATTCCCAGCATCCCCTTTACATTGCACTGCCCACAGCTGGTTCACTTCTATTTCCTGGTTCGATCTACACAAACTCTTATGTTTTGCTACATAGTAAAACTACTAAGTTCAGATCAGAGACTACAAAAAAAAAATCCAATTTTCCTGCCACGACTAATCCACAGTGACACTGTTATTCAGGGATGGTTAAACAAAACTCAGAAGGACATGACAAAGCTGTTATAATGACACATTAAAGCGATAATCAGCAGGCACTCTGTCCACAAACAGCAATATTCCGCCACTGAACTTCAACATTAACGGTGCTCAAAGCAGCACATGCACGCACACGCGCGTGCACATGTTGATTCTTCTTATCATCAACACGAGCCCGCAAAAATGGATTCCAGGTCCGCTGTCGTGTGCAAAGTACAACTAATAAGACACAAAAGTGAGACACGCAGTGTGACCCGTGTAAACCCCTGGGACTGGCTGTGATCTTCCCATGAGGCAATCAGCTGTTACAACTCTAAATGATCTTTTATGGGTGAATTGCGGCCGGATGTGCTGCGTGCAGGTTAAGTCTTGTCCATGAGAGGAAACACAATAACCAGGCAACTTAAAGTTTTCCTTCTCGCTTACGTTTCACTAAGTATTTAAGTGCAAAGCTCCGACAACATCACAAAACATTAGAAGAGACATTTGCAAACGACCCAAGCACTATGCAGTCAAACAACTTCAGTGTGATTAAAATCAAGTATGTGAAACAGATAAATAGACCTCGCATGTGGCAGTGTGGGGTAAACGCGGGGGGTCTCAGCGAGTGAACGATGCAACTACAAACGGACAAAAACTGCGAGAGGCTCAGGCTGGAGATGGAAACGTGTTTCGCCGCCGCTCCGTTCGTCCGGTGAAACATCGCGAACGCGATGCACTCAGCGACTGACGTAGCCAAATCTCTGCTGGAATCTGCGAGACCCGACAAGGGAATCCGGCGATGCAGACGCCGCTCCGGTGCAACGAGATCGAGGAGCGTGCGTGCATTCACCACCGCGCAGCCAACAGTTTGCTCACAGCCAGGTTCTCTCTCCCTCTCTCTCTCTCTATCTCTCTCTCGCTCCCTCTCTCTCTCTCTCTTTTTGCCTTTGTGCCGCGATCGCGCTTGCTCCCGCAACAACCATTTGAATTCATCCGCTCCGATGTAGGCCAGCGCATGTATGCACTATGCAGCAGTCCGCACAACACGCCGTTGGGCAAACGGCGTCAAACAAAGTCAAGCTTGACATAATCTTACAGGAATTTCGAGGGCATCGCAGATGATGAAAAGGAAGAAACAGTCAGCTCGGAGCCCGGACGGATAAACGTTTAACGTCATGTCAGAGAAGTGCACAACACACCATCACATGGATGCCTTGGCACGGGGAGGAACCACGGGAAAACAATGTGCGTGTGTTTTTGTCCCCGCTCTAAATATCAGCCACGGAGCAAATATGAAAGCCCAACTCCGGAGAGCCCGTCGGCGGACCGAGATGGCGAGCAGCTCCGTGATGACAACTGCTTCTCAGGTGATCGCCACATCCAAACACGACCACCAGCTGAGCTGCGCCACGAGAATCAACAGCCAGCCACGAAGGAGGAGGAGGAGGAGGACGGCTGGGGAAGGACTGATGTGTGTCACTCAGGACGAAAGGGAGAAAAATGACAGCAAGTGGCACACACACACACACACACACACACACACACACACACACACACACACACACACACACCCTTCTTTATCGAGCGGCGGGGCTGCGTCGTGGTGATGGTGGAAGGGTTGGAGGGGGGGGGGGCACAATGTGGCAGTGTGTAACATCTCCGCCCGATAAGGTGAGTAAACAGCAGCGCAAACACGGCTGAGCCGAACGAACCCGAGTCCGCGGCGGCAGCACCTCCTGACACCCAACGCTAACACTCTCCCTGCCTGAAACACAAACACGCGACCCCGTACACGCGCACAAATAATCAACCCCCCCTTCGCAGACAGCGCACGGGGAGAGGCTGCATTGGCATGGGGAGGAGGTTACTTACAAAATAGAAAAGCGAAGCCAGCGGGACGAGCCGACGAGAGGGTCTCTTCGGGTGACCCAACTTCACGCACGGGAGCCAGGGAACGGCCCGGGAAAAGAGGGCAGACAATGTGCCCAACTCCGCTGACCACCGACACCACGTCTGGTCGGTCCCCCTCCGCCACCGAACACCACCACCACCACCACCACCGGCTCCCTGCGCAGCGGAGTCTCCGCGGTGCTGGGCTTCCACGTCAAGGCGGACTCGCTGTTATCTCCCTTGCTAATGTGAAGTCCTCCCCTATCCGTCCCTTCTTCTTCTTCTTCTTCTCCTCCTCCTCCACCTTCTTCTTCTTCTTTTATTTCTGCCGGACACACTCGCACTTGGAGCTGGGGGGGCTTTCGCCACCAGCTCGCGCTCTCTTTTTCCCTCCTCCTAAACAGACTCCCTTGTTTGCCCGAAAATATTCAATTATCCCCGTGCTAATGAGCGGGCGACGCGACGAAAAAAGGGAAGAGGATGTCTAACCGGAGTGACACAAACAGTTACGAACCCGCTCGGATACGGCCGCGAGTCCAGTCCCTCCGCGACTCCGCCGTCCGTCCACCCCATGGCTGCGTGCTGCTCACTAATGTCGACGGGTTTCGGTTCGAAAAAGTCGAGGGGGGGAGGGAGGGACGGACGGAGAGGGGAGGGCGGTGGAGCTGGTGGTGGGAAGGGGTGCGGGGGGGGTGGGGGTCGTCAAGACAGTCCGTTTCGTATCGGCAGTCTGGTGGGAGCGAGCAGAGCGGGGCAGGAGGGTGCCTCGGCGACGGCCTGGGAGATGTAGTGCGCGGCAATCCACGCCCAGGATCACACGGCGGAGAGCCTGGGAGGGGTGCGGACTGCAGGTACCGGCATGCAACGCGGCCTCCAGCCGCTCAAGGGGGAATGGTCGATCGCGACCAAAGAGTGTAACGGTGCGCTAAACTGAAGAGGCTTATCAGATGAACGGAACTAATAAAACTGTCTTCTTTTTCTTTCCGTGTTTTTGGCTTTCAAAGCCAGCTAGTTCCCGAGTTTTGATCGCTCCGCAGTGAAAAGTCTGATCAATTAAGGAAAGAGTCCCGGGGCCAGTCGGGTGATGCTGCTACACGGAATTACCCAAAATAGAGTGGGAGAGGTTTTTAGGTCTGTTGCAGGGGAATTAACACGAGGAAGCAAGACTCAGGGTGCTGGAGGCACTCCAGTTACATGCTGTAGGCTGGCTAATGCAGCCTGGAGCGGATGGGGGACGCAAGTCTCTCCTGCCTTTTCTGACCAAGATTTTTTGAAAAACCCACGTCCCAACTTGTCACGGCCCAATTATCTGTTTGAAGGTGTACCACAGTCAGATAAAATCACGTATTTAGAATCACTAACGTTTTCCATCATTCTGTTTCTGTGATATCAACTGTCCCCAAAAAGTGCTGGAATTCCTTAGGTCATACGCAGCATAAAGTAATATGATTTTATTATTCTTTTAACTTAACCCATAGAGATATTTCAGATATTAACAATTACGTAAGACATAAATCCTACCAGGATTTTATATAACATATACATGTGTTGGTGACACCGATCCAAGTTTGCTGAACACTGACAAGCCTTTAAGCATCAGTTTTCTCTAAAAACTGCAAAAGCCCAAAACATTTGCAACAACACTCCTTTGCCCAAGGAAAGTACAGCATGTTTTATACATTTTTAAGTGTGTACCTATCTAAGACCTTCATTTTTTACTTTCCCTGTAGGAAAAAATAAGGAATGAGATACAAGAGGTCCGTCACACACTTGTCGAAAGCTCATGAATGATTGCTGTAAAAGAAAAGAAAACCATGCAAAATCCAATAAACAGCGGCAACAGTACTATTTCTAGATTAAAATATCGACTATAATCAGCGGTCCACCTATACCAAGCTACTGCCTGATTTTGAATTTTAAACAACCCCATCAACAGTGTCACTTCACTGACGAAAATGACATTCTGTCCCCATAGCTTAGGACAGAACTCCATCCATCCATCCATTTTCAATACCCACTTCTTCCTGAGCTCAGGGTCACAGTGGTCTGCTGGAGCCTATCCCTGCCGTCATAGGGCGAAGGCAGGGCCTGGACAAGTCGTCAGTTCATCGCAGGGCCACTTAGAGACAAACAACCATTCGCACTCACATACACACCTACGGTGTCCAGAATCAAACCCAAAACCTTCTTGCTGTGAGGCGACAGTGCTAACCACTGCGGCACCATGTCGCCCCAGGACAGAACTCTTCAAATTTAAACTTTAAACTACAATTATGCTATATATGTAAAGATCAGATTTTTAAGTTTAATATTATTCATTCGTTTCTTCAGCAGACTTTGCCCAAAACGGAGAGCCGTAGAGAACAGGCAAATTGTCAGTTGCCTTTGCCCTGTGTCAGCTGGGATAGGCTCCAACAGACCCCCGTGACCCCGAGTGCAGGAGAAAGTGAGTAAAGAAAATGGATGGATGGACGGATGGTTGGATGGAAAGACATAGTGTGAGTCACACAAGCATTCAGTGATCGATGAAATAATCTAGAAGTGCAGCAAAACAGTTGAACAAGCAGAGCCTGGATGTTATCCTGGTCATTATATTTACTTACATGATCTGTCACACAATAAAACAATAACTTTCATGATATATGTTTTTTGTTTTTTTTACCCATATCTTCAGTTGTATACAGTGAAAATGTAAATGCAGCTTTACCTCATTTATATCTGACTAAAGCTAAAATGCAGCAAACTCGACAATGACCTGGAAAGAACAGATGATGACCAATCAGTTGTTACAATAATGAACAACAACAACAACAACAACAACAACAACAACAACGACAACGACAGACTATTAATATCTGCAACTTTTTTTTTTTACACAACTCAGACAGTTCAATGTGGAGACCGTTAGTCTGTCTGTCTGCCTGTGATATGGGATAATCACATTTGGCCGCATAGGGCAAAGTCTCGGCAATAACGAGGCCACCCTCCCACCCCCCTAGGTTCTTTACCTGAACCCGCTCACCAGTGCGGGCCTGTCGGTTACATGGACACAAACCCCCGCCACACGACCGATTTCCTACTTTCTCAACACAACTTGTGCTGGTGAGGAAATAACCGCGCTCCCACACACAACCACACATCCATACACACATCGCACCGCCGCCGCCTCAGTTAATCAAAAAAAGGGAAGAGTTTGTTTACCACGATGCCCGATCCGAGTCCTCCGCGGGCCGGTACGGGTGGTGAGGTGAGGTGCAGCGGGAATCCGCGGCTGCCGACCGGCCGAGGCTGCACTCCCTCCGGTCTCAAACTACTTGGCCGCCGCTGGCCCCGTATCGCGCTGATCGACAGCGGGTGTGAGAGGCTCCTACCATGCCCTTCGCCGTTCACTCCGTAATGGCTGCACACCGAGCGACACAAACCCCCGCTGACAAAGTGTGAATTACGAGGGAAGCCGGAGAACCGCCGATCGGTGATCGAGAGGCTGCTTGAACGAGACGTGTAGCGCCGAGTCGGCGGCTGACACATCGCATTGTGTCTGAGCCGAGCCTGGGGAGAGGGGGCTGGGTGGAGGGGTAACCCGGAGACCTCGATGACCGCGAAGGAGCTATCCCGGTAGTGACCGGCTGCTCGGGGAGGGAGAGGAGGAGGAGGAGGAGGAGGAGGTGGTGGTGGAGGAGGAAGAAGGGGAGCGTCGCCGATGATGAACGCGTTCACATCGGAGGATCTGAATCCGTGTGTCGGGGCTAAAGACGATTGGTGGTTAAAGGGGGGGATTTAAAAACTTCTTCTACGTGCCCCTCCGGAGCGAGGATGTTGCGTTTTTTTACATGTGGCTGCTGCCAACAGAGTAAAACGAACGCACGCACGCTGGTTCCTTTATCTCCCGGGGCCTTGGCATGTTTCCCCCCTTTTTTTCTGCAAGAATGTCGCCTTCCAAAGTGGCCAAACAGGAGGTGGACATCTAATCGGAGTCGCACTGGACATCATCGAAAGCCCCCCCACCCCCACCCCCACTCCCTCGCTGAGGCCGCCATGGTGCACGGCGGCGGAGCGGAGAGGAGGGTGTCCCGTTTTAAGTTGGTGCTTCACCTGGCCGGCCGAGGCTGGATACCGAGGCGCGGGGGTCCACGCCGGGGGTTGGTCAACAACGGGGGAGGGGCGTGGGGTGGAAGAAGAAAAACATCAACTACTTTATTCTTTAATCCTCCCTACGTCGGCGAAAGCAGCCGAGCCACGCATCGCACGCAGCCGACAAAACGAGGAGGGGAAGAAGGGTGGGAGCCGATCACAGGCAGAGAGGAGAGGAGAGGAGAGGAGAGGAGAGAGAGAGGGGAAAACTGAGGGCTGATGTTCCTATTTGTCAGGTTAATGGCTGGCCCGATGCGTCGTCCAACTGATGTTACGCGGGGGCTGCTGCTATGTCGTGCGGGATTTCCAACGCGCGCACACATACACACACGCACACACACACAAAAAAAATCCGCCGTGACAGCGACCACACGGTCAACTGCATTCACGCAGCCGATGTGCACGGACGGCTCACTGGCGTCCCGTGTCACGGACACAACTTGCCAGTGTGTGTTGGGTGTATGTGTGTGTGTGTGTGTGTGACACGAGTCCACATCAATGTCGCGGGATAACAGGCGAGGCGATCGCCGCCGCCGCCAAAAAAAAACTACATGTGGTCTCCCGCAAAAAGACAGCGGACGACTGGAGATGAACGCACATCCAGGTCAAAGTTTGCCCAGAGTTTTGCAGTGCCCTCGCCTTCGATCGCGTTGTGCAATGCCCCCTTTAATGCCCCCTCTCGCTCGCCCGTAACGCCTTTGTTATTAGTAATCGCGTGGTATTGCGCCGTCTTACCTTGCGCTCCGAAGCAGCCGCAAAGCCTCGCGCACACGGCGCAACAAGCTTATTGTTGTCTCCGTACGCGGCGGCGGCGGGCGGCGGCGGCGTCCGACCGTGCGTGCGGGGCCGTGCGGGGATGTGATTTTCAAGTACAATGAATACAGTATGCAAATTTTTTGTCCTCGCGATCTTCCCCCTTATTGCCAGTTTTCGGTCTGCAGCAGCTGGAGATGGAAATCGCGCACCCTGGGTCCTAGCGCCGGGGCACAAAAAAAAGAAAAGAAAAAAAAAAGCCCTACAGGTGAATAACAAACAGACCGGTGCTCCCTCCGTGTTTAAATCTTTAAAAGCAGTGGACGCCGAGTGAGACAAGATTTAACTGCCATTCCGAAGCAGACTCTCTTGTTTGTCGACAAAAAAAACAAAAGATTATTATTTTTTTTTACCCCAGTATTTTCCTGGGCCAAATTTGCGATTACGTGCACGTGTTACTTGAGTATATGTTGAGGATGTGCTGTATCAAAATGTCTTATTTTGTCATTAAAACAGTCGTTCAACATTTTTGGCACATTTACACAATACCTGTAGATTATGTGTATATGAATGGGAGCATTCTCTTTAATGGTGTTGTTTTTAGATTTGGGGGCGGAGATGCGAGCTGCTCAATGAACAAACCGGTGGTAAATGGTACAGGTCTCCCACCTTCAAAACTCATCAAATACACAATCCAACAACCTTAAAAAGGTTCTTGTGGACAAGTTGTGACCTGCACATTCACCACGCTATGAAACAATACGTTGACATAACGAGACAGAGCTGTTTTGAAGACAAATGAATAGCAGGAAATACATACCTTCTGGACGGAGAGATTGAAAAAGTTCCGGTTTAGAGCAGCTACTCCTGTAATCGAAACAATACGTATGTTAAGAAGAGGCTGAGTCTGATCATGTCAGACTTTGTGGTGGATAGTGATGGTGATTTCTTCCTGACTGACCATGATCAAGAGCCAAAAACCAAATGACTATTGCACTGTGAGATTTGCTTCATGTGATTCGGCCCAGTGGTTTACTCAAGAAAGCAGTTTCCAGCATTTGCTTCAGAATGTTACCTACATTATTATTTCATAGTGTGAATGAGCAGGTCGCAGCTTGTCCAAAAGAGCATCGTGGATTTGATGAGTTTTGAGGTGGGGCGATGTACCTGCTCATGTGACTATATGGATTATGGCAGAGACTGTGCAAAAACTCCACACATGTGTTAATTTGACCGTCTGGACAACAAGCAGGGAAAGCTACTGTTACTGTTTTGTTTCTTCAAAAGTCTGATTCTCAAACCTTTTCAAGCTAATTAGCCTTACACATACATTACAATTGCTTAAAATTTGGTTTGTCTTGTAATTCGACATTGCATATAATTTGGCATAACACCCACAATTGCAGACAGTCATCCAAGGAATGTACTGCGGTGAAATGTAGTGGATTGAAGTATACAAACAGAAGTATGTGATTTGGAAGAGAGATGAGGGGTCCAGCACATCAGAGGGCAAAAATGTGAGCGCACTGGTCTTATGAAAGTGTTGCCTGTCGTACTGCAAGGCTTGGCAATGATGCTCTGCATTTAAATAACAAAGACTGCCACTTTTTTTTTTAAACTTTTTTTCTTTTTTTTTTTTTTTACTAAAAATGTGCCTGCATTCAGAGGCTGTGGACAACATTGAGAATGGAGAGGCTTTTAGCAGTGTCCGATTGTTTCAGCCATGAGATGTGTTCAAGCAGGACCTAACGCGTTTCACAAGCTCTCTTGGAGTCCGATCAGGAATTTGAAGGTTACAAAACATGAAGTGCACCTCTTTTTATTCACAGAGAGAGGAAAACTACCCATTTATTTGGTAAAAGAGGGGAAACAAATAAACACCTTAAGTCAAGTTTAAAATACGGTTTGTCTTCCAATTTGTCTTTTGGTTTGCCTGAAACCATTAATTTCCAGAGTAAGAGGAGGAGTAGGAAAACATCCTTTGTCAGGTAACTGATGAGGAGTCTGGCTTGGTGTTGTGTCATTTCATCCCCCTGCAGTCCACACGTGCAATGCACTAATGTTTTTTTTATTTTTTATTAATAATATTTCTAAAGAGACACTGTCAATCAAGTCCATTATGCCCCGCTTGTCATGACACTCCTCCTCCTTAGACTCAGAGTTTGATTCCATTTCCAATTTTCTCGCTGCATTCCGGCAACAGATATTGATTGAGCTGAAACTCAATGTGTGCTAGGGTGCAAATTTATACCATAAGCAAAATGTAGTTGGCAGAAGTCATCTAGCTCCTCTGCTAACTAAGTAACAGCATCTTAAAGTTAAACCTACAGTTACATGCACTGCCACACTTAACATTGACAGAACCGTGGACTCTGGACACAGAGTTTGTGTTGTTTTTTTTAACATTACAGTTGTTGGCAGAGGTTGCCAGCCAATAAAATATTTAAACAAAAAGAAAACAATGGGCAAGGAACTAAAAAGAACTGGCAACTGGATGCTTGATGGATGTTTGACCTTTCATCCAAACACTTCTTCACAAAACAACTTGAGAAAGGTAGGGACACTCACATACTTTACCTAAGTGAGGAGCACCTTGAATGCGGTCCTGCGAGTTGTTTTGTCATGGTGATGGGGTGTTAAACTCTTATCAACACAACATAACCTCATCAAAACAAATTTATGGGATGTTCTCCAGCCCAGCAATCAACTGAATTAAGATTATTCATGAAGTCATCAGAGGAGGGACCTCATTGTAATTGCACAGTAAGAGGTCAACAGTTGCCTCTGTTTAAGAGGGGTTGCTTGTGTCACTCCTCTGTCGTCCCACCATGTTTCTGCTGCGTGTGTGGGGACTTCTCGCTGTTGTATACAGTCAAACAGAGGCAGGGTTTGAAATGTGTTTGATGTTGTGTTTGCAGAAAATCCTCCTGGGTTTCTCTGATAGAATGCATTTCTAGAATCAAGCACAATCTTTGGCATGCACACATGCCAGAATCAAGTTATCTCATCTTACTTTGCTAATAGGTTCACCCATTTATCTACACTGAGGTGTTATTGAGATGCCTGAGATGGCACTTACTGTCAGCACGCTTGGATGGCTAGATTATTTTCATAAATTTGGGTTGTCTCAAGTCTGAATTGATTAATTTTTACGTGTTGTTTTCTGTTTTGATTAGCTCGATGACACTCAAAATTAAATCAGTTGCAGCAAACCATGTGACATTGTTAACTACGTGTGTAGGCGATGAGTCAGATACATGAGTTCAAGACAATGTGTGATCACCAAAAGAAAGAGCATAATTATGTTAGGGCATCATCAACAAGAATCGCTGGCAAAGCTGAAATTTCCTCATATAGGTCGTCAAATAAACCAGGCAAAAGCAAATCAGCAGGATGCCAAGAGGACTTCAAAAAAATGCCCCAATAATGCTAGATTAATTTGCACTATGCAGATTACTGCTAGCATTACAGTGAACATAACAAGGAGTGTAACAAACACGTTGAACTATGTATGCCAGACACCTGGATCACATCAGGTGGGATTAGCTAATACCACGAACTGCACCTTCGTTCACACCTTTCCAAACAAATTGCCGTGACGGTAAAAACCAACAGGAGATTGACGCAAACGCAACAAAGCCGGTGTAAAAGTACCCTTATTAGTGGCTCCAGAAAGTAGCTGCAATCACACATGTAGTACACGTAAGTGCCGCTGTTAGTGATGCAATGGCCCAGTTAGCAAGTCTGGATTTAACTAGAGAGATGTAAGAATTCACCAAAAATGGAGCAGGTAATTGCGAGAGTCTGGGTGGCCGCCATCCTGCAGCGGCACTGTTGCCATATCAGACTCATGCATAACCTCAGTCTTCTTTCACGCTCAGCTACAGGTTGGCGATGCATCCTGCCCATCAAGAGACAATACAAGACGCCCAGAAAATGGAATACCTCTGCAGACAGGAGCCACAGACACAGGCTGGTATTTAAGTATTGATGAAGTCATCACCTAATGAGGGGAGTGCATAACTATTCTGAGGAACGAGGGTTTGGTCACTCTCGATAACCTGTAATTTTAGAATACTGGAAAATGTGTATCATACACGTACTCAGGCTTGCTGATAGAATGTTTTGTATGGATGATTTGATGGAGGTATCTCCTCATGGCTGCGATGCTGAGAAACAATCGTAAACTCAAAAGCCTTCTTTGAAAGGCGGAAAGTGTGACACAGACCTTTATAGTGGGATAAACAAGCAGGAAGTGGATTTTCACTCACTGCTCGTCACTATGTAAGAGCTTTGCGAGAATGACAGCCTATTTTTTCTTTTTCACAAGTTCGCACAAGAAGGGAGCCATTAAAACAGCTACAGGCATGTATAGTGATTGTACTGCCTCGTTAAATAGAGAAAACGCAACACTTTGGGAAGTCACACGATCGCATTAATTCAGTCATGATCAGTGTTTACATGCACATTAATCAGTTTTTTTCCCTAATCACAAAAAAGGCTATATCCTAATTATGCTGTTTCCATGGCTATTGGATATGAATATTCATACTACTGTATCTTACCTCACCTTAAAGCAGTCTTTGCAGACACATTTTGAAAAATGGCGTTCATGTAGTTTCCACTGTGTATCCTAGTATAGGACCTAAGTATTGACCAGAAAAGGAGGATTCTTCAAGCCATTCAGAGAAGGGAGAGCCACCCTAAATATTACCATGGACGGAACAGGGATTTTGGAAGTGGTTGCGTGGCAGTGATTAGTGGGAGGAGACTTTTGATAGACACCAGTGATGGAAGACGGAGAGAAAACGTGAGGATGTCCCATGGATCTTTGAAAAAATGACCTGAGATAATGAGCAAGAATGCGTCCAGAGAATGTGTCAATGTTTCTTACACTGGAGATCTGCAAGAAGCAATAGCGTTGTGTTCACAAAACCACTGTCAGATCTTACTTTTGCAAATTTGTACTCCAAAAAAAGGCTCCTGAAACCCAATTAATTTCACCATCTCCTAAATCACAGAAAAACAAAGAAGGTGTAATTTGGTAAACCAAGCCGGACTGTGCTGTTTATGTGAAGTATATCAAACTTGGAATACTTTTGTATTCTGAATAAAAGTGGAATACAAAGTGTGCATGTAAAGGTACTGAATGGCTGATTGGAGAGTTTGACTTGGTCAGCACCAATTGGTCTGGTTGGTGTGATGACAAGGATACGCTTTGGTGTTGGAGAAACAGAGGACATTATTCTCTGTCTCTGAAGTGAGGCTTAGATTATTCAGAGCATCCATGATTAATTCAACCTTTTATGAGAACCCTGTATGCGATCCTTCAGTTCCGCTGCGTATCTCCACTTCAAATCTCTTAAAGTAGAGCTGTCATATGTATGACGCTTCCTATCTCTGCACACTTCGATAATTAGGACATGCAGAAGTAAAACACATTGAATAAAATTTTTTAAAAAAATCAGGTTGGGACAGGGCAAACTAAGAAAGAAAATGAAAATTTCAGGACTTGAGGAAACAACATAATGGAAAAATGAAGTGTGGAAATAAAATTGGGTAATAAGTGATTACATCACAATTGTGTATGAATGGGATATCAGTTTGCTCGTTCACTAGCATTGACAGTCGCGATTCATCAATTTAGAGAAAACTTTCTGGCCAAAGTGTGCAGCTTTTAAGAGAAAAGTTTTTTGGTGTGCAAATGAGTTTTTCACCATCAATGACTCACAATATCATCAAAGGCATTGAGAGAAATCAATGCAAGTTTCAAGGATGAAAGCAACCTTTGAATGCTTGTGACCTTCAATCCATCTGGCAGCACTGCAAAAAAAAAAAACAACCAAAAAAAACTAATGTGATTCTTGAAGGGTGCATCCTGAAACTGAAAAAAAATGTTGGAAGTTCACTGTATTTATAAATGCATGTGAGCAACAAAAAGTTGCCAATGTTCTTTTGAGATGCTGCCCTAAATGGGCCTTTGGAAGGTGAAATTATGAGATTTCCCTCGAGCCAAGGAGAAAAGATACTAACCAGATTGCAGTGTTCACCATCCAACATCTGTGGTTCACAAAACACATGAAATTGAATCTCGCATACAGAAAAGGTACATAGACACTACACACAGACAATGCCTTTTTCACAACACGTGGCTGCTAATCCCAACAGGATAATGCAGAGCCATGTTCTGTGCTTCTTTCTAAGAGCATACAGGTTTACAAAGAGTGGGGCTCTTGACTATGAAACTTAGCTGCTTTAGGGGACGCAATTTAACAGGAGAGACCTGGACTTACAGTGAAAGTAAAGTCAACTGCCAAATATGTAAGGGTCAGAAATTACACTTTGAAAATTGAACAATACCCCTTTATCCCTCAAATCCTAATACCCACAAAGCGTTACCGACTGGTCACGTTCTGAACTGATCTGAAATGACCTTGCATAAAAAAAAAGTTGACAGGCAGCAGTTGCACTAAGTCCGAAAACGGGACCTTGCCAGCTTTTGATGACTTCAAGGAAGCTCCACCACCCTCACCCCCTCCCCCTCCCCTTTTTTAAGAAAACTCCGCACTTTATATCAAGTTCTGGGCCATCACATTCCACCTGAGAGTCGGGTGTGGAATATTAAATAAGGGCTGGTTAACTAAACTGCGCTCTGGCTCTATTTGTCGTTAAGCACTGTGAATGTGCACGGTCGATGTGTGTTTGACCCACAACTGGTGAGATGCACCCAAAGGTGGCAAAAGTATTCACATTCTGTACTTGAGGAAAAGTACAAATACTTGTGTAAAAAATACTCTGGTAAAAGTAAAAGTACTGATTCAACTCCTTTACTTGTGTAAAAAAGTAGGAAAAGTACAGGTTCTGAAATGTACTAAATAAAAAGTAAAAGAGTTTTTGCAGTAAATGAAACAATATGTTCATTTATACACACACATTACCAATGTTATTTTCTACATGTTTATTTTTCTCTGTACTGAAAACATACTGAAAAGTGACCCCAACGCTGAGGTACTCTATAATAATCCATCCATCCATCCATTTTCATGACCTGCTTCTTCCTGAACTCAGGGTCATGGGAGTCAGCTGGAGCCTATCACAGCTGTCATAGGGCAAAAGCAGGGTACACCTTGGACAAGTCATTCTATAATAATCTCCTTCTAAAATATGATTAACTTTTATATTGAACTACACAATAGTATAATTCAAATAGTAGGGAGTAAAAGTAAAAGTCATCAGAAAAAGAAATACTCAAGTACAGATACGGGAAGAATCTACCTTAGTCCAGTAACAAAGTATTTGTACTTCGTTACCTCCCACCTCTGGATGCACCTGACAGCGACACTTACCGCGGGAAACATCCCTGCTTGAAAAATCCCAATCCCAAACCCCAAAGTTTTATTAAAATAATAATAATAATAATAATTTAATTTAAAATTAAATATAATAATAATCCACTCACTTGGCTGCTGGCCGTTGAAATGAAGAAGTCAGGGACGGTCATATATCCGATCCGATACGTCGCTCTCTTCGCATGGAAGGGGGGAGGACGTAGGAAAGAGGGCTCGAGTGACGAACTAGAGGTGGCGGAATACGACTGTCTCTTCACCGCTGGCAGCTCACGAGTTGCTGGGTCATCGCTAACTAACAACCGCGCCGTGTGATCGGCCGAACGAGGGGGACAAAACATCCCAGGAGAGCTCGACCCGAAGTGAGGGGGAGTGGGCGGGAGCGATGGGAGACAAGAGCTCGGACGAGGTACGAGGCTGTGGCGGTGGTGGTGACGCCACTTCGCCAGTATCCAGGCAAGTGTGAGACCCGCCAGGGTCCGCCGAGTCTCGGAGACACGTTTGTGCAGCGGAAACCGCAGCGGCGAAACTACGAAGAGAGGCAGCGTGTAGCTGAGCTCAGCTCGA
Source organism: Nelusetta ayraudi (assembly GCF_046127955.1). Classification (NCBI taxonomy): domain Eukaryota; kingdom Metazoa; phylum Chordata; class Actinopteri; order Tetraodontiformes; family Monacanthidae; genus Nelusetta; species Nelusetta ayraudi. Next base: position 4,301,494 of record NW_027466140.1, on the reverse strand, counting down.
TGGAACAAGCCAGTGAATGTCACACTGACGGCGCCGTCCTTCCCGCCCGGGGTTTTATGCAGTGATCCACGTATTAAAGCCGGCCGGCCGTGTTGGACAGCTGGGTTTAGGAGGTCATTACGTCTGCCTTACATACAGGAAGTCTTCGGTCCGGACCCCACGGACCCTTCTAATTGAATTAAATGTACTCTTGTCCTGCTGGTGCTTCAGATCTTCTAACCAAAAATAAATTTCACCATGAAAACAAGTTGTATCTGTGAGTGTCGCAGTTGATCTCAACTGGGTGCTGAGATAGTTTGCCCTTTGTCGATTGTCACTCAGCACATTATAAAATCAAACACGTGCATATATGGTGTAGCATGACCTGTTTCAGTATACATGCTTGTATTCTCAATATCCTCCTCCCCAACCTTGGAAGATTGCTAAGACAATTCAATGCTTGACTCTTGACCCAATTTTGAGGTGTGTGAATTGCATTGATTGGTAATCCTTTGATTATATATTACTTAGTTATGTGAACAAACCATTGTTTCTCTGGAAGGCTTTCTGTTTATTTGAATTAAAATATAAATAATTTTCATGAAGGGGCTCATAACTGTTTCCTGTCATGTATTTACATGGAATTTTATATTTTTGTTAAAAGAAAACGTTGGGCAGTCTCACAACGGTTTAATTAGGTAATAATATTTTTTAAAAGTGAATCTGAATTTACACTTAATCTCAAAATGTTATGTTTGCCATATGTACAATGTAGCAGGTTTCAGAATATTCAAACTCAATTACATGATGTGAAAAATGCTTGCAAAAAATATTAACAGAAGTTAAACATTAGGGATTAGTTGGAATCAAAATAACTTTCTGTTTTGTAGGATTTCAAGAATTATTAAAAATAGGTGTGCAAAATGACTAGAAAAAACCCTTTATGTTTTGTGGGATTTCAAGACAAAATAGGTGTGCAATGTAACCCATTTTTCACGAACTTCTTAAAAATAGGCTTAAACAACAATTCTTAATGATACACTTCTAACTACAAAGTCTTTTCATACTTTAATCTCCTGAGTTGACCAGGGCAACTCATCCACATTGTTTAATGTTAATTTATACACAGACTTTAGCCTTTAATATAGGTCTGGAACCATTATTTAAACACTCTTATAGTGTAATATGTGTGTTGTTTATAGTCACATAAAATTAGTTAAGTGTTTTGAATTTTAAACTTGCTGATAAGGTGACTGTAACTTAGTTTGAGTTTTTGTCACTCTACTGGCAAACACAAAACTACAAAAATATGAAACGCAGCGAAAGGCATGTTCAACTGAAGACAGGTTAAAAAAACAAAACAAGGCCACCAGTTTTCCCAACTATTTCATTCATAACATGAATATTACACACTGATCATTAAAACACACACACACACACACACACACACACACACACACACACACACACACACACACACACACACACACACACACACACACACACGTTTAGCCTGTTTAAGAAAAACGGAAATTGTTCCAACTTGACTTCCTGGTGTCACATGCATTTCTTTCCCCAACATGGCGAACGTTGCTGCCCTCCCTGCCGCCGCCGCTGCAGCCGCCAACAGAGACCCAGCCGTTGACCGTTCCTTAAGATCTGTGTTTGGTGAGTGTTTTTCTCTTTCTTGTCCGGTTGCTGCCGTCTATTTGCACAAACATGGCTTTTACCGGTCGTGGGGCCGTGGTGAACTAAAGCTTGCTAACATAGCTAGTCGGCTATTATTTTGTTAGCCAAGCATTGATGCAACAAACTTGAACGGATGTGCTTAGTAATGTACCAGATGTCTACTCCCTTCTGGAAGGAAACTAATATTTTTCATCAATGTTTGGTGTCGATATTTAGTCGGAAACATTCCATATGAAGCCACAGAAGAACAGCTGAAGGATATATTTTCTGAAGTTGGACTCGTTGTCAGCTTCAGGTAAGTTCAAATCGAACAGCATTTCTTACGTGTAACCATCGAATCTTACAGCTGACGCCATATTGTACAAATAACATTTTAAATTGAGTTCTTCAAAAATAATTATTCCAGCATTAACTATTGTTAACATGTATTGTCATGTCATAGATTGCATTTCATTACATTAACTCTATGCTGATGTTATTAGGTTAGTGTATGACAGAGAGACAGGCAAGCCAAAAGGATATGGCTTCTGTGAATATCAGGACCAGGAGACGGCCCTCAGTGCCATGCGGAACCTGAACGGGAGAGAGTTCAGTGGTCGGGCTCTCCGTGTTGACAATGCAGCCAGTGAGAAAAACAAAGAGGAGCTCAAAAGTAAGGCCCTATGTCCTTTCTTCCTAATAAACAGCAGTGTTTTATACTAAGTGCTCTCATGCACAGCACTGAATGATGTTTTAATCTGGTGTTTTATGTCACAGGCTTAGGAACTGGGGCGCCCACCATAGAGTCTCCATATGGTGACACTGTCCAGCCACAGGAAGCCCCAGAGTCCATCAGCAGAGCTGTGGCCAGTTTGCCACCGGAACAGATGTTTGAACTCATGAAACAGATGAAGGTAAGAACTTTTGCTGCCCAACTGTTTAAAATATGAGTTATTTCATTTAGAAATAAAAACGCTGCTCTCAACTGACTTTTAAAGATTCTTTTCCCTGCCTTAAAAAAAGCTTGTGTTTTATCGTCAATCTGTATTACGACAGGTGAAAATCTATCTTTGCACATCTGTCACCCCCCCCCCCCAAACTTGGAAATTGTTGTATTGAACAGCTTCTTTCAACAATTTTTTAAAGCTGATTCTTTTTGTCAGGCCGTTGAATTTCAAGTGTGAGCAGAACCCGCAGGAGTATGTTGAATCTGTCAAAATTAATAGCTCTTTGCGCAAGAGATACGGTGCAGGTTTCGATTTTCTTCTACCCATTTTTAATATCTCGAATTCTCTCTGCTTAGCTGTGTGTGCAGAACAGTCCCCAGGAGGCGAGGAACATGCTGCTGCAGAACCCTCAGCTGGCCTATGCTCTGCTGCAGGCCCAAGTGGTTATGAGGATTGTTGATCCAGAGATAGCCTTGGTGAGGGATGCTGTTGAATCAAATGAAGGGAATAAAAAGTTTATCTGCCTCTGTCTCTCTAGCTTAAAGATAAAGTATGAATTTAAAAAGTGGTCCACTGTAAAGATGTGTGTTTTTCATTTTGTCTGTAGAAAATGCTTCACCGTCAAACTACAGTCCAGCCACTGGTTCCCGGTGGACAGGGAGGTGGAGCCCCACCAGTTAATGCTCCTCCTGCTCAGGCCAACGTGCCGGCATCTCAGCCACAGCCTGGAGTGAGTAAAACTATTTGTTCCTCAAAATGCGGTCACATTATTTCCTTCTTTCCCCAGCAGTCATCATTACTTTCTAGAAAATGGATGAGATGTCACATGACCTTACATAAATGCAGCTGAATCTACTGTTTGATAGTAATACGATTGTCTGTTTTCAGGCTGGTGAACAAAACTATAAAAGTTGTTGTTATTTATTGTGCCTCTGATTATTCATTTTGCTCAAATATGTGAATGTTTAAATCAAGAAAATGTAATCTACCCTGCAAACAGAGGCTAAGTTGTGAATTAAATGTTTCTCTGTCACCAGCCTGGAATGCACGTCAACGGAGCCCCTCAAATGATGCAGCCTCCAAATATGGGAGTTGTCCCAGGATCAATGCCTGTACCAGGACAGGGCCAGGGGCCAGTACCAGTGGGGCCACCAGGTAAAACTGCACAAACACGTCCATTGTCTGTTAAACTGGTGTTGGCATCATTCCTTTTTATTGGCATCGATAGCTTTGGATAATCGATGAATCTCTGTGTCTCGTGTGACTCTCTCTATTTCACCTGTTCTCTTACAAAAGCAACATAACTGAATCATGAATTCCTGCCTGAAGTCATCCGAACACCCATTTGTGATGTGTAAGAGTTTGACTGGCTGACCTTTGAATGAACTGAATGTATTTAATACATGATTAGCCTTTTCTAATAATGAAAAGCTGCTTAAATTTTAACACATGACCACTAGGTGGCACTAGAGCCTCGGTAATTGTCAGCGCGTTACCTCAGAAATGCAGGCCATCAACTTGTCCAGGCCATAATGTTTTTTCTCCTGTACCTGCTCTCCCATCTTGATAAAGGCCACAGATCAGTCACAGCAATGTGAAGAGGCATTGAAAAGAACAACAATCGTGCCTGAAATGTTTTCCTCTCATCTGCACTCTTCTATTTTCTGGGTTAGAAAATCCGTCTTGTTAAGCTGGTACGGTAGCCCTTATAAAGTGCACTCAGCAGGACCACAAAGTGTTGCTAACATGGCTGTTTTTCTGCACGGCGGACACACCAGTCATCAGTTAAGTCATCCGTCCAGCACTTTGGTGCAAGACGACAGGATGGGGAAGAAACTGAACAACCACAGATTACTGAAAATTATCAGTTTGAGCCCTAAAAGAGAAATTTTGTCTGCACAGAATCAAACGTCATTCATTCTGAAAAATGAAGGCAGCCTTTTACTAACACATCTAAACTTGTAACCTGCTGGCGAAAGAAAAAACAAACATGAATTTAAAATGTAAATTAAGTATTTTAATGTATTGTTAAATGTCATTAGTACAAGTTTGTTTTCTTTTACTGAGGGAAATCTGAAGATTCAAACCACCTCATCACGAAGAAGCAGCACAGTAAAACACCAAGTCATCCCTCGCTGGGTTAGCTGTGTATAAAGCACATATAGGCATAATCACTTCATAAAACACATTAATCCAATATTATGCATTTATTACATGAAATTCCGTTCCACACATTGGCGACATAGTGTGTGTGTGTGTGTGTGTGTGTGTGTGTGTGTGTGTGTGTGTGTGTGTGTGTGTGTGTGTGTGTGTGTGTGTGCCAATTCATTTGCATGCGAGCTCTGATGTCATCGGCCCCCCCCCTCAAACTGCCCACAAAAGTGCCGCTTTGCCCTCTTGAGTCTTGTCTCCTGTTTCTTTCTCCACTTAAACGCTGACTCAGGAAACCTTCAGCATTCTCCAACAGGATCATCAGGGCAAGCTGCTATCGAGCGGCCTCAAGGTATCGCTGTTCTCTATCAGTCCACCGCTCACACCACGGGACCAGTACGGCCTGGCCGCTGCCCAGATATACAGCACTCCCATCCAACCTTTTGTCACTTAGGTTCAACAAACTTCTGGTCTTTGAGGATCAAACGTGAACCCGTTTGCCGTCTCAGCTTCAGCTTCCACGAGTCTGTCCGTTAGTGAGCGAGTGTCAGGGTGGGCGGGTCTTTTCTGAAACTTTATCAGCCTTGAACCTAAGCCAAAATACTTGGAATTAGTCAAATCAAATAACAAAGTCTGAGAGCTGATTTTTATCTCGGCAGAACGAAGCAGCTTGAAAAGAAAAAGTTTGCGCGAAGCAGCTGCGGGAAAACTCGCTACTGTAAACTTAATGCGGAGCGTGATGAATTACCCGAACTCTGTGTGAATGTAGGAAGATTCTCTAAATCAACAAAGCCCTGAATTTGAATACATATTGGAATCATAAATGCAGAAGCCACCCAAAAAACTACTTTTGAAAAACTTAATATCGAGAGGAGTAGAGCAGTACGGGTGACAATGGACGTGTAAAATGTGCATTATTGTGTCATTTTTGCAGCACCATTGTTAGGGTACATCTACAGATATTACAATGCACTTTAGTCCAGATTGTGCATCTCCTCGAGTCGGACCACATAATGGAACCTGATGCGTAGTGGTATCAAAGAGTACTTAAAAAAAAAAATAAATAAAAAGCTGTCAGAACTTTTGAAGCAGTCTCTGTCTGTTGTGAGCACCACAGCGCCACACTGTGGAAGCGCATCCCACACAGCCGGAGCCTTTTGCATAAGCTGGCTCGACCAAACTCAAAGGCCCTGATCATTGATGAGCGTCACAGATCTGGGCTCAGATTTCTGCTTCAGGCTCTGCGAGTTCACAGAATGATCTGCTGCAGCAAAGAGGAGCAGTGAGCGGTGACTTCAATCTTTTCTTCTTTATTAATGGTTCGTGCAAAGCCGTCCTGTAGCAGAGTCACGGACGCTGGTTTTTGCTTCTCACGGTGCAGGTGACTGTGTTTAAGACCTGTCATTTATGCAGGTATTCACGTCCTCCAAACCTCTACAAACAGAAATAGCCACCCTGCCCTTCTCCAGCCTGCCAAATGCTCGTCACATTCAGCCTCGCCAGGACTCTTTTACAGCTCATTTTACCTTTAACGGCTTCACTTCCGTGGCCACCGGGTGCACCTTGTCTTTAAAGGTGTCAAAGCACATTATTGTAAGATGGAATTTTTTCCCTTTTCATTACCCTGACATGTGCTTAACGACTTCTCCGCGGCTGTTTGGCATGTGCCTCGTGCATCCTTTTCTTTGTACTGAAACTCGCATTATAGGTGTGTGTCTGTTTTGACAGCATTTCTTTGTACTGGTTTGTCAAAACGCAAGCCTATAATTCAAGCTGTCATAAACGTGCAAATTAATTATGTATGTACAGTTTCTGCACTTTTAAGCCGTTCTTTGTTGAAAGGTTGGTTCTCCTTCCCACAGGTCCCGGTGGCATCCCACCCAGAGGCCTCCTAGGAGACGGTCCAAATGACCCCAGAGGAGGAACTCTGTTGTCTGTCACTGGAGAAGTAATAGACCCAAAGTAAGACCCTCTCCATTATTGCGGTACCCTTACCGAACAAGCTCTCATCCATTATTGTTTTACCCTTACTAAACAAGCCCTCATTATTCCTACCAAGTTGTTTAGACTAAGAGCTGACACCAAGCAGGTCACAGCTGAGAATTGCTGTTGTGCATTCATTCCCCTGTTTCGTTCCATGTTGTCTCACCGGGACGACTTGGCTGTAAAGTGAAGGTTAGAGTTGCTCAGTCACCCTGTGTTCGCAATATTGATGTCATTCAACACATGATTTTTTTTTTATTTTAAATTAGGTTTTAGAAGACCATACATATGATTCTTTGGTTGGTTTTGTTGTGTAATTCTATAAAATCTGAATAAAAGACTGAGGCAGCTCACTGACTCAGCTGGTATGCAGCTATTGTCAGCACCTGTATAGCGCCACTGTCTGACCTCTTGGACGAGAAGAAAAATGTTCCATCTTTAATTGAATCAATAACCTTACAGTTTATTATGCAGCACAGTGGAACCAGATTGTGCTTTTTTTTGTGCCCAAATATTATCCACCATTATTTTTGATGTCCTATTGTTTCCTTTGTGCCTGTGCGCGTTTAGCCGCGGCTACATGGGCGGTCCGCCACAGCACCAGGGGCCTCCGGTACACATGGGCCAAATGGCACCCGGACCTCCTCCGGATATGAGAGGGCCGCCGATGGACATGAGAGGCCCTCACATGGGTGAACCCAGGAACATGATGGGTGACCCCAGGGGGCCCATGATGATGGAGCCGCGGGGCCCCCCAATGGAAGCCCGAGGTAGCGTCACAGTAATGAGAATAAGAATAGGAATGCCCTGATTTATCCCACATTGGGGGACATTTGCATCGTTATGGCAGCGTGTATCGTGCAAAGAGAAGAATTTAAGAGTTCTAAGAGAATTAAAAATAAATAAAAAATCTATGCAAATTATTTACATAACTAAATAAGTGTTGATAAATACGTTTTTATTGCACATGTATTGCAAATGTTGTTTGTTTTTCATTTGTTTTTTGTTTATTTTACTGGGTGGGTTGTACAGTCATATTTACACTGTTAATGCTGTGTGGTTTGGAAACAGGTGGACGTGCAACCATGGTAGTTTGTAAATTCTAACAATGCGTTGACTGTCTGCCTGCACAAAGGAATCTTTTGTGTCGTGCTAACTTTCTGTTGTATTCATTTAATCATCCGTATCAATTGAGCCTCATTGTGAGTCCCGTCAAGTCCCTTTAATTCCTTCCTGTAGCCGCATCCAAGGCGAGGTGATAGAAACCTTTCTCATACAACAGTGAGGACATCTTTCGAAATGCAATGTCAGACATGTTCCTCTTTTTTTCCTTTTCCCAGAACTGACACTGAATGACTGACACGTGCACAAAATTGTCTGCGTTCCCTCCTGTAGGTCGTGACCCGAGAGCGATGGATGCCCGTGGACCAGTGCAGGCTCAGCGGGTTCCCATGGCTGCAGGGATGCAGGGCCCCGTTCCACACGGGATGAGTTCCAATGCCCCCCCACCGGCCAGACCGGTAAAGTGGCCTAATGCTGTTTCATATCGTTGTTGTAAGAGACGCGTAGTGTAAAAGTAAAGAGAAGAAGAAGGCGACATTAGATTGCTCTTCGGCATTGGCTCAATGCAGGACTGCAGCAATGATTTGGAATCAGAAAAGCTCACACTTGTTTAGGAATTCTAAAAGAAAATGATCTTATGGATACAGCACACTGTTTAAACAAATTATTATTTGTTTAATTTTGACCAACCAAAAATTAGGCCTCAGTAACTTTAGCTGCCAGTTTTCTTCTCGTGGATCAGTTCAGTAGTTCAATCTCTGCTTCTCTTTTGTTCCGTAAACCTCGCTGTAGAAAGTGAAAAGTAGAATTTGAAGACGACTAGTCTAAAATCATGGCTAAACTCAGGTGAATATGCCTGCTGGCAGGTAAATTTGACAAAAATAAGAGATGCAACTTTGGCTTTGATTGGAGTTTTGGGATAAGCAGTTGAGAGTCACAGCGGATGTGTCCTGCAGGGTCCTGGTATGCAGGGTGTCCCTCCATCAGGAGGCGGCTTCAGTCCAGGGCAGAGCCAGGTTTCCACTCAGGACCAGGAAAAGGTACGTGTTTATTTCTGTTGGCCAATAATTATGCAGCACTCTGTAAATATCTAACAGATCTCAAAGCTTGACACGGACCATTCATGCTTTTTCTTTTGATAGTTGCAAGTCATTGTGGCGTCTCACTCTAGGAACGGAGACTATGTTTATTTAAAGATCAGCTGCAATTGTTTGACTTATAATGGAAGGTGTTAATGGCAAGGGCTCAGAGAGGTATTCTGGTTCCACCAGTTCAGAGTATCAGAGAGGATGAGACAAGACACCTGACGAGCCCGTCTGTTTTGTAGCAGGGAAGTGCAACTTTCCCGTTGAAGGAAAACTAAAGAGGAGCCGATGTTTCCTTCTCTAGGCCGCCCTGATCATGCAGGTCCTGCAGCTGACCCCAGAACAGATCGCCATGTTGCCCCCGGAGCAGCGACAGAGCATCCTCATCCTCAAAGAGCAGATTCAGAAAACAGCAGGAGCGCCGTGAGGATTCAGTTGATGAAAGCTTTTAAGAAGGCAAAGAATTTTTTATTTATTCAAACGTATCCATCCCTGGATAAAAAATTAGAGGCATACTCATTTTGTCACAGAATAAAAGTTCTCATCCATTTTATTCCCTCCTGTAGGAACTGGATCTCCTCCACTTTGTCACCTGCTGCTTGAACAGATCTGAGGACGTCTCCTTAGTTGGAAATGTTATGTTGTTGTTTTTTTTTTATTATTATTTCTTCGTTGTATGTTCTGTTTTTTTTTGTATGAGAACACAAGGCTGCAGAAAGATTAACAAACAGAATCCCAAGTAGTCAATGAGAGTTTGAATGTTGTCAAATTTTAATCTTTTTTTTCTGTAAAGATGATGATTATTTTTTGTTTTTGGAAAATGTTTGTCAGGTTATTGTTCCGTCAATAAAACACATCAAACAGACATGCATTGCTTTAAACTGTGTATTATCCGGGACCTTAACATTTCGACTCCGAAAGCTGTACAAAAAAAAATAAGTAAAAAATATATACACATTCATCCCATCTGGAAATGATGACTAACCACAGGTTACGTGACTGACTAGTCGTATTGGTTGACACCAACAAGGAAGTAAGAAAACAATGACGCTCTGTACGGAGCCTTATCAGCGCACAGACGATGTGCACCTGTGCACGTCATTCCCCTTTTCCCGCTATGATCTTGACACAAGTCGAGAATACAAAGCGTTTACCTGGCTAAAAGTCACAAAGTAACTGGTCACGTTGAAGGTAAAATATGACATGGTACATTACTCAGATAACTCCATAAATTGACAAAGAACCACAACATAATCACCAAGTCCCTAAAATACAAAAAAAAACAAAACATATTTTTGGCCAAGATTGATTGATTGTAGATGAAGTCTTCAGGGTTTGGGATTTAGTAATTAAAAAAAATAATGGATATAAAATGAACTAGACTGGTACAAGTTTTTTTTTTAAGGAACAGTTGCAGTAATTGTGTATCACTTGTATCTTTTCAGTCCAGTGCCGTAAAGTTATGTGCATAAAAAGCTTGTACGGTAACAGTAAGTGTCAAACACTTCCTGGTGTTGGCACGAGGCCTCGGGTCATACACAAGTCTCATTACTTCGCCAGAAGTGCACTCAATGATTACAAATCCGTGACTGACCATAAAAGCTGGGTGACGCGGAAAATGCACCAGTTTTTTTTTTTTTTTTTTCAGCCAGAGGATTGGAGGCCTGAGCAGCAGTGCGGTAAAACACATAACTTCTCATCGCTAATATGACGCTTCAAAACACACCCAGGTGTCAACCAGCCTAGTCATTATTGTTAGGTAATCCAAAAAAAGAACATCCCTGACAACAGTCTTTTGACAAGCCCAGTAATGGCTTTTCTTGTTCAGAAGTTTTCCTTGTTAAAGTAAAATTTGGTTTTGCGAGGATCCACTTCCGAGAATTTGGCACATTTCTTTTCCAAGACTGTTCCCAGAGCTTCAGGGCCACATAGGAAAGTTCCAACCACAGATCTGCAGACAGGAGGAAAACAAAAAGACTTAGTTAGAATTGCAGGTGTAATGACACCGTCAATCTATATTAATTTAGAAATAAAGACATTTTAGAATATCCTACAACACAAACATGCTTGCGGTTTCTAAAATTAGAATAATTTGTATACCACAAGAAAGAAAGTTACATTGTCTCAGTTAAAGACAATTATCATGGAGTTGTTGGACTTTTCAGTCAAAATTTCTAACTTTACTAATTAAAAAAAAAACCTCAACAAATGTAATCATGCCTATCTTATTGGGAGTAGAGTTTAACAGAAATATGTGAATATGTTGTGAAACAAAGTGAGCCACTGTTTGGGCCTGGTGGTGTGACAGAGGACTTGATCTTACGTTGGGTTCTCTTTGCGAACTATCTCAAACTCCTTGTCCCAGGCCGGTCTGCCGTAGTGGGTTTTCTGTTTGAGCCCGGTGACCACATCTTTGTCATGATCCACATAAACCGTCACATGGTCAGCCTGCAACAGACATTGGTGGAAACCAAAAACAAAAAAAGTGAGGACGTGTCTCGAAGAGGAATTCATCCGGACGATGTTTTCGGAACTCAAGGGCTCAACGGACACCTACGTGACTCTGGTCCCATTTGGTCAGATAGAGGTTGTAGGTGAGGAAGTCTCCCATTCCTCTCTCCTCCATTTCCTTCTCCAGCACCTGCAGCAGGTCGGCGAACCACTCGAAGGCGTGCGTTTCCCGGCACAGCCAGTAGAAGTAGATCTGCAACCAGGAAGCGGAGAGGCGGGCGTGACCAACAAAGATCCTTTCAGAACGGAGCCTGCCACGCCGCCTCGTCATGCTCGGGCCCTATTGTGAGTGCGCCCATTGTTCCCCCATTGAAAAGGCAACAGCGCCAGACTCTCTATGCCGGTCGTCAGGTGTAGCGGAGTGTTAACGTGGTGAAACGTGTCGGAATGTTTCGCCGTGAAAAGCCTCCCCCCCCCCCCGGGTGAGGACATACCTTCCTGGTTCGCAGCCTGGGGTTGGACTCCTTGAACTTGTACCAGATTGACTTGAGGATGGAGGCAAAGGGGGTGACTCCAATGCCGGCGCCTACCAGCATACTGACCTCGTAGTCAAACACATCCTCACTGGCTGTGCCAAATGGACCGTCCACACCCATCCTGATAAAGAGCAGTAAACCAATTAGGTCAAAAACAAATGAGGGTATTGGGTTGAATTTTATGAGTTGCAAGAAGTCAGCAGGTTGATGACGGCAGCAGATAAGAATAACTCAGAGAGGGGACTTCCTCTTAAAACAAAACACAAATATGAAATGCAAACAAACAAGCGACAACAAATACATTTTTCCTTGCCGTGGCCACAGGGAGACATCATGACTCTCATAGTTGTGGCAATAAGCAGATACCTGAAATATTTGCACGACTGTTTTTATTATTCTATACAGCATACTGTAGTTTGTTGTATTTGTTTTCAGGGTGACCTTATAAGGTTCAGCCTGTCACCATTCCTGTGAATTAGAGGAGAGTTAATCTTCACCAAAGTTAATGTTAATCATAAACTTAGATTAGTTTGTTTCTACTGTTTTAGGATTAGTGTTACATTAAATGTATTCTTTCCGTGTCTTGTTTCCACCAAGAACAAAGTTCAGGCCAATCATCAAGTCAGAAATACAATAAACATATTAAATACATATCAATCAACAAAGATATGACTTGAGGTGCTGTATGGTGGAAAAAATGTAGATTTTTAGAAACGATGGAAACATCGGTTGAGAACATCAGTCGACGTTTACACCACGCAGGCTTCAAATAACGTGCGATTCTCACTTGGGCCCCTGCGATCCCTCCGGCAGCTTCTCCATGATGTCGATGAGCTTGTCGGTCCAGTCTCCAGCCGAGCGGATGTGGACGCTGAAGAAGTCCTCCTCGGGGGCCGAGGTCATGGTGAACGGGTGCCACTCCAGCTGGGAGATGGCCGGGCAGTTGAGGAAGACGTACTGGCCCACCTCCATCTTGAAGCCACTCTTCACCAGCTGCAGCTCCAGCACCTTGGACGGCCGCATGACGATCTGAAGACGGAGGTGAATTACGGCGTTTATTGCAAAGAAAAATAAAAACAGGAGGAGGGAAGGGAGGTGGTGGTGGTGGAGGAGGAGGAGTGGAACATACCCTCCTGTAGTGGACGGTCTGCAGATACCGTATCAAACGCAGAAGACGCTCGAAGATGTACAGCACCATCGGGCCGATCACATACATCCAGGTCTGAGAAGGTGGAAAAACAGATTTGGGTTCAGCGCCCTGAAAAAAAAGTCTGAAACTAAGGAGATGTGCGGCTTCCGAGCGTCTGACCTGAGGGAACGATCCTGCAAACTGAGGGATGGGGCACTCAGGAATCTTCCCCCAGTCTTGAGAACGGTCTTTACAGAAGGTTAAGTTGTGCGGCGGAATCGTGGCCTGCTGGCTCCTCACGATGCCCCTGCAGGCGGGTTGGACAAAGCGACTTTAGACACAGTCGGTGGCGAAACCAGAGAGGGAGAGGTATTCCGGCAGAACTCTTGGGTCTTACCCGGCTCCGTGGAAGACGAGTCCGGCGAAGAAGATGATGAAGAGGTGGTGGGTGTACCAGAAGACTTCGAAGTAGCTGCGTCGGATCACCTCCATGGAGGAGGTGATGATGAGGATGAGGGCCAGGGTGATGATCACCCCCGTGAGGCCCGCGATGGTGGTGAAGACAAAGTAGGTGGGGATCTGCTGCGGATCCTGGGAGGAGGAGGAGGAGGAAGAAGAAAAGGAGGAAAAGGAGGAAGAAGAAAAAGGAGGAGGAGAAGAAGAAGAAAAGGAGTAAAAGGAGGCAGAAGAAAGAGGAATGAGAAGAAAAGTAGTCAGAAGGAGATGGAGAAGAAGAAGAAGAAAGAAAAGAAAAAAGAAGATGAACAAGAGGAAGAGGTAAACATTAGGGAGGAGGAGGAAAAACAGGCTGGTGGTTTACAGGTGAAGGTGGGGTTACACCCCGGACAAGTTAACAGTTCATCGCAGGGCCACATAGAAGAACTAAAAACCATTCACACTCGTCTCGCACCTGTGGCCAATTTAAACTTCCCAATACGCCACACGTGCGTGTTTTGGACAGTGATGAGAGAGTCGAGCTAAAGAACCAACACAGACACCCGAGAACATCACGACTGAACCAAAAGAGCCCAGACCTGGCGATCGGACCCGTTTGGAAAACATTACCGATTATTTTCATAGGAAACAGTCAGATGACTTACGAGGTTTGTGATGCGGATGGGGTTCAGGTAGGTGGTGTTTAGCTGCGGGTCGTCCGACAGGTTGGATAGGGCTGTGCTGAGGTTGTCGTAGACACCCTGTCTGCTGTTGTTGTACCACTCCACGTTGAGCAGGTGGGCGATCATGTGGACGGCTGGCGGGGCACATAATAAATCATTTTTGAAAAAAAAAAGAAAAGAAGAGACAGCAATGTAGTTTTGAAATGTCGGACTTAACAATGTTTGCGGTCGCTGCTCCTGTACTAAAGATTGAGGTTTAGTTCGTCTCAGGGAAGATAAGATTAAAAGCACTTTGAGTCAATATTTACTCTGCCTTTTCTATCTCGCCTCCAACTGCCCCTTTTCAAACTACGACTACTTTGACGATTATAAACTTGGCATATGTCAGATGCTGAAAAATCAAAGTCTCTGCAATTTAAAATGAAAACACGAATCAGTTCTGCGGGACCGCATCAAATTCTTTTTGTTCACGTTTGGTTCATTTCATTCTTGCCTTGTTTACTTTACCGTGTCGCCAGGACCTAGTTTATCTGATAAGAAGTGAAATCACTCAACCCCAGGATGGACAGGTTGAAAGAATGATGAAGAACATGGCAAACAGACGAGAGTTTTAAAAGTGTGTGAGTCAGCGTCTTTGAGTCGGATTTTCTGAAAATATTCCACTCTGGCGATTGCTTTGCACTCATGTCGTTTATCCCTCCGCAGACGTGAAACCCCCCTCCTTTGAGCTCACCTGTCATCAGCGCGATCATATAGGCCACCAGCTTGTGGAAACTCAGATTTTTGTCCAGTTGTTTCCTCATTGTTCTGCTGCAGCACTGAAGAGATAAAAAAAAAAAAAAAAAAAAGTCAGGGATCAGTTTCAAACCTTTAGCAGAAACTATGTGGGGGGGGGGGGGGGGGGGGGGGGGCGTGTTAGAAAACAGACACTGAGAAAATGAGTTGTTGCCTTCAGGTTTCCGTTCATCAACTAAATACAGATGCTCATGCTCAATGCTCATGCTGTTTTGTAAACGGGAAAAAAAATCCCCTTCTGAACCATAACCATCCTAGTTAAAATAAAATTAAAATTAAAAAAAAAAAATGTTTGTGCAAGAAAATACGTAAATGTGTAACATTGTGAAGTGCAGACAAGTGGTGCCTACAACAAACCTCGCGGAAGAACAATATTTAGCAGTATAATCAAAAGTTTTATTCAATATACTCATCAAACCATGCTCGTCAACAAGGTGAAAACAAAGAGCTGGACGAGAAAATGTCGCACGTTTTCAATGGCTGGCAAAGAATGAGCGAAAAGTGCGCAAATGGGACGTTTGAATGGCCTTTTAATGACCCTAATTAAGTCACACACACACACACACACACACACACACACACACACACACACACACACACACACACACACACACACACACACACACACACAAAAGCACGTAATCTCACCACGAAGTTGCCTCGGATCAGGGACAGCAGGTTTCTGCACACCGGCAGCAGGATCAGCAAGCAATTAAAGTTGAGCACCGCGGCCGGAGCTCTGGCCCAGGCCAGGGCGGACTGGAGTTGAGGTGAGAGAGCGGACGTGGTGGGTTAATTTTATGCAGGATAGAGAATTAAAAAACAACAACAACAACAACAACAACAACTGCTTTTTGTTGTTCTGCGTTTCTCACCCCGAGGAGGTGGCGGGTGTAGAAATACTGCTCGCCCAGGTCGTAGAAGAAGTAGAACCAAACGAAGAGGAAGATGTTGATGCCCATCCAGACCACCTGTGAACACCTCACCGTCACTAAACTAAACTACTCACGAAAATTCATTTGAAAAACACAACAACATACATTTCACTCAAGATGTGGCTGATTTTTTATAATAATAATAATAATAATAATAATAATAATAATAATTATTATTATTATTATTATTATTATTATTATTATTTAGCGCATTTTACGCAGTTTTTTGTGAACAAAAACTGGCAAGAATCGAACTCACTTCAAATCTTTTTTTTTTTTTGTCTCTAAAGATTTGCAGGACTCACCAGCATAACGGATGTAAATCCATTGTTAATGATCCAGTTACCCATGTTGAACTCTTGATATCGGACCCAGACCAGCAGCAGAGGCGGAATTCCCGCATCCTCACTTCTCTGCGCCTTTTAACCATTCGGTCCCCTCCCTTCCTCCTCCCTCCATGCGCCATGGCTTACGGACACAAGAGGGCGGAGCTTCATGACGCACAACCCATTGTGGGAAGTTCAACGCTCTTCCACCTGCTGCTGAACGCCAACATTCCTGCACCTGCTCAGTGAATTGCGGGAATGAGGAAATCCGCTGTTACCCAAGACTGGAAATTTGGTGTGTGTGAGACAAGGGGAAAAGTTTTATTGTTTTATGACAAAGACGAGCAAGAGGCCATTTGTTTATTTGTTTTTATTTCATTTCATGTGTGAATGTACTTTTTTTTTTTTAAATTTCACTTTCAAGTAAAACAGCAGAAGGCACTGGACAAACAAGACACTGGCGACATGCAAACTGTAAAAAGCACTTGGAGGTCAGTGTTAGTACTTAAATGCATCTGTGGCAACAACAACTCACTCTCACTCTCTCTTAATGTGACAGAAGCGAATCATCACATTTCATAACTACACCTGCTTCTTTTTTTTTACATTTGGTCTCCTAATTGAAGGCAGCCAGACGAGCAGGTTTATACAGCTGGGTTCGGCTTTCCGCTTGACCCTTGCCTTCGTTTCCTGCTTCTATTTTTTTTATTTTTTTCCGTCTCGATACAGATGCAGACATGTGCAAAGAAAAAAAAAGGTTGTAAACCAGTGTTTCCTGCTCCGTCCTGGGGACGCTGGGCACGTCTGTCCTGCGCACCTGGCTCAGTGCGGTGCGCGACTGTCTGTGGGATCCTTCAACGCGGCCCTTTGTCTGACCCTGCTGATCTCAATGTGCTGCATTCTTCTCCAAATGTGTGAATCGCATTGATGAAAACGCCCCCAAAAAAATCCCTCTCAGGAACCTGAAAGAATCAACTGCCTGTGCACCCAGGGAGGTAAAAAAACAAACAAAAAACCCCAGAAAAACAGCACAATTCCATTTTTGCACACATTTCTTTTTTTCTTGCTCAGTAGTGCAATCCTGTCTTTAAATATTAGTGAACTAAAGTTTGTTTTTTAAAAAGACATTTCTTTCTCAGGCTGCTTCGGTCAAGTCGTCCACGATGGCGGTCTGTCGGGCTTCCTGGGGCTCCGGCAGCAGCACTATGGTGGCGGCGGTAGAGTAGGAGGTCTCGACGTCCCGCCGCCCTCGCTGGTCGGCCTTTCTGTGGCAGCAGACACAGTGCAGGCAGTCGTGCACGTTGTACTTGAACAGCCTCCTGCACGGGTGGCAGAACTGGTAGAAGAGCAGCATGAAGAGGACCGACAGGCTGTAGCAGATGAGCAGCTGCACGGCCAGCAGCGGAGCGCACACGTACTCGTAGAAGTCCGACTTGAAGAAGTACCACAGCGTGATGAGCGTCAGGTTCTCCACGAAGCGGCCGCAGTAGTACGCCGACAGCCGGCCCCAGCGCTGCTTGCGCTCGATGAGCTCGCGGTGCGTCAGGTCCAGCTGCACCGCCGACCAGCAGAAGACGTTGATGCAGGCGTAGAGCAGCGTGAACATGACCAGCACCACCACCGTGCCCAGCTTGGAGAAGTTCTTCTCCACGTCCTGCGTCAGCGAGCCCTTCTTGGCCCAGAACTCGGCCCAGGGGAGGAAGAAGAAGAAGAGCAGGTTGGCCATGCCCACCAGGATGACCCAGTACTTGAGCGCCGTGCTGAACAGGACCAGGGCGGTGATGCGCGTGGCGATCTCCAGGCCGCGCCACACGATCATGCACAGATAAGCTTTGGTCCGCAGCCGCACCTTATAGTCGTCGTAGCGGATCTGGATGGCCAGGGCGCTGCACACCAGGGCGCCGTATATGATGGAGATCAGGGTGATGATCATCAGAACCCCTGCGGAACAGCGGCACGTGGGATAGGTTCATCTCATCGGCAATGAAAGGGAGTGTTCAGTATTGCTTGTGTGCACTAACACCACCAACTCTAGTGCTGCTGGAACAACTGCCAGGTTGTCTCTTTGAGATTTAGAACCTCATTTAAGTATACATATCGTGCTAAAATTCTATTTTTTTTGCAAAAAGTTAAAAACAGAGGGTTAAACATGTTGTCCCCCCTTTAACCTCTAGAAATTCTTTGAATGGTGGACTAATGCTCCTCCACAACACTGACATGACAAACAAGCATTCCCCCACCCGCATCCTCTTGGTGACTTTTATTTACTTTTTGCTCCTCAACTAGTCACTACATTTTGCTTGCATTTGTGTTACCTTGCTAGAAATACAGACGGGCAGCCGCAGTGTGACGCAGATTACAGTGGCCAAAAAGAGAAATTTGAGCACATCTGTTGCCATGCTGACTGCAAGTATGAAGGAAAAAAAAACAAAAAAAAAACGGAAGGAATTTGTGTTGGAAAAAAAGGGTGCATTTTTTTAACAGGTGCAGAGGAAAACTCTCACATCTGTCATCAACTCTCTCTGTTTTCCTTACATCTGACGGGGAGCATGTACTTCTCCTGGATGGTGGCGTACAGCTGCAGCGTGAGCTGCGGCGTGGAGCCCAGGAACGCCTGGATGACAGCGGTGCGTTTGAAGGCGTTCCTGTGCATGGCCAGGATGCGCTCCGATTGGCCAATCTCCCACTCCATGGGCGTGCCCTGGCCCCTCTTCAGGCTGATCTTCCTGGAGATGGTCACATAGGGCTCCTCCTTCGTACCCGCCTTGAAGTAGACCACGAGGGCCTCTGCGCACCTGCGGACACAGCCAAGGGAGGGAGTGGCGGTGAGTGCTGCTACACTTTTCTACCAACAGAGGGCGGTGCAAGAGAGAACATTTGCAGAACGACACAACTGCGTGTATTTATGCTTTATCACCATCGGTAGTATCATTTAAGTTGCATAAAATGCAATTGCAGACCACATAAAAGCAATTCAGAAATAATCCACCAAAACTATTTTTTTAAGTCGAGGGACTGTTTCTCAACCGCATGATTAAAAGGAATCTTCACTCCCAACTATACCCAAACACACATTTTAAATCAGACAGTAAATATGTGAATATGTTCATCCGACACAGCAATTTTAGAACACAGACGCTGACTCGATGAGAGCAATTCCCCACGATAAGGCTGCTATACCGAACAGGCCGGCAGAGGGCGGTCATAAGATTGAAAACACAGTTCTCAGAGGTTCAGGCATATACTATGAAAGTCACTGGTATGGGTGTGGCTGCATGTTTGCATGGTAAATGCTCCCAGTGTTCACTTACAGGGTGGAAATCACTGCTATTCATGGGGGCAAAACTCTTTCTTTCTTTTGAGAGAGAGAGGGAGAGAGGACGAGATTTCTGTAGCTGAGGAATTTAAAGGCCCAGTGTGGAAGATTTTAAAGTGTTTGTCATTGATTATTTTCAAGTAGATAAGCACTAATTATAAAGGACTTTTGTTATTCATTTGCTAATAATAATCATTTAGTATGACAAAGAGCTGCGTCATATTGCTTACTGCATACATCTAGACGAGTCCTGAATGTATTTTCAAGTCATGTGGTTTTTTAATATTTAACCTGGTATCAAAGAGGGGTTAATATTAGTATCAGACACTGGACTTTCAGATATTGAATATATATATATACATATATACACATATACACACACATATATATATATATATATATATATATATATATATATATATATATATATATATATATATATATATATATATATATATATATGTGTGTGTGTGTGTGTGTGTGTGTGTGTGTGTGTGTGTATATATATATACACATACATATGCACACATATAAACATATATATATAAATAATTAACCTTTATTGCTGCTGTTAATGTTTCAGCATTGGATTAAAAAACATCCTGATAAAACACACACACACACACACACACACACACACACACACACACACACACACACACACACACACACACAGGTTGAAACAAGAAACTGACAGAACTGGAAGTGCGAGGTGCCATTAATTGAGGATAGGGCTTCAACGCCCTCTCGTCAAAGATAAAAGACCTTTCAGCTCAGCGAATCAGCCTGAGAAACGCCAAGTGTTGCACATCTGTGTTCCACAGGCAAACCCCGCCAACCCTGTGAGGATTCCCACTGCAAACCTCACATCAGTGTGCTGGAATGTTGTGTTTAGCTCCAGATTATCAGACACACGGGACAGAAAGTCCACTGTCAGCACTCAGCTGTGTTTCCACTTACTGCTGCTGCTGCTGCTGTCAAGTCCTGAGACTTGCCCCCAGAATTCTTCCTGATTTTTATCTCCAAAACCAGCTGGTACCCACTTGCAGTGTGCTCACTCTGACACTGCTAGCTACTCGGGCTTGGATGGATTAACAGAGAAGCCAGATACACTTGATTCACTGACTTTTTAGGAAACCTGCCAGCACAGTGGGCTGAGATGCATCTGTTCACTTAGGAATTCTGCAACCCGACTGAGGCGCAGACTGAATTCCACTTAAGTGGGGGACGGACAACATTACAGATGAAAGGATTAGCCGGGAAAATCGATGTGTTTACATGCAGGCCAGCGTCTTGCGGATACATATAAAGCAGGGCAGGCCACTGCTTTGGACTTGCTGACTAAACATGCAATCTGTTCCCCTCAGTGTGCGAGCACAGCAGTTTAGATGAGACACAAACCACATAAAAAAAATAAGACGAGGAGGAGCGCCCTTGAGAATTTGTGTGTCATCTCCGTTGTTCTGGCTGAAGGCCAAACGGAGTATTCAGGAAATTCTTCCAGGGGTTCTTTAGCCAGATTTGGTCACTTGGGGTTAGACCACAGGGCTTATCAGACCGTGCAGTCCGTACCATCCGACACCCAAACAAACATGCGTGCTGAGGCCGGTCCAGGCCGACAGCGAGCAGAGTACGAGGTTTCCGCCCCTTCCTTCAGAAGTGGGATCGAGACAGGTCAGGGCACGGCGCTCCCAGCCCCCACCTTTAAAAATACCGCCGGCTCGGATTAAGTGTCACACACTGTCTCCCAATGCACTGCGGAATTTTCAAAACAGGATAATGCGGTTATCCGTCCATCTCTGATAGCCGGCTATGCTAATTGTGCAGAGCGTCTGCAATTAAGTCACAAGCGAGTTACACAGGAAGCCTCCCGTCTCTCCAGAGAGGAGCCTCTTTACAGCAGCGCAGCTCGGAGAGGCAGGACAGCTCGGAATAAAAGCGGAAAAGCAACGCAGAGCAGGCTGAAGTTGTCGGCAGTGCATTAAAACGGCCCATCATGTGCAAAATTCACTTAAATTGTAGTAAATTGTGTTTTAGTGCTGCAACAGCGTAGTTTCCCAATTTGGAATCAATAACCCACATCCATTCTATTCCATTATAGTTTCAACATTAACATGAAAACAGTTCCTGAAATCTGAAATCTAGTCAGTCCACTTTGTTATTCCTTTCCGAATATGGAAGCAAAGCATCAGTTTCAGCTGGAAGCTGACAGGGTTCGAAATAGAAAGGGCCAAAATATACTTATGTATTCTGGATCGGAGATTGTGGGATGATTTATCATACAAGGCTGCCTCACTGGAGGGATCTGAAAAGGTCTGAAAATGGGTATAAAATGAGACCTTGGTTTGGCCGCACTGCCACATCAAAAAGCATCCATCCAGCTCGCATCGGAGATTGGCAGAGATCCTGACTGGGATAAAAATACAAAAAGGATACATGTACAAGTGTGCTGATGACGCAATGGAGAAACTAATTTTTCTCCATTTCTTTACATTTTTTTTTTTTTAAAGAATGCTGTTCACTTTTGAAACAACTAATGACTGAAGAGCTGTTAGTTTGTGCCTTAGTTGTCACTTTTCTTTACAACCGACATCTGCAAAATACAAAGAGCGCTATTCAGCCGGAGTTGAGCTTTAGCTCGGGGCTACACTGACATGCTCGAGAGAGGATCGTCGTCAAGGTAAAGGCACCACCCTGATCACACTGAAACCTGCAGTGTGTTAGCAATAGCATGCTGCCGAAACCTAAATGCAATATCTACCAACAGAGTCCGTTTGCAGTTTTGTTTGCGCTGCGCAAATTCACTTTGACGTTGTATAAAACAAACCTGGTATCCATGTGTAATCTATTTCTGCTGCTTAGCTGACTCACACCGACAGTAAAGTGCTTGTAACCAATGGGCTAGTTAGCTTTACGGGCTACTATGTTCTTGCAGCAGGCAGCCCTGTGAAACGGCCTTATCGCCAGATTAATTGTGGTGGAGCGTCTGACCTTGTTCATGGAACACACACACACACACACACACACACACACACACACACACACACACACACACACACACACACACACACACACACACACACACACACACACACACACACACACACAACTTGCATCTAGTAGAGTTGCCAAAAAAAATAAAGCTGTGGTCTTTTGTTTTATGAAGACAGTCAAGTCCTGATGCCTGGTGAAACAGGTTTTACTGTGATTCTAGTGCTGTGCTCATGGCATCAACCTCTACCTGGACTGTATCTGCTTTGATGATGCAGTGGTTATGATGCTGTTGACCAACTTAAACAAAGACAATTAAGATTTCATAATTGTCTATATGGCTTTGCAATAGTCTTTCCAAGACCTTTCATTAATATTTTTTTTTTAAATTTTTTTTAGATTTCAGGACTGTTTGATAATGAGTTGGCAAGTGGCATTTAGATCTGCACCTGCAGTGGGCTCCTTTCTTGCCTACACGGACAAGAAAGAAAGGAATCCATTTCTCCCCCTATGAAAGAAACACTCCCTGTAATTAAGTCTTTCAGACCTTGCAGAGCTCCATGTTGACGTGTCAAAGTTCAGCAACAGATTCGAGAGTATGTTTGAATTTCAGAGATCATTCTGAGATATGGCTTCCTCAATGAGTCGGTCAATCAGAACAGCAGCAACAACAACAACAACAAAAATCACCTGGGGTGCCTTGGATTTTAAAATATCATCGGAAAGAATGTAAAATAGCCGATTGATTCTAAACATGTGCGAGCTTGATATGTCGGGCATAACTTCCAGGAATAAAATCCAGCCGTTATTTCTAGGTCCGGCCACTCCCCCTCCTCTGACCTCCTGCTGCTGCTGCAGCTGAGCACAGCCCGCCCGGCACCCATTAGCAGTCTGACTCTCCGAGGCCGCCGAGTGCCATTATCCTAAGGTGAGGTCATACAACTGAATGGCACGTGGGCCATTTGCGCGCAGGACCGTGTTAGTGGGACACAGCGTTGTGGTTCTGCCGAGTCATCTGACAGGCTGGCTTCGCTTCTGCATTTGGCAGAGGACACGGCTGTCGTAAAGGCTCAAAATGAAAGGAGACAGAAGCTCGCATGGCCACCAGAGTGGCCGTGGGAGGGTTTTTTTTTTTGTTCCATGTCACACCTCTCTCACTCTGGGGGGGGGGCTTTCCATCTGGGGTGTTAGTCTGTTTATCCCTGTTGAGAGTGCAGTTTCCACTATCAATTTAATAGACGTCTCTGGTGTGGCTATGATGACTTTGAAGACCCAAATGCCCTAATGCTTGCCCTGCCATGTTAAAGTAAAAGTCTGAATGAGTTGATTAAGGGTAATCAACTTCACCCATTGAAGGGAAAATACCAAAAATTCTAAAAGGAGTTCCTTCTTTCCAGAAAACAGGATGTGTAGTCTTCTCTGGTACAGCCCGCCTGCAAAACTGTAGGATATTTTTAGCCACCTGCTAACAACTGACGCTCGGATGTAGCTTCCATTTGTTCAGAACTGGCCCATAAAAACCAGAGGGTGTAACCGACACCTGGCTGCGAGTGTTGTAACCAACACAAGGTATTAGTGTTTCTTTGTCACATCACAAAAGGTTCGTTTCCAGAACCATGTGATTAAAGCACATGCTTTTAAATAGAGAAGTGGAAAAAGAAGTGAAGGATGGGGTTTAGTCATCTCTGAAGTTCAGGATGGGGTCGCGCTGTTGTTGGAAAGTGTTGCCGGAGCACATATGGCACCTTCAAATGAGACTTTAGCCTGAACAAAACAGATGGTAAACTTGATTTACGTTTGAAATGTAATTGTAGTGATTTTAAAAGCAAGCATGAAAATCTAACAACACTGAACGCATTAATAAACAAAGGAGGTTTGTTGGCCGGTTACATTGACAAGTATGAACTAGTTTGCAGTTGATTATTTACGTTTGGCGTCGATCAGCTGAGCTGCAGCCTGCAGAAACAACACCACCACCACCAACAACAACATGAGCCAAAAGCACCGCCGCCACTGACTGACCTGACGACTGGGCCGAGCAGCAGCAGGTGCAGGAAGAGCACCAGGGGCCGGTCCCGACCCAGATCCCTGTGGATGAACATGAGGGTGAGCTGTATGAGCAGCGCGGGCACCAGCATGAAGGCGATGGTGAAGCCCATCCAGATGGTGTCCAGGGTCTTGTGATACATGCTGCACAGCACCGCGGCCGTGATGAACTCGGCGCAGTAGAGCAAGGTGGCCAGCACGATGCTGAAGGGCGGCCGGACGCGGCTGTGGTTCACCACCAGCATGACGCCGTTCTCGGCAGCGGCGGACGCCGACGAGGCGCCCTCCGGCGGCTCAATGTCCGTGATGTCCCGCTCTCGCTCCTCCATGCTTACTCCGAGTAACGAATCCGCCCGCCAGCCGCTACTCTCCCGTCACTTCTCTCGTCCCAAAAGCTGCGTTTTCTGCCTCGAAACTCTGCGCCGAACATGGCCCGGGCTTCACATCGTCGGTTCAACTTTTGCCGCTGAAGCGCCGCCACTTGTTTTGCTTTATCATCGTCACGCCGCGCTGGCCAACCACCCAGACGGTACCGGCTCGCTAAACTTCCATGGGTGTCATGCAGTCGTGAAACAACAAAATGTCAATTCAAGCGCAGCTTTTTCGACGAACTCAGAGTTTCCCCCCCCTGTGCTGGCAGAGGTTCCTGTCGTCACTCCCTCCCGGAGTTTTCTGCCTGGACGCATTTGTACTCTCCTGACGCCGTGACACTTTGCAAGAAGCCTCGTCAAGTTCGACGGAGGCAGACGGCGCGATACCGGAAGTGGAAGTCCTTCCTTCGACATTAAAACGGACTGTAGCCGCTTGGCGTCGCCGCCAATAAACAGATGATAAAAACAAAACAAAACAAAACAAAACAAACTAATCAGTGGAGATAAACAATAATAATAATAATAATAAAAACCCATGACAAAAGCACTTTATCCCGACAGTGACGGTAAACAAATAAAAGAGGTTCAAGGTACAAATGTGTACTCTGAATAACGACTGTGAATAGATAACATACACTTCAGGTGTTCACACTCTTGCATACTGGTATGACCGAAAAAGAGGATATTGAAATTGTAAGTGCTAACCTACAGTTGCAGCAGCACTCATTTCGAAACCAATGACAACATAGTTGCTGACAGAGCATCCATTTTTTCTGTCTGGAGCATCTTAGTGTTTCACAATGATGTCGTTCGAAACAGTAACAATGTCGTTCTGTCATTCCACAATCGTTCTTTTTGAAAGTAAATACTATAGCGGTGGCAATTATTGTGAAGTAATAATAATAATAATAATAATAATAATAATAATAATAATAATAATAATAATGATAATAATTCCCTGTATTGCTTTTGGTAATAGTCACATTAGGTGTCATATCCAAACAGAGGTACTTTGTAGGGCAAGCAAACAGAGCTCGGCTTATTTTTGCTTCCATTTTTAGTTTCCACCGACAGAGCGGACTTGAGCAGCAGGAGTGCAAGGGAAGGGAACAGGTGCAACACACACACACACACACACACACACACACACACACACACACACACACACACACCTAAAATGTCACACTGTCTTGACACTCACTCACTTTTAATTCCTATGTTCCCTCATTGTATCCTTGTTTGTCGTCGAGGCAAAGTGCCCATTTGACAGCATCTGCTGGCTTTGAACCAGTTTGGTAGCAGGTAAACAGCCGAAAGTTTGCTCAGTTGCTTTCGCAAACAATCATTATCTGTGTGGAATGGAGTGTGAGAATTGTCAGTCAGGTTTCGGTTCCAGCACAGTTCCTGTTTGTGTTTTGTTTTTGTTGATTGCAAAAGTCCAATCGCAGTTGGAGCTGCAAAACCGGATTTCCAGAATATCACCGCCACTCGTTGTTTTTAAACGTGTTTTATTTTGTCGTGTTCTCGACCACTTCCTGTCTAATCAAGCCTTCCAAACCCGTGACATCACCACGGCTCTGTGTGTGCGCAGGACTTGACACAGCGTGCAGAAGAGTGTCATTACTAATGCATGCGTTTGTTGAGGCATGGGTGTGGGTCACGGCCTCGGGATTGCGACACCGCTCTGCGGCCAGACGAGGTCATTGCAATGGTTCAAAGGCCCTCTATTTACAATGCCTAACACGTTTCTTCAACAAGACGTTCCTTCCTGTCTTTGTTTCAAAGCGTGCTTTTGGTTTCCTGCCAGAGGCTATTGATACCTCACTGGTGGGTAGTTAGCACAACATGTCATAAAGACAAGTAAAAGGAAGGTAGCTGGCAGCTTGGAGAGAAGCCATCTCTCTACAGTTTATGATCTCTAAAAATCAAAGTGCAGCAAGTTGTTTGTCAAAGGCCACAAAAACCGCAAAAATATGTGAAGATGTAATGAATGATGCTGCCTTTAACACCAAGCCACATTCACTGGTGACTTCCTGTTATTCTGGCACATCAGATGATGAAACCAAAACATGTGCCCACTGCTGCATCTGACTGAAAACATGCTGCTGATGGAAGATGTCTTTGTACTTGAAGAGCCTCTCAATTGTGATTACATTACAATCGTCTTAGCATTCAATTATTTTAAGTATTTTCTATAAGCATTTTCTTTAATTCATGTTTACATTTTACAATGTACAACACTGTTTTTATGTTCTTGCCGAAGCACTTTGACAGAGATCTTACTGAGAAATCCAGAAATCCTCCCGGCTTATAGTGTGCCGAGATGGAGCAGATGGAGGTGTGGTTCTTGGCTGCTGCTGCTGTTGCAGCTGGTGTATGTGTGTGTGCTGCCTGTGTGTGTGTGTGTGTGTGTGTGTGTGTGTGTGTGTGTGTGTCAGCTGACACTGGGCTGTGGTCAAGGCCTGGGCTGAGTGCACTCAGCAGAACCAGACTGGACATCAGTCATAATGACATAATGAGATTAGGGCAAAACCGGTGCTCCCTGTATCTTAAGGTACATTTTCCACATCAGTCAATGCGGATGTTTTGTAAGATTTACGTTAAAGCAGCTGAAATGAACAGTATCTATGAACTGCATGCATACCTTTAACATACACATGTATGTTTAGGTCAGCGGAAACTCCACTGCAGGGCGTGTTAGGCTCACGAACCAGTTGGAATGGGTCCATCTAGTGGCCATTAGTGCATTGCACACTAGATAGATTAATTGCATTAAGTTTGTTATGTAATACTTTTTGTTTATCCACTTTGAGTATTACAACGGATAAGCAATATGCCTGACTGTCATATCCAATTATTTGAATTTTGTTACAAGTTGAGATATAATGTGAGTTTTGTTTGATGACTGTGTTTTATATCCGGTGTGTGGTTTAAGAAATGTGTAAACTGATGCATTGCAAAGTATTGGGTCAACAGGAGGGAGGATGTTGTCTCGTCATTGTGGGTTTCATTTCCGATGGCCTTCTGTGTGGAGTTTGCATTTGTCTCTGTCTGTGTGGTTTTTGTCCTCAGTAGTGACAGAAAATGTGTGGACTGATGAACCTTGAAGCTTCAAGGAACTTGAATCAAACCATAAAAGCAATATTGTTGTTTTTCAATGTGTACTTTATGTTTTTGTTCATGAAAGTTTCCAACATTTTTTGTTTATATATAAAAATGCCACGGTATACATTCATTGAAATGTTAATTTTTTTTTCATTAATATTTGGCTTTGAAAAATAATCAAAAAAAACAATTACAATACAACTTGACACAGCAGACCTACCTTTAAAGCAATTGAAATGTTACACTCATTAAAAGAGGTCCGTAGAAAACCTTGAACAGGTTATTGGCTGCTTGTGCAAAAACATGCAACAAGGTCCCGTGTGACATCACCTTCTCGTCATCACACTTCAGATCATCACAGTCCTCCTGAGTGTCGACAGTTTAGCCGTGAACCTGCCCAGACTCTGTCTACCACTTTCAGACCAAAGAATCAGAGACTGGAGATCACCGCACGTCACAGATCACACCACCCGACACATTTAGTTCTCCTGGACCGATATATGCTGCCGTCCGACTTGGAGCGTACCTATAGAAGAGCTCCCCGCTGTCCAACAGGATTAGACGGAGGCTCAGACCTCACCTGGGATTGGCTGATGAGCCGCAACAACATTTTCCAGGCTGTACCTCCCACATGGGGTGACCAGGGGCTTAGCGTGAGCCTGATTAGTTCTGTTGCTGTACAGTGCAACATGTTAGTGCAGACGAGCACCTAAACAAATGCATGGACATCGACTTGCTTCTGTAAGTATGCAGCACATTTATTAGTTACATGATTATTTTTTGGTTGATTTGCTCAGTGATTGCAGAGACTGGTTTATTTTACTTTGGCATCCTTTCAGTTTGAAATCTTGATGATCTCGTGCTTGATTCCACTGCTTCAATGCATTTTACCATCCATGTGCCCTGCCTGTTATTATCTGTGGCAACTTTTCTTTGTGCTGTATACATTCATCATACAAATATACTATAATATAATTAATTGTGTGCAAAAAAAAACAACAACCTGTCAAACTATTTTAACAGTGTATGACTTGCTCTGATCATATTTTTCATTTCAAACAAATATTTGTGACAATATGCATGAATTTTTTTCTCTCCCAAACTCATCACATACAGCAAAAGACTCATTTATTTTGTCACACATACATCTTTTACGACCGTCCTTGTTTAAATGTATGAACTATTTTTATTTTTATTTTGTTGCACCATTACTGTTTTGAAAAATAGATTTTCTTCATCACCAGATGGTTCAGATTAAAAAACAAAAAAAACCCTTTAAGGTTCAGTAAAGTATGAGGATGCTCTTGTACCCCTAACACTCCAGAGAAATGTGGGTTAGCCTGTTCACAACACTAAAAGCAGGACATTCTGAACTGGCTTGAGGAGATTACGGAGCCTGAACAGATGCGCCGAAGGACTGAAAGACCTGCCAGAACCTTTTTAGCACATGGTCTGAGGGACACCTGGTTCATGAGTCATGCAAATCTCCAGACTCATCAATATTTTCTAGACAAGGCAGGAAGCTTCTACTGGGCAAATGTAGGGATTCAATGGTATTTGTACCAATCAAACTTGGTGGTAACATTTTCATTTTAGATTTTTACGTTTCCAGACATATAAAAGCAAACTCGAAGCATTTGATCTATATGTGACATGTGCCCAGTGCAGACACAGAGCATCTTTTGACTCCATTGACTGGCTTTGCGCTACCATGAGGTTTCTGAATAGCACTATGTGAGATCAGTCCATTTACCATTTGCTGTCTGCTTGCAGGTACCAGTTTCGGAAAACATGGTGGCCACTGTGCACACCTTGTGGGCCTCAAGTAAACATGTTCAACCTGATGAGCAACTGCTGCACCTGGGTCTCCAAAATACAGGAGCCAATCAGGTATCAAGGAGCCCTTTTTGAGATAGTAAAGTCTATGTAAAAAAAAACAGGTATAGATTATAAGGTGTACATTTAAAGGCCCCATGTGTGTGATTCAATAGCATCTAGTGGTAAAAAAGCGTATTGCAAATTATGTTAATGTCAATTGTTTATTTCTGATTTTGCCTTGTTTTTACACTAGCTACAATGTCATGGTAAAGTGACTCATCCCTGAGCAGATCTAATGTTCAGGCTACAGTGGTCCAACTAGTATAAAACTAAATAATTTTAAATATTAAACATTTGCCCTATAAGCCATGCATCCATATTTTTATCTGCTTGTACAATTGTCTAAATATTCACCATAAAATGCATTATTAATTTAGTGTCAGTATAAATGGATGTCTAATTCAAGACTCTATGTTTCTTGAAACTGAATATTAAATGGTCTGCCAGTGGTTAATTGCTATCAATACCTTTTTTCTTTTCCTTTCCTTTTTGCCCAACTTCAGCCTCAATAAAAATCCCAACGTTTTTGTGCATTTGCTGTTGTAGGAAAGTCACACTTCTGGTGGTTGGGCTTGACAAAGCAGGGAAAACCTCGTCAATCAAGGGGATGTTAAGAGGTAACGCAAGTGAGAGACGGGCGGAATAACTGGATTAAAATTAGGAGAGAAACAACTGACGTGAGTCTTTCTTGCGGTGATCTTTAGTCCCACATGGTGGGGAGGCAGGACCCACGCAAGGCTGCATCCGGAATGAGCTGAGGGTGGAGAACTATATGGTGACACTGCTGGATGTTGGCGGCTCGGCGGAGTCGAGGGGGTCGTGGAAGGAGCTGTCGGGGGAGGCACATGGGATCGTCTTTGTGCTGGACTCCAGCGACAGGCAGAGGATCAAGGAGGTCAAAGACGTCCTCACTGACCTACTTCAGCAGCCCAGAGTGTCAGGAAAACCAATACTGGTGTAAGTATGTTGACGCTGAACGAGCTGGGGTAAACACTGCCCTCTTGTGGCTGATGAGAGGAACACAAAAGGCCAAATAACATCATGGAACGAAGTGTGTTCGAACGCTTTTTTCTTTTCTTCCTCTTCTTATAGGTTGGCAAACAAACAGGACAAGATGAACGCTCTGCTAGGAAGTGAGCTGATCGAGATCCTGTCATTGGAGAAGCTGGTCAACCAGAGCCGATCTCTTTGCCATATTGTAAGCGCTGAATGGAAAAGTTGAGCAATCCCCGCTGGGTGTTGGAGGAGAAGCAGCGAGCAGACCTCTTTTCTTTCCGTCTCTTTCCCAGGAGCCTTGTTCAGCCTTACTGGACCTACGACGCTGGTCGGACAGGAAGACTCTGCGAGGTCTTCGCTGGTTGCTGCGTGCCATTTGCCTGGATTACCCCGAGCTGTGTGCTCGCGTGGCCCAGGACAGAAAGACGCCTCTGGAGGAAAGAGAAAAGGAAAAGATCTGGAAAAATGAGAAAGTGCGCAGAAAGACCAGGTAAGAGCCATCTTTATCTGAGTAACTTGGATTTTTCCAATTTAAAAGCACCATTATTAATCAGTGTCTCCTCCTTTTCAGAATGCGATCCAGCAAGCCCAACCTTCGGCAGGTTCATCGGCCAAAAAGCAAAGAGAAAAGGCCAAAGGGTGAAGGAAAGCTGCAACCCATCAGAAACATGCTGCCAAAGGTGAGCTAACTGTTAACAACAAAAGTGTTACTTTCTCAAAATGGAAACTTGTCTGAAATGTTCGAAATACAGGTTTGATTATATGCACAGTATCACTTGTAATTCTTTCCTGCCTCCTTGCAATATGTATCGGTAATTTAACGTCATAAACTCAGAGAGCGTATATTTCGGGAGAATTTGTCGTTTCCAGGGTTTTTTTTGTTGTCTCGAAACAATGCAATACAAAAATTGGTGTGGGACTGAACATGGCCATTTATTCAAAGGAAACAACCCTGGAAAAGACACTGAAGACAAAGAAGAAGAAAAAGAAGAAGAGACCGGTCAGGGAGGGGGATGGAGAACAGGAAGCAGGCGAGGTTAACGATCAGGAAGAGGACGAGGAGGGAGACGGTAATGAAGGAGAGCAAGAGAACTCTGGCCACAGAGAGAAAGCCAGCAGTGCCCTGATTCCTCCGAAAAAGGGCAAACCCAAACGCAAAACCAAGGTCAAGGAGGAGACGCTGGACATGCCGGAGTCTCCGGACATCGAGCAGAAAGCACTCAGTGGTATGAAGTTATTAATAGCTTGGATGTGTTGATTCTTAGATTTTCATACATGGTAATCAAAACCTGTGGTGTCTTGCCTCCAATAGGGGACAAAACGAGAAAGAAGAAAGTGGTCAAAGTGAAGAGGAAGAACAAGATCAACACAGAGAAGACGTCGGATGGCTACTCTCAGCCCGTGGACCTGTCTGCAACCTTTGGTGAGCCTTTCCCACTAAATCCAGATTCTCCATATCCAGGGCAGCAGCTGCTGCCCTCTAATAAGGCGACTGACGACTCAGGGCCGTCTGAACCTCCTCTGTCTCCTCAGATCTGTACCGCAAAGCAATCCAGGCTCTGAAGGAACGTCAGGATCAGGGCCAGTGACTCAATCCCACACGTGACAAGTGAGCTGAGTGAAGACTGTGGTCTGCAGAGGTCAAAGGTCACTGCAAAGCAAAGTCTCTCAGTGTCTAGACGATGATGACTTCAGATCTGATCCCTGAACTGTGGACTGGAAGCGCAGAGTTCCAGCGTGTCTTGAAGGGCAGGCCTGCAAATAATGTGACGCCGCAGATCACGTGTTATTATACCATTAATGCGAATTGAATTAAAACGTCATTCTCTATGCATGTAAACTTCCCTTGGGGAGCTGGCCAAATCATCTGTATATAGTATGCAACTTTGACAACAGTGACTAAATTGTTTTGTATGACTGATGAAAATGTCATTGTTTTAAATGTCACACTTTAAAAAAGTCTAAGTTACTGATGTGGGAGGCAAAAGAAATTATCCAATAAATACTTTGTCAACATTAACATGGCATGGTTTTTATATGATGATTGATTCTGAACTTGAGGGGAACTGCTTTTTCTCAATTAATCAGCCAAAAGAAACCAAAACAAATAAATATCCGGAACCATAACATCTTGCCTCATGTTTACAGCCTCCTGCATAAACACTCGGTGTAGGCTCCTTTGTGCACTCTTGACAGGTTTCACGCCAAACGAAAAGCAAGGCAGCAGCAAGGCTGTCCTACTGGCAGAGTTTTGAGACATCACGAAGGGCTGATTTCAAGAACTGTGTCTCAACACACACTTCCTGAGAAGCGAAGCAAGCTATGGGGAACTTTCACTGTCAGGCTGGTGACGCATTCTATTGTGAAAGGGGACGTGTAAAATGGGACCTTTCCACTTTATTTTCATGCTGGACGTTTAAACATCCTTTTGACTACATTGGTGGTGGAACAAGATCTATCAATGAACGAGTCTGGCACAGTTTCCTGTGTCCGTCGTGCCAACATTTTATGTTCTCCCATTCAAAATTCTTTTAGTAAACCCAACCCATGTAAATATTTTTGCGTTGTGTTGCACTATGTTAGTTGTGTGCCTAAATGTGTTGATGAAACCGCAACATTATAAGATTTTTGAGCCGAGTAAATTTAGCTGCATGAAAGATAATGGACGGAAATGCAGCAGCCATGGTGTTGATTTCAGCATTGCATGTTGTGTGAAGGGTGTGTGCGCGCGCGCTGCAGAGCATCCACATGCGGTGTAGAGCTGCAGTTCCACACACACACACACACACACACACACACACACACACACACACACACACACACACACACACACACACACACACACACACACGGCAGCAGCAGTAGCAGCAGCATCGTGTCGCCATTTGTGTGGCTCCTCCGGAAGAAGCCCATCCCCCTGGTGGTGTTGCATCTTCGCCGGGAGAACCAAGCGCTCCATCTCCAGTCGAGCAGGCGAGCGAGCGAGCGGTAGTTGCTGATCATGGCGTCACCGAGGACAATAACCATCGTGGCCCTGTCCTTCGCCCTGGGTTTGTTCTTCGTCTTCATGGGGACCATCAAGCTCACGCCGAGACTCAGCAAAGACGCCTACAGTGAAATGGTGAGCAGCGGCGGTTGGCGGTTAGCAGCGAGGCCATTGTTCTGTCGCCAGCAGCCACACGGCTTTGAACAATATGTGGAACCGGTGACCCACTTTCACACATTCGGGGAAGAAATGGTTGTTTTGTTTTACACTGATTCGCGATCACCCTGACAAAGGCGCCCATATTTCGTCTCCTGCGCGCATGTTAAATATTGCACATCTATCGGTAACTCTCCGAACACACGGGACACATGTTAGCTAGTCATTCTAACGCGAACCTTTAATTACACTGATAATGAATAGCTTGGTATCCAAGAAGAACCAGAAACAGGAAATGTTCATGTTCAGTAAACTACATTTTTTTTTTTTAAGCTAGCAAAATCCCGAACACGAAACGGAACATAGAACGCTTCCAAAATCAGTCAGTCGTGCTGCTGAAGAGGCGCCCTGAACGTTATCCTGACTGATGGACGCTGTTCAAAAAGGAACTTTTCTTCTGCATAGAACTCCGGTCGGGCTTTGTTCATATTGATTAGCGTGAGAATCAACTTCCCTGTCAAAAGCAATGGCGGCGCATTCGAGCAAATTCTGTGAGGGCACCTGCCGGTGCTGATGCTGAGCTGTCCTGTCCTTTGTGGAGGATGGGAGCAAAGCTTGTAGCGTCGGACTTCATGCACACTTTGGTTTCCAGATGATCACATTATGCTTTACTTATATTAAGATGATGGGAGGCAGGCAAAGTCTATCACTTGATTGAAATGCGAATTTATCCTCCAACTTGCTGACTAAAAAGGCAATCATGGGAGTGTGTTTCATATTTTATAAAAAATAAATAGTCATGTGTACACTATCATCGTATTTTCAGGTGTTTATTTTTTCATCTTGGATTCTATTAGAACGTCTTCTCATCACCAGTTATCCAAAGATCTTTACAGATCACTAAAAATATCATATTTAGCCCTCCGTTAACTTCCTGCTAAGAATACCTGGCTTTAGTTCCCTGCTAAAATGCAAAGAACAAACCTTTGTTGGTCTTTCCACATGGTTGGAAGGACACGGAAACAAAGCAACTGCAAAGCCTGCCTGGAGGCGTTGTCACTATTCTGAAAGAGCAACCAGCAAGGTGTCGCTGCCCTTTGTGATGTCACACAGGACCAGATTCTGTAAATGTACATTTTTAGCACAATCACAATGAAAAGCAGAGGAAAAAAGCAAAGAAAGGACTGTAATCATTTCTTTGCAAACAGGAAACATTACTGCTTGGAAACACTGGTGAAAAATGAATTTTGCATTACAGTGAACATTAAATTGTGTCTTTTCTCTCCTCTTCCAGAAAAGAGCATACAAGAGCTATGCTAAGGCGTTGCCTGGCCTGAAAAAGATCGGGATCAGCTCGGTCCTGCTCCGTAAGATCATCGGCTCTCTGGAGGTGGGCTGCGGCGTGGTGCTAACCCTGGTACCCGGCAAGCCAAAGGACGTGGCTAACTTTTTGCTCCTGCTGGTTATGCTGGCTGTCCTGTTCTTCCACCAGCTGGTGGGAGACCCCCTAAAACGTTATGCCCACGCTCTGGTCTTTGGTATTCTGCTCACTTGCCGGTTGCTGATTGCCCGGCAGGGCGATGAGCGGCCAGAGAGAGAGGACAGCAGAGAGGAGCAGCACATCAATGACCAGGAAAAGAACAAGGTCAAACAGTCGTAAGAGCCTCTCATCCTGTGAGTGGGAACCTTGGTGCGCCTCTGTGGACTGCAGTTATTCAAATTAGGAAAGAAACAGTCACTACCACTGATAAGACCCGCCACACACTTCCTGTGTCCCATCCAGACAGCTGAGCCTCACCCACTCCTCAGCACGAGTCTTAATGTGAAACTCAGACCTCCTGTTACAGACATCCTTGACATTGACATGGGCAGTCAGTCCTGCGGAGTCTTGTTTCCTCTATTTATTCCCGTCTAACACTGTGTTCAATGTGTCTTTTGTGTTTATGTTTTTCTTATTATTAATGTTTGAAGTCAATTTGAGTGAATGCTGTTTTCCTTGACCAAATCTCTGTAGCTTGTTTTTTTTTAATTATTCTTAATTGTTGTAGGAGGGACATATTGTTCATTAATAGATTTCAGTTGTTAAAGCATGTTGGAATCTTCAAAAAAAAACAAATAAAAAACAACAACCCAAGTTCATAAACCAAAATAAGCACCTTGCAAAGAATTTTATACCATATATCTACCATCATTACATATCCATGTCATACTTTTGTGCAGTGTTACCAAATGCAGTTTAATGCATGGATTGTTTTCCTTTAAAGTAACTCTCTCCTTTCAGCTTATTCACTACAGCCAATCTATATAACTGGAAAACAAACTGTAGCAGCTGCTGTCCTTGGTATCCACTGCTCACGTGTGCAGCTGAGAAACAAAACAGAGGCTTTTACCTGGTTTAAACAAAAGGATTTTGACATTTTGTAATCCATCCTCTTAAACTTGTTCCGCTTATTTTCCCTCTCTGTAAAGTGAAGTATTCCTCTCAATGTTTTGGGGATGGACTCAGTTGATAATTCAATAAGATTTGAGATTCACAATATTTCTGTAAATGTTATTACTCTTAATAAAGATTTGGAGGTGAGACTGACAAGTGGTTATCTGGAGATTTGTGTGTCATAACTTATTTTCATAAACATGTCTTCAAGTACATTTTAGATTTTTTTTCATGTTTGCAAATAACCTGTCAAAAATTAAAACCTCTCCTACTGCAGTCGAGTCATTTTAGATTGAAAAAGTAAATGGGTCACAAATATGCATATCCACCATCAATACTGACAAGTAAGCAAACCATAATTAATAATGGGAAATAATTGTGAGGCCTGCAATGAAGTATCAACTTTCTTAAATTCATTCATTAATTCATTATCCATACCTGCTTAGTCCCCAGCTCAGGGTCACAGGGGGTCTGCTGGAGCCTATCCCAGCTGTCCTAGGATAGAATTCCACACGTTTTTTTGGGGGGTTCGCATTTGTGTATGTTTGGACACTATGGCTTTCCGTACAGGCAAGGGCGCGCTAGCACGCACTGCGCACGCGCAGAATAAACGGTCGCGGCCGATTTGAGTTTGGTTTGAATGGCGAAGGACGGAAGACAGACGAATGTTTATAAGTTTTAGCAATGAAGAAATGGCAGCAAACGCAAGTCTCTCGGGACAGTCTCACTTAGACTCGACATCTCTAAACGACCAATCCGTGTCCAGCCGGAGCAGTAACAAAAGTCTGAGAGTCGCTGAGAAGGAGAGACGAAAGAATGAGGCGGAGGACCCGTTTGTTCTGGCCTGGAAGTACTTCTCTGACGGTCAGTCAGCACCGAGAGGCTCACGACGTTGTCTCAGGCCTACTCGACAACACTTTTAGATTACTAGCTAGTAAATATTATTATCGTACGTGTTAACTGCATCTCAACAAAATCTATACTGTGTGATATTTATTGTTTATCCGCTGAGGTTCACTATTGTTCCACTGGGGCTGGGCTGTTTTGTTTCTATTACGTATGTCGCTTCCCCCCACGATTTTCTACCTATCGTCTCTTCATCAGCATTTCCTGAAAATATCTTCCTAAACGCTCGTTAAAGAAAACAAAATACAAAAAACAACAACAACAACAGAATTGAAGTATTGTGAACACCTCCATGCATGCGGAATTTGCAGCGGTCTGATGACGTCACTTGTTGCCATTCTCTCGTGGTCTGTTGATGCTTTTTGTTCAGCGACAGGACGTCAGGGTGTTTCCCCTTCAAGCAAAACATCTGAATTATAGAATTATTTATGTGCACAACAAGGCAGACACATAAGAAATTCTTAAGACAAACGCTTCCCACTTTAAACCAAGGTGATGGTATAAACCATCTAAACTTGATGATGAAGGTTCAACTGTACTAATGTATCAGGGCTTGCAAATTGATTTGCATATTTAGTTTGGAATTGTTTTTTTTTTTATATCTTAGATGCCCTTCTTGACGCAGTCTTAACGTTTGTCCGGGTTGCAGAAGTATCAGGTATTAAAGTTTTGAACTTCCTTGCATTTCAGTCGAAACGGGCACACCTGTGCAGGGTAATGATGAGGTGGAGAGGAACCTGGTGCTTGTGGAGCAGGTGGCCTACAATAAAGGACTTCCCCCAGAAGTTATCTCAGTTATGCTGGAGTTTGCCATGAGCCTTCGTATGGGTAAGAAAGCAGCTGTGGCTGCAATTCTCAGCCCTGTCCCTGCTATCTTTTCAAGCCTGTGATGTTGGTCATCTATTGAAATGTTCTTGATAATGTGGGTCATTGTTCAAAGTCAAATCGATGACTTAAAGGTCATGTCTTTAATTCTTTTAAAATCTTGCACAGTCTTAGAGAACGGCACAACTGAAACTCACAATACAGTGAGAAAAAGTCTATGAAATTTACACGTTATAATTGAATTGAAACTACATCGTATAAACCCATTCCAGTGCCTCTGCTATGACATTGCAAACGTACAAATATAGACTTTATGTATTTTAATTATTATTTATATATATATATATATATATATATATATATATATATATATATATATATATATATATATATATATATATATATATATATATATATATATAATTTGCTCATTAACATTCTGCCCCCAAAAGAGAAAACACAACAGGGTTGCTGCTTAATTTTGTGGATAAGAAGTCATTCTTAATTTTCTGCTTTGCGTCATGAGAATGTGCCAGTTATTTTAATGAGCGGGCCATCTGGTGGTTGAGTTGAAGGACAGTTCAGTTGGCAAGATGCCTTCGTCCAAATGTCACTTCATTAGCAGACTTTGTGTGTGCGGTGTCATATCGGCGTTGGTGCGGTGTGATATCAGTGTTAACACATGTTCCTCGCAGCCAGAGAATATTTCTATTTCTATTTGTTTTTGGAAAGCTGCCTTTGTGAAACAGCCAATTTAATTAAGCTTGTGTGAATGTGACATTGCAGGGACCACTCTGTGTGTTCGAGTGCTAAAGTGTCTGATTCCCAACTCTGTGGTGCCCCAGGAGACAGTTGTCAGAGGGCTGGTTTGGTTGGGCGTTGGAAAAATACCCATCAGCACACAGGTAAGTGCAAATACTTTTAATGGCTGTTACAAAAGTTAATTTCTTAATGTTGTTTTTTCCAAGTTCTTTTGTGTTTGCAGTTGATCATAAGGGTCCATGTGTGTTTTAATTAGTTACAGGTTATTTTTCCATTAATAAAGACTTTTGTATGAGTCCTATTACTAAATAAAAATGAACTGTTTGGTAACTTGACTTTTTTTTGGCAATGTTTATGCACACATGCAAGATGCTGCAGTATTCGCTGATTGTAGTGTGAACCTATAATTTCCAGGTTCTTTTCATAAAGTGGGTGTTGACCATGTTTGACACGATTGATGCAAAGAACCAACTTCGTTCAATCTACGGCTTCATCTTCAACTTTGTCATGGATGAAAACCTGGTACGTTGTGCCGATGCTCTTTGATTATTACCACAGAACTTTACTAGACGCTTACCATCATACAGAATAGTGAATATGAGGTCTACTAGGGTAATATGTATGTGACAAATGCTGTTGTAGTAGTTTGAACTCGGCCTGTGTTAACTAACTCAGGCCCGTATCGAACGACTTCTACTGCCTCTGAACAGTTTGCTCTTGTCCATGAATGTTGGTATACATTTCAAACACATTTTGATAAATGTTATATTTATATTTTTCAGTGTCCTTATATTTGCCACCTCTTGTACCTTTTGACCAGAAAGGAAAGTGGTAAGTTACCACACATTTCTTTCTTTAAACTATGACCCTATAATGTCTGCAGCACCATTGCAGCATTGCTGACCTTTGGTATTGTCATTGCAGTGCGAGTTTTTAGAGTCCGTAAGCTGCTGGAGCTCCAATCCAAACTGGTAAATTTGCATTTGGTCTGATGTTTTGAGACTTGTTTATCAAGGCTATAGCTTTTTTGATTCTGTGGAAGGGGGTTGTTAAATGTCATGTACTCTTATTTTTAAATTATTGGCTTGTCTTTAATTTTGTATTGGTTATCATGCTGCATTCTTAGAAGAAAAAAAAAAGAAATTTATGGAACACAAAGATTTCAGATTCAACATGTTGTGATTGTCCATCTTTTTCTTCAGGGAAGACAGCCGTTCCTTCTGCACCTTCTGTCCCTTTACAAAGTGTTTTGTCCCGACTTGGTGACGCTGTCGATTCCATCACGAATGCGGGTTTGTACATTGACTTGTCACGGAACATACACATAATTCCGTTCCGGAGCACCAAATAAACAGTATTTTTTTTTAATGCTTTGAATAAAATAGTGTGGATTCAGGACCCACAATTCACAGTGGAAATCAGGACTGATAGGGGTCCAGAAGAGGAATGGATCCCAGTCTCCCTCCAGCATCAGTCTGTTTTTTACGTCAAAAGATAAAACGGGCTCCAGGAAACGGGTATGAATCGCTTGAAGCTACAGATTAAAAGTAAATAATGTCACAAGTCTGCATTTGCTTATTCCTTTTCCGCGCTTCTTCCTCAGAAACACGGCCACCTCGAACTGCCGGCGTTGAGTTCTGTCGTAAATAAGCCGGCTCCGACTGAGACGTCCTCCATCAGGAATGTCGTCCCCCTTTTGCATATCCACTCCTTCACGCAGCTGCTGGAAAATATGCACCGCATTGAGGTAATTTCTCCCTGGTCAAATGTCAGTCACACATCTGTTTGGGTGCAGACACAGGGGGCTGCTCCCAAGTATTTCTCTCTTTCCGTGTCCATCTGCTCGTACAGTTCAAGCTGCTCTTCCCACGGCCCCAGTAACTCTGAACTGTAAACAGATGGAGTAGAACTGAAATGTTTGGCATGAAGCTCACACCATTTTTTTTTTCTTAATTACAGTAGTAGCTGTGATGTACCTTATTCGCCACACAGTGGTGCTGTTTCCTTTGGCATTTTTTTTTCCCCAGACGCCCTCTCATTAGCTATTACAAATCAGCTGAAGTCTCCTGAAGTTGTGCTTTGTACAGCAGATTTGTGCTTTAACTGTATGATCACAGTGCTTGTGCTTTCAGAAGTGGCTTTTGTCGCTTTTACTCATTTGTTCCATTTAAGTAATTGGTTTCAAAATACCTGCGCAGTATCAGCAGTGCACTGGACTCAGTGGATAAGGATGTGTTTTTCAGAGCCTGCTATAATTTTGCATTTTATTGCAAAATTATAGCAATTTTATTTACTAGAAAGAACTACACAACTACTTCATGGTCAAATCGACTACTTCCCCCTGTTGCCTACATTTCCCTTTTGTTAAAGAAAATGAATGACACATTGTTAATTTAATAACAAAAATGGCCCCAAAGCTAACAAAACTGATCTGTGTCCATTCCAGTCTCACCGCTCCTTGCTAATTCACTCATTAATCTGCCTAAGCCCCCCATATTGTGAGGCAGCTGTCCATACACAAGGAGGGACGGCGTAGTCTATCCAGTGGATAGCAAAACTGTCCCAGTGCTGGCATTAGAGAGATCACTGGATACTTAAGAGTTACCCCAGCAGCAGATTGCCAACCCACTCGCTGAAATCATTCTTGATTTAGTCTGTATCAGGTAAACAGATTGATTAAAAAAACAACTTGGGGATATTTCTTCGCAAGCTGTTTCACTTCTCTGCTCTCATTTTGCCTTTAATGGCTATTTGATTATTCTGGCCTTCGTCTCTCCCACCTCCACCAGCTCCCCGCTCAGATGGGCTCGCTGCTGGGCTCCAGTCTGGCGCTTCAGTACCTCAACTGCGTGCAGGACGAGTCCGCCGTCCTGCGCTTCAACTTCTGGCTCGGCTACGCTCTCCACGAAGGTGAGGAGAAGCCATTGAGGATGGTGCTAGACTGCCGTCACATCCTCCGTCAAAAAAGTGTGGCCCAGAAAAAAAAAAAGCCAGGACCTTGGGTTGAACCCAGACAGATTACCTCGTTGGCATTTCAAAGGGCTTCTTTCAGGGAGTGTAAAAAAAAAAAGGAAGCTGGAGGCTGTGTTACTTTGCGAAAATGCAGCTGTCAATCCCCTCTTTTCCGCTCTATTCTTGTGATCTTTTCCACCATCTAAATAAATACTCAAATTGCTTTTTTTTTCTTCTTTTTTTTTTGTGAAGAGTTTTTATTCTGCGCCGATGGGGGAGGCTCCCACAAATCAGAGGAAGCTGTGCAGTTTTTAAACAAGCTGCTCTCTACACAGCACTTTCTCCAGGTGAGTCCCACATTTAATTCAGATCCCAGTCCAAGTCATTCATTCTGGAGGTTTGTCTTTTGTTCCTGTAGACTCCCACATTATGAACGTCTCTAATCTGGCAGAAACGAACGTCAATTTTAGCAGGAGGCTATAAACACAGGGCTAAACATGCTTCTTTCTGTAGTTTACTACACTGCCTTGGATAATTAACCATGTGAGTTTCTGGAATGCAGGACAAAGATGAAAAAATCTCAAAGTGGATTTAATATTGTACACCTAGATAATCTTTCCGGTTAGTATGGTATGTGTGGAGATATATAGTGGAGATGAAACACTCGTCGTCATTCTACGCCACTAATCCATGTCCCGGTTCTCCTCCAGGAGGGTTTCTCCAGTTCCGAGGTTTTCCTCTACAAATTTCTCAACGTCTGGGACGGCTCCCTCCATCGGCCGCAGATCCTTGGCCTGCTGAGCGACCTCCCCGTTGTCCCCAGTTCTCGTCAGTTTTCTTTTTTAAACTGTTTTTCTGTTTATATTGGTGTTGCCTCACCTTGACGTCAGTCTCTTTCCAACCTTGACAGCTGTGAACAAGACTCGCTCTTCATTTTAATCCAAGTCCTGTGTTCAAGGACCTCCATTGTGCTCCGTATCTTCTTAATAGCGACATGGCTTTCATTGTGTGGCTTCTTCTGCTGTAACCATCTTTCTCCCGTGCTTTAGAAATTGGACGACTTCTGTTTGAGCCACTCACGCAGCTCTTTTTCACATCCTCCGTGTTTTTCAAGGTAAGTCTGTCCAGGTCTGCAGAAGCCCCATTTTGAATTTTTTACATCATTTCTTGCATCAGTTTTATGAATTATCATCCCCCCTGCCCCGCCCCCCCACCCCCACATTAATCTGGCTGCCCTCTGATCTAGTTATGGCTAGTTTTCCCATTTCAAACACGCACTGACAACTTCCTACAGCTGTATATGTTCCAACCCTCGCCGCCTTTTTTTTCCAAGGTCCTTTTGTGCTGCCACCGGGTTAATCACAGGTCAGCACACTGTAAACAAGGTTTATTCTCGACTTCTCTCTGAAAAGCCATTCAGCACTTCAAGACTGGAATTTAAACAGAATCTGGCACAGTGCTCACTTCATGTTGAAAGTGCTCTGGCGAGAGAAAGCATGAAGGCCCCACAATATGAATCCATTCTCACTTCAAACGCTCTCCGGTCGGCGTTTGCTTGATAGACGTCATTCACTGTCGAACTAGTTCCTCTCGCCATAACACTGCATCCATTATTATATTGGTGTGTTAGGTTGAAGGGCTTTAGACCAGGAACACAGTTGAACACGTTTTGATTCATACCTGCAAACTGTAAGCAGATTGCGTTTAAGGATTATCGTATTTTTAGGATTTATGAAGAGTGTCAAAATGATTTTCCTTTTTCATCTCATTGTGCC
The DNA here is from genome assembly GCF_046127955.1 of Nelusetta ayraudi. NCBI lineage: Eukaryota > Metazoa > Chordata > Actinopteri > Tetraodontiformes > Monacanthidae > Nelusetta > Nelusetta ayraudi. The sequence continues at coordinate 4,257,830 of NW_027466140.1, read as the reverse complement.
ATGAAGTAGTGGACGTCCTGCTGCTCCTTTCACTGAGGAATCAATCTTGCTGCATCCTAAATTTCGAGCAGTGGGACTTGCTAGCCCTCTGCAATCGGGCTAACTCTTCTTCGTGTGTGCAGTGTGGACTGATGGAGTGTCTCAACAACATGCTGCTGAAGTGGCTGACCTGGCACTCGGTCTACGCCCTGGAGGACGACCTGGACATCAGCCTCAACAGCCACACCTCCATGTGAGCCTCGCAGCCACACGCGCGCAAGCCGCTTGTAAAAACGCACTCAACAAAGTGACACATAGCGACGTTTGCGAAATGATGATTCTCTGTCAGCCGCCCACTGCTGTGAGTAACTAATCACAGCGTTTGCCCGCCGGCACAGCTTTTCAAAACGTTTGGCGGAAGCAGAGATTACCAGCCGGCGACCACTCGAATCAGAATTTCATGAACCGCTTTGGCAAATTATGGACGTTTGTTTATCAGAAAAGTTTCCCACTCTCCAGATTTGTACCATCTGCTCCCCCCCCGACAACCAAAACAATTAAGGTAGAATGAAGCAGCAAGTTTATTTCTTCCCCTTGTGTTTTTAACACATTTATCAGTGCGATACCTGTTTTGCCGTTTGACTGGAGAGAGAAAGTATCCAAACAGAGGGCAGGGGTTGATTTTTTTGATTGTATCAGTATTGAGTCTGCACTTCCCAAAAGCTTCAATTAAAGGTTCAAGGTGGACTTGCCACTTGCTTCCATTCAGCTTTATTTCTGGACATTGTCGTTCCCATTGAAGTGTCTGTCTCACTCTGTCTTCTGCTCTCCGTCCCAGAAACATGACTCTGTCAGGGTTCAAGGACTCTGTGATGGAACTGATTCATTTTGTGGGCCACTTGGCTTCTGTGGGCCTCCAGCTGGAGGGAAGCCACTCTCTCCTCCTCAGCTTCATCCTGGACTTCTATGAGACGGTGAATAAACCGGTGTTGCGTTTCAGTTCACAAATTGTCCACAATGACTGAACTCAAAATTGGAGAACTTTTTTTTTGAATTGGTTCCAGTCAGTCTGCGTCACATTTTTAATTCCTACATCTGTGTCATGATTTCTGTTCTCAAGGTCTGTGACACATTTCTAAAGTATGGACTGCCCCTCATGGTGATGCCTCCTCCTGGAGTTTTTTACCCAGCTTTACTAGCCACTGACCCTGTCAGTGTGGACAGGCTGGCCTACATCATGTACAGGTGGGAATATTTGCTCCTGATGCTGCACTCTAATGCATGTTCTGGCTTCCTCTCTTTTATTTCCTCTCCCTTTCTTTTTTTTTCCATCTTGTCTTCTGTCCTACTTTATGTTCAAGTAACGTTTGGTTCATAATACATAGCATTAAGGCTCAATCCAGGGACATCGTGTTTATTTTTTGGTTGATATTAATGTTCCGTAATGATCTGATATTACATAGCATATTTCTTACTTTTGGGGAATATTACAAACCCCCTTTCAAAAATATCATTCTTGAAGAGCGAAAAAGACACACGCCACCATTTCAAGGTTATGCATATTTGGTTGCAGGAGAGAATCGAATTTAGATTTCATTCTTGCTATTTATATTCTGCTATTAATGAGGGGCTCAGATAATGACAGGCTGCCAAATGGCGTATAGTATGTTAATCTTGTCCTGCCTTTTATTTATTTTATTATTATTTTTTTTTTACATAGAATCTCCAAAGCCTCATTTGTATGTTCAGACTTTAATGACACGGAGGTTGGCGGTGTCAGTAAATTGCCTCTACTTCTGAACACAACAAATGCCAGAGCAGAGGAACATTGGACAGTAATTGCTGTCTGGCTTTAGACAGATGGAAGATAACAAGATGCTTTGCTGTAATTTTGCGATCACAGAGGTCACTGGTGTTTTTTTTCTCCCTCTCATTCTCTTCACTCAGGTACAAGGTGAACCTGACATCGGCTAAAAAACAAGAAAACCACACAGAGGTAAAATATATTTTTTTCCAGCAGACTTTTTTTATTTGCCTAAATTCAGAGATGCGGCACCATGAGGAGAAACTCTTTTTGCGAGAGTTTTTCTACAGAGAGTTCATTTCATCATTTGTTTTCTTGAATGCATTTCGAATTTGCATTGCAAGTGTCGGTGATCAGGGATTGCTAATGTTTAATTTGGTTCGGTGTAGTGTGTGTCTGTGTGTGTGTATATATTTTCCCACATTTTAATTCTAAATCTTTTGTAATTCCAAAGCCTACCAATGAGATCTGCAAACCGCAAAATTATAATACACCTGTGACTGTGTGAACATGTCCTGCAGCCACTACACTTTCATCAAAACTCCACACGCTAAAAGATGTGGTCTTGGTAAATGACAGCCCCAAATGAGCTGGCAGTGCAGTTTGTCAGATTAAGAATGACCCAATATACTTAGTCAATAATAAGTGTGATATGAGCTTTACAAATGACTGATTAATAGCACAGTCAGTCACCAAGAGACAATGTTTCTTAGTTTAACTTTAGCCATTACATCCCTGTTTGTTTTGTATTGTTATTTCTTTTATTACTTCTGTGTATTTGTAATCTTAAACAGTTTACTCCTTACAATCCCCTTTCAAGTTTTAAGAGTTTGTTGAAAATATGGAAATATGAAAAAAACAAAAAAAGTTTGTGAATTCCATTTCTCATCTCAAAATCTGACAATGGACACAGCCCACACAAAGGTTGTAGTTCTGGGGAGAGGTTCGCTTTCATGAAACATTTATTTTCAGTGTGTTACTGTTGTGAAGTAAATTCCATCTGTGACACACATGAAACTGCATTGAGTGTGCAAGAATGGACATTTTCCACTGGTAATGAATCCCATATTGGTTACGCGGTGAAAATCGTGTTTAGGCGTCGGAATACTGGCTGATCTTACATGCTAGCGTGCTAACGCTCCTGAGCTACAGCTGAACTCTTATCGGATGTTCACTTCGTGCTGTGTGTTGTTCGGTTTTTGTTTGATAAATTGTTGTTTTTACTGTCTTTGCTGTCTGTTTTAAATCTGGCAATAAAAAAGTTAGAAGATTGTGCACCATGCAATAAATATACTGTACTGAGGTAGAGAAGCAGAAGTACATGGTGCGGCTTTCCTCTCTGCTTCTCCCTCTTTTTCACTTTCCCGCATTTTCCTCCTCGTCATATGTGGGTTTTTGCTTGTGTTTTCCAACAGCCCTTTCACATCAGCCGGCAGACCATTCGTGAGTTCAACCACTACGTGGTCATCATGGTCAACTGCCTGTGCAACCGGAGGATGTTTCAGCCGGGCATCGGCGTCCAGCTGGACGAGGAGCTGCTGCTGGAGAGCAAAGTGCCACAGTGCTCGACCCGCTTCGGCCTCAACCACCACCCTGCCTTCATCGGCTACGCCGTGGACTTTCACCAGAGGGTGAGTTTGGTGCGCTTAGCACGTCTAAATACGCGTCGTATTTCGTTCCCGGTGTACCGGTAGCTGTGCACATCTTCAGGCTGCTGCAATGCAACTCAGTCTGTTGATTATTTTTCTCTGCTTCTCTGCAAAATTGTAATCAAACTGATGGAGCTGATGCGACGCTTTCCAACTTTTCCACCTTAATCTCCTTCAAGATGTTGTTTTTGTGGCTGTGCGTGAGATGTGAGCCTCTTTTATTGCCACCTTGCACCGTGTAAATTCTTTTTTTGGACGCACGTTAAGGACAGGAGGGAGAAAACCGCACTGAAATGAATCAGTGATCGGAAAAAATTGAGAGAAGACTTTCAAATATCCTGCAGGTCTTTTGAAAAAAAAAAAAAAAAAAAAGTTTGTGTGGGATGATGGCCAGAGCCATGAATCACAAGGATGTGACAGCGTGGTCTCCAATGCCACCGGAGATGTGGTTGGCATTGGAGCTGTTGTTGTTGCAATATTACAGTAAAGCTTCAATTTTTCAGCTGCGCTGTTTAAATATTGACAAGAGCCTAAAAAAGTGCACCCAATATCATCGTATAGTGCATACATCTTTTTGGAAAATGTTAAATTATGGAAGAAGGCCTTGTTCGGAAAATATACAGTTCAAACGTACTGTTTATGTGATCGGTACGAGGGTCTGCCTTGGATGCTGCACATTTTCTGCCGACTATACATCATTCAAAATAGCAGCGCCCTTATCTCCTCTAATTATTTTCAAAGAAAAGGCCAGTGATGGATTCATGGGCAGCAGCAGCAGCAGCTCTGTACAGGGTGGATGATAGACTCACTAACTAGACTCTGAGACAAATGTGGTAATAATGTATCTTTTATAGAGGATGCATTAATACAGAAGGGCATTTTATTATTAATTGCTGCCGCACGAGATGTGGTTTTCATCATGTTTAATAATACACACACCTCTTTCTGGTTTGGGCCAACTGCAACATCCAGCCGTGATCTTGAGAGACTTTCGCCGGCTGGGCTGACACTGAATATTAATTTCTCCTCTCTTAATCAGTGCTGGCCAGGCAGAAAGGAGATGGATCTTAATTCCATAAAGGTAAGAGCGGCCTGCTTTCATTCCCCGCCTTTTCATTTTTAACCGACTTCACACGTGGTTTGATGTGCGTCAGTCACATATCAGACACGAAGGCAGATGTGCTTTGATAGCGGAGGCCTTCAGATGTCTGAGAGGGTGACTGGGTGTGTTTCCCGTCTGCGCAGGAATCCAAGCCGTGGCGCTGGTACCTCGAGTATTTGTTCACGCAGGGCTACGACGGACTGAAACAGTTTGTCCAGGGCAACGTCAACTGGGGGCCGGCGACGGACGCCAAGCACCGCGGCAGCCCGCTGCCGCAGACGACGTAGACGCTCGGCTGGGTGGAAGAGTGAAGTGACCGCTTGCAGCATTCCAAGTTTTTTTTTTTTTTTATCCTTTCCAAAGGACTTGTACATATTTTCCTCTCAGTGTCTCCTCGTGGTTTAGTACCTGGGAGAGATTTTTTTTTCCTGTGTTTGTTTTGTGCCAAACCCTCGTTGACCAAAGGAGAGGAGAGGCTGGACAGGACCGCTTGCAGGATCGATGCCAGCCAGAGTCTAACTGGCCACTTAGCAGCTAGAAAAGTCTGTGCAACTGTTTCACAGACAAGCGTTGTTATGTACAGTACATAGGTTCCTTTGTAATTTTTGTTTGTTGTAATATTACTAATAGAATGCCATGGCAATATGTCCGTATTTATCTGTCCAATCACTTACCTTAAGTTTATTCAACAGCGTACACATAGCAAAATAGACTTCACAGGGTGTAAATTTCAGGATTTTCAGTCCGTCTGCAATGACGCCATGGTGAGTTTTGTATTTTTCTAATGTCAAGACACCGTCTCCAACCAGACCCGCTCTGTTTTTTCTGTCTATATATATACCTGCGCAGCTTTCTCTGTCGAATGCACCACCACTGAAAATAAACAATTGGCAGACTTTTCTTTTTCTTTACACTCAAGAAGCAAATAAAGTCAATCTGCTGTTTCCTGCCCGGATCGCACAGCCAAACATCTCGGTTTACATCGACGTGTTTCTGCCCTAAAGAAAGCCTCTCTCAGGCGGCATCAGATGCTTGAGAGTCTGTTCCTTGGATAAGTATTCTCAACGCAGAGTGCTCTGTCTGTCTTACTTCGCAGCTGGAGAAGAGCTGCTTGCTTAAATGGGGGAGCCCATCTGGATGGTTGTTGTAGGGCCTTTGGCTCCTCAGAAATAATGCTGGGTGGAATCGCTAAGAGCACCAAATACGTTTTGTTGCTGCTTCGGGCTGCGTGTTTCAGTCGTCTTTAGTCTTGTTGAATGGGTTTTTTTTATTTGATGCCTAAATAAAAAATCAGGGGAATTATAATGGTGAGTGAACACTCAAACTTTGCATAAAGAACAGGAAATCTCAAGTGTGTGTGTGTGTGTGTGTGTGTGTGTGTGTGTGTGTGTGTGTGTGTGTGTGTGTGTGTGTGTGTGTGTGTGTGTGTGGGGGTGTGTGGGGGTGTGTGTGTGGGGGGGTATGTGTGTGTGTGTGGGGGGGTGTTGTTGTTGTTTTAAGCACATCTGTTGAGTTTCTTTTTAATCGTTGTGCAGTGCAACATCTGGCAAATAACCCATAAATCGTTAAATATACAGAGTAAATTACTTAGAGTAAATTTTATAATGATTTTAAATAAAAATCCAGATTCAGGAGATTTGCATTTTTCCTAATTTGTACAAAATAGCTGTAAAATAAGGTTTCCCAAAAGCCAAAGGGAACTACATCAGGTTGTCTTTGTTTTTAAATTATCCAAGAGTGTTTAATTTTTCTGAAATTCACATAAAAACGCAAAAACCTGAGCACAATTTAGTGTTGGGGGTGGAAGAGACGGGGGTCCATCAGGATTTTTGGCCACGCTGAGCTCTGGCACCGTCCCACGGCTCTCCAATGACGCACCGCGGAAGTTGCCCCTTACCTCCCTGCTGTTTATCTTCCATTTGACGACAGTACGCCGTCCTTGAAATGGTTAAATGTGCCAGTGGAGCTCGGGGCTGAGCCGCCGTGTGTCGGCGCCACCTTAAAGAAAAGGCGCCCCGCTGAAGTCAGACACTCTGCGCCGGCTCCGCTCCGCGTTTCAAATCTCCATCCGCGCCGCCGCTGCCGCCCCCACTGGCTGCTCCCTCTCCTCCTTATTCTCCTCTTCCTCCTCCTCCTCCTCCTCACTTTTCTCAAGCTCGCGTCTCGACAACATCCACGGAAGTAGCTCATCTCGGCAGCTTCGCCCGACAAGCGCACATCTCTCCCAGTGAGCCGCCTTGTGGAACCGTCGCCCGCCCGGGAGCTCCAGGTAAGCTCGGCTCTGCTCAGTTCGCCACCGGCTGCGTCCTGTTTAGCTGCTGGGAAACATTTTCTCTTAGTTTGAGTTGTTTTTTTGGGGGGAGGGGGGAAGCCGCTCCACCTGAGGCTTCATCCCATGTGTGACGGTGGTTTTCCCCGGCTTCTCCCGGCCACTCCGCAGCGTGTTGCCGAGTCTCACCGCCTTGTTAGTGCCGCAGTTGGAGACTCTTGCGCGGCGTCCTGGCTCCGGTTCTTCTGGCGCTCGACGTCCGTCTTGGTGCAGGAGCTTCGCCTGGTTCCCTGTTCGGTCGTTGTCGTTGCTGTCGGTCGTTTGTGTGGATGTGTTGGCAGCTGTGTCGGAGACTTGGGTTGACGAGCCACAACGTTGGAACTGCAGATGAGATGAAGTTATTTTTTTTCTTGTTTTTTTTTTTTTTTTCATTATTTTTTTTATTTTGTAGTGAAGCCACCGAGTCCCGTTGCGCGTTCTTGCAGAAAGCAGATGGTGAAGATGCATTGGTTTATTTTTTAGGGGACAAGTTTAGTCCGTGAATGATCGAACCTGTTTGGACTTCTCACGTTGGATGTCGCTGGTGAATTTAGAATCTAATTACTGCGCGTCTGGAGCCACAAACGCAGCTTCTTTTTTTGTATGCATGTATATATTAATCTCAAACAAACAATTTCTGTATGTGTCGACTTGTCACCACTCAAACGAAAACCCAAGCGCTCTCCGTCGCTCGCAGTTTCTCAGCAACTAAAGGCTGAAGTCGCTGGTCGGAATCTGTGCGCGTGTTATCAGTTGACCGCCCAGCCTCATGCATTTGCAAGCCGCGAAGGCCTGCGAGCGGCGAGGGGTTAACATGGTGAATTCTAAGTCCACTGTGATCACATTAGGAGCACTTCTCCTCTCTGCTGCCTTTCTGCTCCTCGCGAGGCTCAGCTCTGGCTGAGACTGAAGGTGTCTGCACGATTCACATGGTGACAAAGCTACAGAAAACCAAAAAACAGAAAACCAAAAAAAACCCCAGAGCTGAATATTATTCCTTGCCCCCTGCAGGGGACGAGGAACTCTCATGTACAATCACGACTCTCATCATTCGACAAGGACCCCTCGCTGCCTTGTGTATGTGCAGCCATTGAAAAATAGCTTCAAGTCACTTTCATGGATTGTAATTATCCTGCACCTACACTCAGATTAGTCGCCTCCAGGGATGCGAGAAGCACTGCAGGAGGAGGGAACGTCTGAGTTTTGACTTTGGGCGCTCCAGTTGTGTGTGATGATAGCAAAGGCAAGTCATTTGATCTTGAGCACAGCAACAAAGAATAAAAAACATCTTCTATGTGGGAAACAATGCTGCGGACAAGTGGGTGGATGATTGAATAACGTTGATAATTATGAGCGTCTTGCACGGAGATGACTGCGAGCGCTTCGCTCTTCTGTTTTTACGGGTTTGGCAGGAGAGGCGAGCGTGTGTCTTAAGGCTGCACAGTGAAATATAATTGTGAAAGACGCTAAAAGGATTACCAGCATGTTCCTTTGTCACTGCCTCTCTCCATCGACGTGCCTCCCGGCCGTGTTCTGTGTTGTGACTTTTTCCCAGCGCTCCCCCTCCAGCCGTGTTTTTCCAGGGCGTAGATTAAATCACATGGAATCGCCCCTTTTTTAATGTCCTTTATTTATCCTTAAGATGACGGCTCCACTGTCACTTGCATCAGATAGCGGAGAGGCAGCGCTGCCCACCTTCTTTCTAATCTGATGCGTGTGCACAGTCGCTGTCAGAGGGGCTGCATCACCTCCTCACTGATACTTAAGTGACTGTAATTTAAAGTGCCAGTTTAAATTTTTAAACGGGGTCCTGTTCTGTTGTACGTTATCATTTTGCTTAAATTAAATGCACTTGAGTATTTGCGCGGGTTTCAGCGGATGTCAACTCACCCATCTGAAGCATTTATAGGTTTCCCGACCGCAATGTTTTTTTTTTGGAGCCACTCTGCTGTGCCCATGTTCACAGCAATCTAGGCCTGCAGGGTGGAACTTGCTGCTCCTCTGAGGGGTTGAGGGGCGGAGGCAGGCGATGGTGCAAACGGCGCCGACCACCTGAGCCGATGGAGCATTAACATGTTTGAGGATGGATGGATGGATGGATGGAGGCATCTCCACGTTGTCAATATAAAACCGTGCAGACTGATCTGAGTGAGCGAACAATGCGACCAGCAAGGATGGCGCCACTTAAACTGCAAGCTGGTGAATGTAAAGGTGAGGGTTACGTTTATGTATTTTACCAGTTAAGTGATGTTGGGAAGGATAACTTCCATCTTCCATTGCGGCTTCTCCTGGGGTCACCCCACACCAGGTCACCAGTTCATTACAAGGCAAAGTGACAAGCTTGTAGAGTTGATGATTTGCCTGGTGTGCATGGCTTCCACAAAGTACAGTCTCAACAGAGAAAAGTCCTGGGCCAAGGATTTGAGTCCAAAACCTTCTCGCTTAGAATTTGGCTACTGTCACAAAGAAGTTGTGGTGCTGACTCCAATATTTACATCTTTGCTTCCTCATTTCAAAAAGACGGCTATAGCGCTTGGAACTCAGAGCTTTTTGTGATGTCACACAAGGCACCGAAAGCTTTTACAGGTTAGTGACAAGGTCTCCGTTCTGCTTTCCAAGACGGCAACCTTGTTTTTGTGCCTTTATCAAACAAGATGCAGGTTCAACCAAAGTATCACTTTTTAGCAATGAGCTGTAAACAGAGGGCTAAATCAGCCGTTTCTTTGACATTTACAGAGTCTCGCTGGTAATTTAACGCAGGATGCTGTACCACTGAAGTCACTGATGAAAAATACGAACATCTGAAAATGTGTATAATTTGACACCTTTAAATGAAAGCGGGAGCCAAGCGCACACCAAAGCCCTTTTGATGTGTTTGCACCATGCATCATTTTAGAACCAGACTCTGTGTGTGAGTCGTGCTGAATCACACCTGCCTGAGTCTCTTAGAGTGCAGAGGCTCAGCTCTCACTTCTTTTCATCTTAAATAACCAATTAAAGCCAAGCGCAGGCTAAATAAACAGTGCAACAAACTGAATGCTGGTGGAATAATGAGGCAATTAAACGCAGATTACCTCTCTCAACTTATCGAGAGACCTTTTGTTCATTAGGTTCAGGCGGTTGATCAGACACAAGGAACCGATTGCAGAAATTGCGTTAATCACTGATCATTAAAATGACCGGCCGAGTAATCGATAAAAAAAACTGTCTTCAGCAGCAGCCCCTAATTACCGGCAAGTGGCGGCATTAGTGCAGCTCATCTTCAGAAGATTCTGGCACATAATTCAGCGTGTCTTCCCCCTCAAAGGGTCCGCCCACTGTCTGTTTCACTGATCCAGCCAGACAGAGTGTTCGCCACTCCCTACTTCCATCGTGAGAACATTTTAAACAAAGATGAAATGACACAACAGAGAAGAAACCCAGTGGATTATCTAAAAAAAAAAAAATCCAACCCTCCCCCCTCCAGTGCAAGTTGTTTTTCATGGTGAGCAACAAATGGCTTCCACTGAGGGAGTGGAAAATAAGAAGAGGCTACGCTAACGGTGCGTGAACCCACCTGGGAATTTGTTGCCCAATTTATCGTTAATCACTTGTGTTTAAAAAAAAAGAAAAAGCACAATCCAGACAAACATCACAAAGCAAAGAGTGCGCTCGGGACAGGCCTGCAGGGAGGAGAGGCCGAGCCGCTAAATCTGCGCGACGTTTATCAGCACAGAGAGAGAGAAAAAAAGAAAACTGCTCTCGGAGGTCTTCAGACGGCTGGGCTGCAGAGGAAGGTGACATCGATGAGGTCAAAGCAAAGGTCAGCCATAATTAAATCATCGCCACAGTTTGGCCACGTTGACTCAATGGGGTCACTGTGCAGATTATAGTTTTCCAGGTTTTTTTTGCAGCCAGGCCAGTTTTTTCTCCATCGCAGGGCTCAAATGAACTCGTGATGAGGAACAGGATGGTCACTGCTTTTTTTTTTTAATATTCCTGATGTAAACACAAGAAAAAGGCTTAACGGTAAGAATATGCAGCGTCACCACCACAGTTGGTAGGTTGCTAAATCTTAACGCTTCGCTAGAGTTACTCAGGACCCGGGGCAGATTTTAACAGAGGATGACATTTTCAGATCACTCTCCTGAAATGGGTTGGAGGGGGAGAATCGAGAGGATGGGGGGGCAGAAAAAAGCAACGCCCGAGACAATCTTTAACACAGCTTGTTTCACACAAATCTGCAGAAAGTCATGCAGCTGCAAAATATACATGAAATGCATTGGAGGTGGCAAAGGGGAGCCGCGTTAGGCTTCCTGCTTTTTAAGTGCTGCACGTTTTGTTTGGAAACCTTTAGAGACATAAGAGAGCAGCTGGTTTAGAGGTACCAAACTAAGCCACTTTTCTTATTTCTGCTTTTCATTGATTCCAGTGAGGCAGCCTTGCATGATTATTTAAAAGAATAAACAAAAACAAAAACCTGTCAATTCACTCTCTGCAGATGTTATATTGAAGCTGTAGCCTCCTGTGAAAATGCTGAAACTGATGCTTTGTTGGACCTTTCACACGCTCAGAAGGCAGAGAGAGAGAGAGAGAGAGAGAGAGAGAGAGAGAGAGAGAGAGGAGAGAGAGAGAGAGAGAGAGAGAGAGAGAGAGAGAGAGAGAGAGAGAGAGAGAGAGAGAGGAGAGAGAGAGAGAGAGAGAGAGAGAGAGAGAGAGAGAGAGAGAGAGAGAGAGAGAGAGAGAGAGAGAGAGAGAGAGAGAGAGAGAGAGAGAGAGAGAGAGAGAGAGAGAGAGAGAGAGAGAGGTCAGGGCGGAGTTAAAGAGGCTGAACCTGAAGAAGGTAGTTGGCCTGACTGGTATGTGTCCTCGGCTGCTGAAGGAGTGTGCAGTCCAACTGGCAGAGCCCCTCCGAAGGCACCTGACCTATTCAACTTGAGCCTACAGATGGAGACGGTGCCGGTTCTATGGAAAACATCTCTCGTGCCGGTACCTAAGACTGGACGCCCGGCCAAGCTCAATGACTACAGACCGGCGGCCCTCACCTCACACGTCATGAATACGCTGGAATATCTGTTTTTGAGCCACCTGAGACCTGTGACTGGACATGCTCAAGACCCCTGCAGTTTGGATACCAGGATGGCGTCGGAGTCGACGATGCAGTTCTATATTTCTTACATCCGGCCGACACCCATTTGGAGGAGCCAGGGGGTCAGGTCAGAATCATGTTCTTTGATTTGGTTTGATTGAGAAGGTTGCCAATATGTGGGTAGGCCCATCCTCCATTGCCTGGATTTCCGACTACCCGATTGCTCGGCCACAGATGGTGAGGTTGGGAAGCTGTGTCTCGAACCCAGTTGTCTGCAGCACCGAGGCCCCTCAGGGGACTGTGTTGGCTTGCTACCTGTTCACCCTCTACACATCAGACTTCACGTCCAAAATATTCTGACGACACGGCCATTATGGTGTGTGTGAGGGATTGACAGGAGGGGGAGTACCGGGACATAATCTAGGCCTTCAGTGAGTAGAGTGAGGTGAACACAACACAAGACCAAGGGGTTAGTCATCGACTTCCGTAGATCCAAGCCACCCACACTGCCCATTAAAATTCATGGCGAGGACATTGAGGTGGTGAGGTCATACAGATATCTTGGACTCCATCTTGGACTCCGTCTGGATGATAAACTGGACTGGCCTGCTAATACAGATACCCTTTGCAAGGGACAGTCCAGGCTTTTCTTCCTGAGGAGACTCTTTTACTGTGTGTAGGGAGATGCTGGTCATGTTTTATCAAGCTGTCATGGCAAGCATTCTCTTCTATACTGTGGTCTGCTGGGGATACAACATTGCCAGGAAGGACGCAGCACGACTGAAGAAGTTGGTCAAGAGAGCTGGTGGTTCTGTGATAGGGCTGAGTCTGGACCCTCTGGGAACTGTGGTGGAGAGAAGGATGAGGAGCAAAATTCAGGGGAAGCACCAACCTCCTCCTCCTCCACCAGGTCCTTGAGGGGCGGACCAGCCACCGCCGTGCTGCACAGTACCTCTCTGTGCGCTCCAAAACAGAGTGTCACAGAAAATCCTTTAACCTGGCTGCCATTAGACTGATGAATGAATGTATTTAGCTGGATGCCGCAGCTAACTGGACTGAACATGTGCAATAATGGGCCTCTGTTGCAACACAAACCTTTACGATACATTTGAAATACATTGTGATGCAAGTACATTTTAACCAAATTTGTGCATTCCATTTTAAAATTGCTTACATCAATCTGTCTGTCTGTCTGTGAGAGGATAGAGACTCCTGTTCATGTTGTTGAAAATATATTGGTAAAATGAATGAAGCTTCTGATGGGGTCCATAACTCAACAATGAGACCATTTAGCAGTGCCCTACTGGTTTCCAGGTTACATTTTTAACCCTGTAACTTAGAAATATGGCAAAATTGCCATGTTGTCTGACAGTTTAATCTCTGGAGGTTCAGCCTCTTCCTGCCTCTGTCAGACTTTAGGTCTTCTTCATCACCAGGTACTCATGTCCTCCCTAAATTGGACCGAAACCGGGGGGCTGATTGGCTGCCTCTGATTTGGTTGTTGAGCTGCGGGTTATTTTGGAAGAGAGGGCAAACGGAGGTGACGAGTCTAAAGTGAAGAGGTGCCACCCGGAGAGGTGTGCCAAAAAAAAGAGAAAAAAACCCTCACAACACAATCAACTGGAGAAACGCACAGCAAGTGTCAGAGATGACAGCAGATATGGATGTTTCCAGGTGACACCAGATATGGATGTTTCCAGGTGACACTCCACTACCGCTGATCTCCCCAGCTGCACACTGCATCCGCCTGCCGACACACACACACACACACACACACACACACACACACACACACACACACACACACACACGTTGCATTAAATTCACTTTATGCATTATGAGTGAATGAATGAGAGCAATCATGATTGAAATAAGTCAAATTCAGCGATGATGTACTTAAGAAAAACAAAGAAACTCTTTTTCCGCCTGCAGTTTGCCGTTGCTTCCTAACAAGGAGAAATGAAATTGAATAGCACGAAAATGTCAGGCCAATCCAGAATATCAACATGTTTCCTATGACAGGGCCAACCAGGCTTCGCCGTGTCAAAACCCTCACGTCCTCTGATCAAAATCAGAAGAATTAAAGCCGGCGTGATTTTTGACAAGGCGCGAAGCAGCCGTGCCGATAGCTGCTCACACTTTCACACGTCCCCGCGCTGCCGTGCCGACGCTCATTCCCATCACCCACATGCACTCTGATTTCCTCGTCGGGTTAAAAGCAAAAAAAAAAACAAAAAGATTAATAATCCCTTTCCCTCACTTGTTGCCAAAAAATGCACCAAAACAGCAGACTGTGTTCCCTCTGAACGTTTCTCTCGGGCGTGGGCGTGCAGGAGGGTGGGATGCATGAGGTCGGTCCTTGTACAACCCTGCAGCAAGGACAGGACTTTGGAGACTCTGAGGCTTTAATTATAGATTAAAGGAGCGACCAGAGTAAAGGGAGGACTGAATCAGACGCGGTCGGATTTGAAAAGAGTCGCTGTCGCACCTTTCACCCTTCTTTCCCACCCCTCCTCCAAGACCAACCCCACCCCTGTCTTAAAAAAAGTACTACTTGAAAGTTGTTGAAAGTTCAACTGATCCCCAGTCCAGCTGCTACGTTCACGATCCCAGTCCAGCAGCAGCAGCAGCAGCAGCAGCAGCAGCAGCAGCAGCAGCAGCCAAAAGTGCTGCTGGTTGCATCCAAACACCCGAGGCTCTGCCGGAACAGAAACATCCCATCACTCCGTCAAGTGCCCCCCCCGGCCCCCCAGGACTAAGATGGTCAGATAGATTTTTTTTCTCATTTTTTTGCACAGCCTGGAGCAGGCCGTGGCCATAGGACAGCTGTTGCTCAGTCAGCCGTCCCATCACGCACCTGCACCTCTCCATCATCCTCGGCTCGCTCTGAGAAAAGGCGGACCGGGCCGAATGGTTTAAGAATGGAGGCGGGGGCGGGGGTGGGGAAAAGCAATTTGCCGACTCCATAAACTCCGGCACCCCCCGGTGCCGATCCCAGGCCCCGGCGAATGTGAGTTATTATTCGGAATCTGGTAACCGATGCTTTCTTATTAGCATTAAATGCGCCGCTGTCTGTGAGTTGTCTCTGGCGACGTGTTTATGCAGGTTATTTACCGTCGCCGCCGCCGCCTGCGGGGTCCTGCTACAGGAGGGAGACACTCTGAGGGCCGACTCGTGCAGCACCCCCCCCCTGTGTGGGGAGGAGCCGCGACCGGTTGCTAATTTACGGCTGAGGGCCCAGGGAATAGCGCCCGCGTGCAGGAAGGCAGATGTGTGAATGAGACAGGAGGAGGAGGAGGAGACACGAGCGCCGGCGGCTTTCACTTCATTTTTTCTGCCTTTTCCCTGCGTCTTCCTGTGATTGGCACCGCTAAGTGAGTGGAGAGATTTAGGGACCTGCCTGTTCGGTCCGGACGGAGATGGTTTGACGCCGCTTGATGGGGTATGGGGAAAAAAATGGTTTTCACAGTCATGGAAAACTTGGAAAAGTGATGGAATTTGCAAATGCCATTTTCCAGGCCTGGAAAAATCATAGAATTTTGTCGAGTTATGTAATTTGACCGTGCCCCTTACGAACTATCAGAAGGTGTTTGTTGTTCCATCCCCCACGTACAGTATGCTACGCACATCCCCAACAACTCGTGTCTCCAACAATGCTGCAGCTCCATGAACAGAACAAGCCGAGCCGACTAACTCTGCCTTTGTATTTCAGTCTTTATTTTAGCCTTTGTTTTAGAGCAACACAAATACTGTGTCTGTATTTTGAATATTTTAAGCAGTTTTTGTCCCATAAGGTAACTGGCAAAGGTTCACATGTCTAACTATAAAAACTGTGTATTCACAGGTGGCAGTAATTTCATGTCATGAAAAGTTTGGAGATGTTGTCAGTAAAATGATTGTGAACCCTGCAGGGGATGAATTCCCAACTACTTGTTGTAACTGTAAACTTACATTAGAGTAATCTTTCCCTTCTGGAGATCAGCCCTTTGTGATGACATCAAAGGCGTGAGTTATGGTACAGCACTTCTTATTTCTTTCATCCTCCTGTTTCATCCTGGAGCTGAAGTTTGGACAGTTTT
This sequence comes from Nelusetta ayraudi, assembly GCF_046127955.1. Classification (NCBI taxonomy): domain Eukaryota; kingdom Metazoa; phylum Chordata; class Actinopteri; order Tetraodontiformes; family Monacanthidae; genus Nelusetta; species Nelusetta ayraudi. Next base: position 4,241,841 of record NW_027466140.1, on the reverse strand, counting down.
ACCTTTTTAATCTGCCCAAGCTGGCACGAAGGATGGAGTTTGCAGATTAAAATGATTTGATTTGTTTTGTTTCCAGCAACTCTCTCACCACACCCCCCCCCCCCCAGCCCCCACCCTGAGCGCTGTGCTTGACAGCGCGTTGGTGATTAAACTTGTGCCAGCTTGTCGCTAATTTAAGCCGTTAATGTGATAAAGTTGTATCAAGTTTTTTCCTCCTACCTCATCACTCTCAGTTTAAGATAAAGGTGGAGCATTGATAGCTTAGCCTGGGCTAATCAAAAATGCACCCTTGCGTGCGTGTGTGTCTGCGCGCGCGCATGAGTGTGTGTGTGTGTGTGTGTGTGTGTGTGTGTGTGCACTACTTTTCTAATGCTTCAGAAGAATAAACGAGCCATCCTTCTTCTCCTGACTGGCGGCTCCAGCGGTAAAAGAACTTGTCTTGCTGCTGCTGCTGCTGCTGCTGCTGCTGCTGCTGCCTTTTGGTCTCCGTGACAGCAGCTAGTTTCTCCAACCGCAAAAAAAAAACTTGAGGCCTTCCAGCGGGCTGATGGGGTCGCGTCAGGATAAGGCATCATCTGCTCCGCACTGGTCACACTTTGTCTCTGGCATATGTACCAACTTGCTCCAATTAAAGCTGACACCGTCTGAGCAGCAGCGGGCAGCGTCTGGCCGTGTGACCTCGCTGCTTGTTCTCAGCTGCTGGTCACTCCACCTCTCTGTCACTCTTGTCTTCTCTCAACTTTTCAAAGGCCCCGTAGCTTTTTGACATTTTTCATCCTGACTCGAGAGAGGAAGCCTCACCCGCATCCACAGTGAAGAAACGACACAGATCTCCATAAAAGAGGAAACCTCCTGCTAGAAGTGCTACATATTTTGGATTCGTAATAAGACTGACGTTTGCACTCCTGTTCAGATTTCGCGACATGCTGAGAACATGTTTCAACACTAAATTGTTTACTCGCAGCAGTCCTTCCTCGACACGCAGTAAACTGCTGCTGCTGGATCTCATTTGCAGACAGTTTGATCTCGCCGGTAGACAGCTCGCTGCTAATAAAACGGCTTCCGATTATTTCTGTGTGGTTGCTGATCATGTCTCATGTCTTTGACAACAAAGAGCAGCTCGGATCTTCAGCACTCGGCGTGAATGCGTTTGTGTGTCTAATGCGTGCATTTATTTGCCTCAGCCTGAATGAACGCGTGCAGAACTGTAATTTTGACCAAGCGGAAATGAATTTAAATTTGCATGCGCCGTCCAGACGTCGTTGGCTTTGCCAGGGTGCGTTTATGGTCCGCTGTGCGACCTTGTAAAGATCGCACCACTGAACTCCAAACCTTAAGTCCATGTTTGACTTGGAAGGGAAGTTAGTCTGCACTGATTTTGCGATTTGTGATTTTAAATGGCTTTGGTCTAAAGCTCTCGAGGCGTCCGAGCCGCCGTTGTCCCCCTCACAAAGCTTCCTCTTAAAATGTCCTAAAGAAAAGAACCTAATGACTCGGTAATTTTCGCAGTCCAGAGACTTGTGCGTTTCCTCCTGTTGCAGCCTAATTGAGCGCCAGGGGAGTGCGTGCCTGTGATGAAATAAAATGTGACTCCTCCACAGACAATAAAGCTCTGGGTGTCTTGGGTCCATTTTAATCGGAAAAAGGCTGTTTTATTTGTGCGTGTGTGTGTGTGTGTGTGCGTGTGTGTGCGCGCGTGCGTGCGTGCGTGCGTGTGTGTGTGTGTGTAAGCAGCCGGGTCGATAACAGCGCTGGGAATCTGAGATCATTCCTCAAAGTTGCGTGTTCACAGGGCTCGAGGCCTTCTCTTAGGCTTTATGATTTATCAAACGGAAAAGGTCACGGCGGCAGCGCCCAATTAATTCTGTCTGCTTTTATTTGGTGCTCCTCGGGATGTTCGCCCCATTAGTGACATTTGTCATTACCTGTCTTTAGGCTGAAAGCACTGGAAGGGCTGGTATTTATATGAAATATTGCCGCTCTCCAGCCGCCGCTGCTCAGTGTTTAGTCTTGTCAAAAACTATTGAATGGTGGGCTGATTTTTTTCCCCCGCCCCTCAGACCCTCGATAAGGATTTTTACAGGCTGAGAGTAAATAGGAGGCGCAACCTTATTTTAAAGGTGCCATGTTATGCGAAATTCAGCCATTGTTTTCTAACTATAATTCATCTCTAGTCAGTCGGTGAACTTCTGACTTCATTTTTTACTCCTGCACTTTTCAGACACAGAATTTTTATAGGCATAGGAATGCCCATAGGAATGTGGCCCTTTGTGGTATCACAAAAAGTGATATCAAAAACAGGTGTTTTTTCTCTTCCTGGCTCCCTCAAAACTCCAACAAAGCATTAGGTTCAGCAGGCAGCGTTCCCCCCCCAGACTTTAATCTGAGGGCAGAAAATGTTCTTGATTGTTTGCCTGTGTAAATAAGGTTGAAATAAAAAATAAAAAAAATGCTCCAGCAGCTCAATACAGTTGCAAAGATTGCCATGGAAGCAGGGACTCTGTGCAAAGGCATGTGGGATGTGGCCACAAATAAAGAAGTCTGACTGAGGCTTCCACGAAACTTGAAATCGTGCTGTTTCATAAAGTTTTTGCATAATTAGTGGTGCGAGGCTGATCTGCATGGGTCCAGGGTGACAAACAAAAATCCAAACACGAGGAAGGAAGAGATTTGGTGCACAGCAAGGTCAGTGAAGTTGAGACCGAAGGCAACCAACACTATCGTCAGTGGGATAAAGCATTTTTGCAGGCAAATTAAAGTAGAACTCTTGAACTCCCTCAGTGTTTATTTATTTGTTTATTTGGATGTGCAAAAATAATTCTAATTGCTCCATTTAGCTGGCCGCTGAGACTCGGCTCCGATGCCTGTGATGGAATTCAACAAATTCAGTCGTAAAAAGATGGAGCTCAAGTAACAATGTATTGATAATGTAACTATTCATAGATCATTTTTCAAATTCAAACAGCGTATTTGTTATAATCAAAGCAAATGTCATGAAAATTCTAAACATGTTTTCACGATCCAGACGTCAGTCTCGGGTTCTGTCCAGTCCGACTGCGGAAACCTCAGATACAAGGAGGAAATTTTAATGATTGTTGTTGAATAGACATATATGTAGGTATTGTATATGTTCATATCATACGGGATGAGCACTAATAGGGAGGACCGAGTGTGGTTGCCAGTCTCTGCTGCGGAATACATTTCAATGATGTCATGACGTCTGTTTTAAGAGGCGCTTAAATGAATTTTCATGTTAAAAAAAACCCCACTAAATATAAAAAGTCTCTCTCCCCTCAGCCAAAACAGCCGCTCAGCCTTTTGATTTTCTTTTTCTTTCTATTGGTTTTGTTTCCCGATGAAAACAGATTTTCCATCTCAGATTAGACGCCTGGCTTCAGGCCTCGTTTGTTTTGTGAAGTTTGTGCTCGAGGAAGAGCTTACACGATGAAAAGTTTGTTTTTTATCACCACGTTGCCGCCGCCGCTGTTGTTGATGATGCGCTGTGTGTTTTCCTTGCTGTGCAAGTTTGTGATCGCTCCCAATTAATGTCAAATCATCCCGCGTGCCCCGCGGCTCTCTTTTTTTAGACCATAAATCGGGCACTCAAAGCGTTTCCGTCAATCCACCGTCTCAGACGGTCGCCACCTTCGCTTAGTTCCTATGGAAACTGCCGTGCTAAGAGTTCAAACCCATTGCTATGCAGATCGATCCGGTCGTCCCGCGAAATGTAATCAGACTGCGGCGCTCGCCGGCCCCGATTGGCAGCGTTTCTTCATGTCAAGTCCTGCCTTCTGACCGAGGGGCGGGAGCGGGGGGTCGCCGGAGGGGAGGCAGCGAGTCTCTGCCAAAGATTCAGTAGCTGCGGAATGAATCTGGACTCGGCCGGAATGATTTAGACGTTCGATTATTCCACCGGCTTGACCTTTTGGCGCTCTCCTCCCTCCGCCTCGCGCACTCTGCAAATGTTTTCCTGCACCTTCAGTTCCAGCATATCTAAGATCCTTATTTATTTATTTATTCATCTTTTGCATCATCAAACTCCGTTCCGCTGCTGGTCTTACGAGGCAGCTCCTCTCACTTTTTTCCAGTTTTTTTGAAGATAAAGACGCGGTTCTTTTGTGCGTGATGCCGTGCTGCCAGTGGCGGCGGAGCAGGACGTGAGGAGGAATCACTGACGGCGCCTGCTCTTTTTATTTTTAGAGCCGCTCTCCCGCTGGTGCTCTTGTTTTGGAGCGAAGGCGGTGAGTCATGGAAGGACCAACGTACTTGGACCGGCTGAGCCCCCCACACCCTCCACCCCCTCCCCCGTCTCCTCCATAGTATTTGAGCGTCACTCGGGTGGACCTCCAGCTGGCAGGGTGCGACGTGCTTGTGCTGTTGCCGCCGCTGCGTTGAGGACGGAATTCGTCTTGGCAGCTTTCGCTTTCTGAATCGCGGGCAGCCCTGCGGAGTTCACGAAGGTCCTCCAACAGTCACTTAATCATTGAGCAGAGGCGTCTTCTATTTCTCGCGTGCACGTCATCGCCACATCACCGCGGCAAACGCTGAGCCTTCTCGCGACGGCTGAGGCTTTTCAGGCGCTCCCTTTACTGCTAGTTGATGTACGAGCGTTAATGAAAGTGGTGACGGACGAAACGGTCAGGACGTGTATTTCCCGATTGTCATACTCCTCCCCAAAAGTGTTAAATCGTGTTCAGTTGTTACATAAAGTAGTGTGACAAAATCAAAGCACAAAGGCTTTTAAGGTAATTGCCTTGATGAGTAATTCCTCTCAGCAGCTGCTCAGTTGGCCAAGCCACTGTTTGAAGCCAGCCTTTAAAGTAAAGGCGCCAAACTCTGGCCCGCCATGGTGCCATTATATTTGGCCCGTGAAGCAATACAAAATCACTGCTACAGCTTGCCTGTCGGTATTATACAGCACATGTACTGCTAATACTACAAATCCCAGAATGCTCTGCTGGTATTTTGCTTCACTTGATTTGGCATGACTTGACATTCTCCACAAAGCATGAGAGGGTGATACCAATCTACAGGGAGCCGGTTTGTTTTGGTGTACGTGCAGTGCAAAGCCTACAACATTTAGCATTAGGTTGTATGAGCCCCAGTAATAAAATAAATTGAAAGTCACAATACGCATGATTTGCATATTGCGACCTAGTGTGAAATGGAAAACAAAATATATTTTTATGTTTTCAGTTGGATATAATAAATGTGCTTTTGTGCATACAGTAATGATAAACATTTTTGTTATTTACTTCCATCTTTTCTTTTAAGTTGTCATTTGAAACAAAACAAAGCAAAACATTTCTATGTCTAAGTAACAAATCTGTGAGACTGGAGTCCCAGTGGTGCAGACCAGGCGGCTCAGCTGCTTTTAAAGCTGTCATTAGTGAAGTGTCTCTGCAAACTCGACACGGGCAAATTTAAGTACAGGGTGTCTTTAAACAGTCCCATGACGACTGCTTTTAGTCAAACCGAAGTAGATTTGCGTATTAATACTGTTGAGTTAAGCCACAATTTGTTACCTCTGATTGAAAGGACATGCAGTCATTATGCAATGATTGAGGCAGCCTCGACGCTGAGTCGACCACCTAAAAGCGCAGACAAAACGCATCCAAGTTAAAGTGCTAAATGAAACACAGCAGGACAGAAGTGGGATAAGTGTTGAGTGGTTGGTTTTTTTTGACAGATAATTAACTGTGTTGACGCACTCAATATAATTCAACTCGGCACAGTCATTCATTCATTCATTTTCTATACTCGCTTCTTCCTGAGATCAGGGTCGCGGGGGTCAGCTGGAGCCTATCCCAGCTGTCTTGGGGCGAAGGCAGGGTGACACCCTGGACAAGTCGCCAGTTCTTCGCAGGGCCACATAGACACAAACAACCATTCACACTCACATGCACACCTATGGACAATTTAGAGTGTTCAGTTGACCTTGCATGCATGTTTTTGGACTGTGGGAGGAAGCCGGAGAACCAGGAGAGAACCCATGCAGACACAGGGAGAACATGCAAACTCCACACAGAAAGGTCCCTGGTCCGGAATCGAACCCGCGACCTTCTTGCTGTGAGGTGGCAGCGCTAACCACTGTGCTCGGCACAGTCAATCAGTTTTATTTTACTTGAGCTATAAATAATGTCTTTGCGCCCAAACAGATGAACGGTTTAATTTCTTTGAAATTGTGCAATATGAACTGAACCACTGCTCCTCCCAGTCGAAGGCTTCACGAGTCTGTTGGTTCGAAAGAGATTGTGAACACTTCACTGAAGTGGCTCGGCATCGGGAAGGTTTAACTCCTTGGGTGCTTTTACACCTGGATCGATTTTTAAATCTCAATCCAATGTTTGGCTTCCTCTTTATTTAATTTAAACGACATTTAGGCTGCTGTTAAATACTTCAGTGCCCCCCTCTTCTTCTTTTTTGTAAGTGCTCCAAGCCTTTTATAACCTCAGGTTTTAAAAGGTGCTCCGCACATAAAGCTTCTTCTTCCTTCTTTCTTCTTCCTTCTTTCTTCTTCTCCTTTTCCTTCTGGGAGGAACTGAAGCCGTCCGAAGGAACGCGGATGAGCGGCGAGGGAGCCGCGGACCTCCGTGCACTCGGCTCTAATTGGGTCAAAGTGGGCCTTCGTGCGACGGGGTGACAGCGCTAACCCCCGTTCACAGATTACTGGCTATCATGAAATATTCCTGGGCTTTGACTCTGCGTCTAATGGATTGCTGGAACTAAGTGCGCTCTTCAAAGGGTAAATGCCTCTCAGATCTCAGCCTACGTGCAAATTAGCCTGACAAATAAAAGAGACGGACTTTAGATTGCCGCATAGATCAATCACAGATGCCTTATCAGCCGAGTGCTGCGTGGGACTGCGGCTAGACGGATGCGGCGCCGAGCGGAGCAGGTGCCTAACCGGAGAGACGCTGACCTTAATAGCTGCTGACTATTTATCTAAAGCTGTCATGGCTTCAATTAATGTGAATGCCAGCCTTGTCTGGGAGCGAGCGAGCGATTGCGTCGTGCTCAGACGCACGCCGGGGACGTCAAAACTTATCTCCGGAATTCACGCTGACAGTCCCTATCCCTGCACTCTCTTCATGCTCTGATTGGAAAAACCCGGGAGATTTCTTAAAGGTTTTGACTCCCTGGCACGTTGATATGGTCCTGGGAGGAAATTCAAAGAAACAGGCTGACGTCTGTTTTCATCATTTTCAGGTACAAGTGCGTCGCGAGCAGAGGGGGAAAGAGTAAAGAGGGACAACCACATATCTAGTGCTGTGTTTTTTTTTTTTTTATCTGTTCCCAAACGTGTGTGTGCGTGTGTGCGCGCCTGCATGCGCGCGCGCGCGCACACACACACACACACACAGTGCATGCAGGTGCATTGAAGGCACCTGCATGCACTGAGAGGAGCAGCATTTAAATTATGGAGGAGCCTCCGGCAAAGTGGGAGGATAAAGTTTTGGAATAAAGACGTCCATCTCTGGCAAGGGCAAAAAGAAGTAGCAAGGTTAGCAGTAATATGTTCTTTTCTTGTGTGTACACACACACACACACACACACACACACACACCACACATATAAAACTTTTAATTATATTTTGATTACTTACCTTCAGTGCAGAGGAAATAGCTGAAAAACACAATTCCAATTTCCAGTCTCGTATTTTTCTATTTGGATTTATATTTCACAGTCTAGTGGATGGATGACAGACAAAGGTGGCTTGTATGTGTTTACCTGGCCAGGCTAAAGCAGTCAATTTGTGTGTGTGTGTGTGTGTGTGTGTGTGTGTGTGTGTGTGTGTGTGTGTGTGTGTGTGTGTGTGTGTGTGTGTGTGTGTGTGTGTGTGTGTGTGTGTGTGTGTGTGTGTGTGTGTGTGTGTTGTCGTGCCTGAAATCTGCGCCGTTTAAACCCCAGTCACACGACGGGTCCCAAGGCAGTCATGACTCGCTCTGTTCTTGGACTGCAGTTGAGTTTGTAGTTTTCACGGCTTGACAAACATGGAAAATATTCCTGCAAGTGTTTTGAAAGTCAGTAAATAAAAAGCAGCGTTGAAAAACATGTCATCTGGCCACACTGACGTGACAACTTGTTTGCTTGATCACGATTTATGCATTTGAGATCCATCTGAGGACATTTCTGCTTTCACTCTGATAATCTCTGTGCCTCTCGTTTGCATAATTAGATGCACTTTATATGCACCACGCGGGGAAATCATGCCAAAGAAAGAACATTGCATAAGATATTTTCAATAAATATTTGCAGAGTAAATAGCTTTGTGTCTTTGCAGCGCCAGGGTTGAATCGAGGTTTAAAGTTTGGTCCTGTGACCTGCATCAGGTAGGTTCTGAAGGGTAGAACTGGGCAGTAGAACCTCCAGTCAGGACTTGACCCAGTGATGGTGGAACTTGAAACCTGACTGCAGCAGGAAGATTGTTCGCAAACAAATGTACGAAAAGTGGCAGAAACGGCCAGCTGGCCACCAGAGTTTACACCGAGGCAGTAGGTGGGCATATCTGTCTACGTGGGAGACTAAGAACATTCCTTTTTTATCCTAACTAATCCCACAGAGGTAACGTGAGGAATTCTTTAGATCACCTTCGAACACATATCCACACAGGAGGAGGAGTTGAAAAAAGAAACGCAGTAATGCCAGTGCTGTTAGCCGCGACCGATTCTGTGACATTGTTGTTGTGTCGAGTCACGGCTCCTCCGAACATCCACGCTAATCTGTGGGATCACGCCGTGCAGGCAAGACTTCACAGTCGCTGCGTCCCTGTGATAGCCACGGCCACGGTCCTTTTTTTTTTCTTTCCCCTGTCGGAGCGCTGAGTGGACCGCGCACTGCGAATTGTGCGCCGCCAAATGCGAGCCGCTCGCAGCTGAAGCCAACCAAGGTCAGCGGCAGTGGGAGGAATATCCTTGCTCAAAACAAAGCCGCTTTTCTGTGGAAATTGACGATGTCTCGCACCATCTAATTTTGACTCGCTCAGGCGCTGATGTGGATGAATCGAAAGCTCGCTGGATGCAAGACACAGTCAGAAAAGCTTCTGTCAGGTGATTCAGCAGTCACTCAATGTTTTGTCCACCTATGGCCACCAATATGCTACTAAAGGGACGGCGCATCCTGGTAATACCACTGATCCAGTATGCCATGTCCCTGCCTCAACCTGAGCACTGCCAATGTTGCCAATTCAGGCCATAGTGACCTCTGGAACATTCTGAGGATCCATATGATGTGGCTCCCAGTCTTGGGAAATGAAGGACTTTTCCAGCTGGGGCTGCCTTTTAAATGCCAAATGTGACGCAATCAGCCTCCAATCGCTGCTCTCCAAGGACGCGGCCTGGGTCGTAGTGCGACTCATCCTTCTTGCGACTGGAAAACCCAGCTTGCAAAGCAATAAGTTCCATGCACGTCTTTTTTTTTGCAGGATATGTAGAGTAGAACAGATGAGATAATCTCAGGTGTCGGCCTGTTTGCACGGCACCGAGTCTGATTTGTTTGCCGAGCGCGAGCGAGCCACGGACTCAGACATTTCTTTGGTTCCAATTCACAAACCCGCTGAGCCGTTCTTGGCTACGGAGGAGGTTTTTTTTTCTTTTTCACGCGGATGATTGCTGCACTTCGCATGAGGCTCGGCAGCCATTAGTGCCGTTAAGTCGACCACCGAGCAGGTTGATGAATAAGATGCATTTTTATAGCGAGATCTTGCCTTGAAATTGTTTTGCTGCTTCCTTTGTTTCCACACACGTCTCCCCCATGACAGCCACCTCCTGGTTCTAAAGTTATTCCGCTCCCAGTTAGTGTAAACGCGAACACAAACTGTTTCAGTCAGAGCAGTGTGGCCAAAAATGTTTTTTGTAGAGGGGGTATTTGCAGTTTTTATTATTGGGATTTAAATAGAATCCTACTCCAAGCAAAGCCATCGAGGGGCAGCAGGGGGGCGGCTAGAAGTCTTGAGATGGAAGCTTTAGTGCCCTTCTCAACTGTTTCGTCAAATTCCTGGAGGAGGTGGTGGGGGTGGTGGGGTTGTGCACATGCTGCTGAAATAGAAGTGAGGGTTCAACCCCTGGCATTTTCGCCACTCTTCTCCTTCTCCCAGCAGAATCTGAGTAATGAGCCGGAGGCGAGACTGGATAATTAGACCTGACATCACACCATAACATGCTCCCCTGGACTCTTCTTGACCCTTGTGATATTTCCAGACTGAAAAACACATGCATGCGCGCCGGCCCAGGTCTGCTTTCTTTTTTTGGTCGCACACAACCTCTGCGTTGCAGCCGAGGTTTGATTGCAACGGCCTCCCTCAATTATTCTGCTAACGCGCATTGTGCCGTGTAACTAATGACAACAGCGTGCACCGGGCCTGTGTGCCCGCCCCCTCAATCCCTGGTCAGATTCCTGGTTTAGGGAAAAGGTAACATTTGACGTCTGATGGGTCTCTTGCCAGTGCACGATCAGAAGCGTTTGGCGGGAAGTGGGTTGAGAGTGTGCAGGCAGCCATAACCGAGGACGTGATTAATCCCGGAGGCGGCAGAATGGATTCACCTCAACCAGAGATCCCTCGCTGGCGTCTTTAGAGACGCCAGCTCAACCAACCAGCAAACCTCCCAACAAACCAGTCAACCGTCAAAGCAAACCAATCGAGCTATTAACCAATCAGGCAAACCTAAACATATCCCTCTCAGCAAATGGACTCAACCATCAGAAGATTAATGAGTAAAATGTGCAGAAAAGATCAAGTCATAAATAACAACTTCATCATTGGCATTTTGGTGGGAGCAGCATAAATCTTTTTTATGTATTTTAACGACAACGACAACGACAACGATAATGACGCCAACCATCTAAAGACAGACTGAAAACTTGAGAGCTGGTGTGTTGGTCCGGCCACGCTCCAATTGGCTGAAGGCGATTCAGCGTGGGAGATCTTCAAGCTGCATCTGTCAAAATTCAAACAGCTGCCAGCTGTAACCTGCCACTGCAGATCCAGCAGAACATTTCAGAAGAGCAAAAACAAACGTCCCCCATCATGCACATCAGGCAGGGAACACCCGCAAAGTCAGCATGTTTAAGCTCATGCTCAAGAGCATGCTCAAGAGCATCATTTTCTACATTATCATCCTTCATTTTTAAAAATGTATGGCGGTTGAGTCGGTGTAATTGTCGCCGTTAAAATCACAGTAATACAAAAACAATCTTGCAGTCAATAGTCAGAGTGAACCAGTTAACTAAAAGGTAAATATTTCTGTGAAAAACAAACATTTGGAACAAAATGAGACACTCTTAGACGCTGCACATTGATTGAGGTAAATGCATGTTGTGATCATTTTTTTTTGGGTGACCCATGGGAACCTTTTGAGGAAAATTCCCTGAAAATGGAGCATAATGACAGTTTTCTTGTGCAGACAAACGAAGCAGCTTTGCGGGCTGCAGTTTTAACTACAGCAACAAGTGAGTCTCGTTTACCCCCGAGACGCTGCAGCTTCTCCCTCTGTCTCACCCACTTAAACACTTCTGCGATTGCGATGCCCCGCGCGTTTGAATTCCTCGGAGGTAGAGGGTCAAATTTGCATAAGAGCCGAGAGCAAACACATTAACCGAGTCGGCGTTTTTACCTCGGAGCCGCTAAGTTCACTGTATTTCTCTGACTAAATTGCAGACGTTTTTCAGCCACAGAGGGATTTTCCTCGCGTTCACTTCCCTCTACTGAAGTGTGAAGGGTGACCATCCTTTGTAAAGTTTGCTTACTTATAAGTCCGGCTCTTCTTCTGAATGGATCTAACGTCTTGTCGCGTAAAAGCTGATCGGCAGTGAAACAAACTGCGTAAAAAATGTGGACAAGCGGCTGCTTCTATTTACAGATGTAGACGGAGAAAAAAAATATTGCAAATGCTTTGAATATCCAACAATAATTGGGGTAACCTGCAAGTCTCTCCGCAACCATAAACATGACGCATTCAGTGACACAGATTCACACGGCTCTCCGGGCAATTTCATTTCATTCCTCACATAACCGAACCAATAACCAAAAGGAAACAGATTAAATGCTCAAAACGTCACCCGCACGCAGCCGTTTAATAAATCCTGCTCTGGGTCCCTCGTTTCCTCGTTTTCCCTCTTAGTGGCTCCTGATTTACTGTGTAATGCGCCGAATGAGTCAAAGCAGCCACGCTTGGACGATCACCCTCTCTGCTCTGCGCCGTGATATTTCCCCCTTATTCAAATAGATACATGCGATTACAAAAACGGAGGAGGATCCGGTGCCTGGGTTTCAAGTGTCACCGCTCAATTCAGGGCTTATAGTAATATCCTTTCCTATCTTTTCCTTTTTGAGTTTAATGTTGGCTTTTGAAAGGCTTTTAGTTGGCGTTTCATCCACAGGTAGGACTTTAATTTTATTGTTTTCGGATCGCCCGCGTGCCCTCAGCTTCACGCTTGTTCCCAACACGTCTTTCTTCATTTTTGCTTTGCGTCGCCGCTCACAAACGGTAACCCGGCCGGCATACGAGCCGGGCCCCCCGTCCGGCTCTGAGGCATCACGCCGCAGATTCCGCATGCCGTCTCCGTAATATCTGTGACCTCTCCTCCGCCGCCTGCCGATGGTTGGCTATTACTCGTATTGATTTGTAAAGCAGAGAGTAAATCAGTCACGAGTGCAACGCTGCGTGAGAGAAAACTCTTTTCTTCTCCCAATCTTTACACACACACACACACACACACACACACACACACACACACACACACACACACTGTTGCAGCTCTTCGGAGGAACGCCGTGTCTTGGCTTGGCGCGGCGGCTGCGTGAGCTTTAATGAAGATCGAAGGGCAAACGGGTCAGAAAATGGAACACGTGTGAGCGCCCAGCGTGAGGTGTCCTCTCCTGTCCTTTTTCTTCTTGCAGCACCTTGGGAAAGGGGGTAATTGATCCGTTCTGAGGGCCAAGAATGGCAACCCCCCACCACCACTCCCCCCACCTTCCATCGGCAAGCGGCAGCTAATGAGTGTGACGGCGGCCGTCACGTCCCCATCGATTTCAGCTGCGCTGCCCCAGAAGCTGCACCTGGAGGGCGAGTAAAGCTGTGGAGAAGGTTCTAGCGCGGCAACGGCGAGGTTGGGCGGAAGGGGCGGCGGCGGCGGCAGCGGCGGCAGCGGCGGCGCCTCCCCTGCGGCTTGTTTCCGTGTGAGAGGGCCTGGCAACACACTGAGCAAGGGTTGTGTAGTGGCTTGGTTTAGAGTGTGGGTGTTAACGCACGTGTTTGATGCAGAGGTAGACTCTTCCTTGCACTTGTTTGCATACAGTGGGTTTATTTTAGTTCTCTCTGTGTGTGTGTGTGTGTGATGTGTGTGCCTGCCTGGTTGCCTCATTACTCAGAAGGATTTCCAAGCGAAGCTCAGCTGTGGTCATCTCTATAGCAACTCTGCTCCTGTCGGCGCCCCTGCGCGATATTCCGCATGTAATTAAGTCGCGGCAAATGTAGGAGGCAAGGAATCCAAGTGTTTCTAAACTGAAACTAAATGTTTCCAATTACATCCCGGGCTTTTTTTTTTTTTTTAAATACAAAAGGAGGATTTTAATTAGGGCATCCCAGCATGTGCCATCCAGAGGGAGAGGCGCCAGAGAACTTGAAAGCAATATTGTTCCTGTTGTCTTCATCCCTCAACCCTGAAATGGGTCTAATGTTGCGAGTATTGGAGTAAATAGTGGGCGGGGTTCAATAAAGCCAACTCGCCGCCGTTCCTCCTTATCTATCCCTCTCTTCCATACGCTCTTTTCTTTTTTGACCCTGATACAAAACGGCAGAGCCTCACACAATCACACCAATTACTTCCTGTTTCCCTGCAGTCTAACCGCCACAGTGTGTTGACAACACACGCCGCTCTTTCGCTCCGTGAATGCGACGGGGCATTGTTTGGCTTTTTCCGTTTTTTTTTTCGTTCTGGTCTGGCGCAAGATGAGTTTGGAGTTCAATTTCCTTAATCGCCAAACCCTGTCTCACAGGGCTGTGAATGAGCAACTGCAGCAGCCTAGAAGGAAAAAAAAAGAAAAAGCGTGCCAGCCATTTGATGAAGAGCGTTGAGGTGAGATATAGCAGCTCATCACGTATGGATGAAATTGAGCCAATGCGGGACGATTACATTTGCCGGTGGGAAATTAATTTTAACGTACAGCTGTCTTCACCTTGCGAGCAGCTGGACCCTTTGGATTTCAAATGCTGGAATGTCGCCCATCCATCTCGCCGACCGCCAAACACAAGACGTTGTTTTCAGTCGGTCCTGATTTTTTTCCCCATTGGCTCCAGTTAGCCAGTTAGCTTCCCACACAGGGAGAGGTGACACTTTGACTGCCGTTCTCTGACTGAATACCAATGAGCAACTTTAAAAAAAATGGCCCTCCAGGCTTCTCTTATCGGACAACATTTTTTTTCCCCACCTCATGCAGACAGGCTTTGACAAGAGTTCTCCTAAAGCTCTGCGGGTGTCGTTACCCAGGTGGCAGTGACGTGAGGCTAATATTGTTCCTTCTCGCCGGATAGGAAGGATCCAGTTTTAGCTCAAATAGAGGGTCGTCCCCTTTCGGAACATTTTCTAGGGGCTCTTATCAAGATGGACACGTGAAATAAACCACATGCCAGATGAAATGGATTCCGCGAACATTTCATCAGGTGCGTCTGGATGCTATTTTTTTTCCGGATGGCATGCAGAACAGAGTTGTCGCCCGTAGACATATTGGTTGGCAAAGTGGAAAAACAGAGGGAGAAGAAAGAGAGCAAGCAGATCGCCTCCGGCTGCAGGAGAAAAACACAGCAAATAAAGTGTTTGTATTATCTTAATGCCATTACCTGGGTGGATATTGTGCTCTTGGCTCAGCCAATCAAGGCGGAGTTATTTTCAGTCACTCCACATTGTTCGTGTCCGTTTTTTTTTGGTAAATGGAACACAATCGCAGTGGAGGAATCAGATTCCGGTATCGATGCGGCACGGCTCCTGAAAATGAGCTTGAAATACTGAAAAGCACTCACAAGGAAGCCAGACAAGGTTTTTTTTTCCCGTTTAGTGCACCAGATGATGATGTTGATGATGTAACAGTGCTCTGATGAAGGAACCACTCATACAAAACATTAAACCTTGAAAACATTATCTAGCAAAAAAAATAAAATGGATAAAAAACTGTCCTTGATCATTTTCAAAAAGGCCTAAATATATATTTTTTTCTCGAAACGAGCTGGTGGTTGAGCAATGTTTTAATAGTCTACACAATTTTCTGCTCTCGCTCACATCCTATAAAACTCATCAAGCATCATGTTTGCAAGCATGTCTCTCAATTTTTTCATCAAAAAGATTTTTTTTGCCTGCAGACGAGACTGACATTTCCTGAATTGTCCTGTTATCTGTCAGGAAATGTACAAACCCTGATCATTCTCTTGAAGCAGTGCGGAAAAACCTGGCTGATGGTGAGTCATTTGTGAATGCGGTGTTATAAATTGCGTTGGCCCATGGAAAGCGGTTGAGAATGACTATGCGCTGCCCTCTGCTCCTCCTCCTTAAAGAATCAAGATGTTCTCCACAGGGTTACAAGGATCGCCCGTGGTGCGAGCTAATTTGTCAGATGCAGCGGTGAAAAAAAGAAATCTTGCCTTGAACATTCAGTCTCTCCCAGGCCTCTTTCTCCTCCGCAGCACATCTCATGGCATGGGCTAATGAGAAATCCCCTTCCCAGTGTGCAATTTGTTGTATAAAACCCCCCCACAAAAAAACAACAACAATAATGACGAAAGAGGGGTGGGAAAAAAAGAGGGAGGAGAAAGTGCTGCCCCAAGCTGTGAAAATGTACGTTAAGTGCTGACCTTGGCTGGCCAAATGACTCTAAATAGCATATGAACGCCGGTGTGGTCCGGATAAGGGCAGCCTCTGCCCAAGGGTAATGGATAAAGCAGTGCTTTGAAGTTGTGAAAAGGGTGGACAAGGCGGTGGGAGGCCACGGTTAGATGGATTAGGACGGACGGAGCTGATGATGGCTGGCGTGATGCTGGCAGGGAAGTGTTGCGCCATTGCGCCTCTCTTCCATGAGGGGCACTGCATCACTGCTGTGGGAGGAGGGCGAACAAAACAACCACAAGGAAACACCAGCATGTGAGGCGAAAATAAAATCTTTGTTCAATCTGGCAGTCAAGCGTTCCACAATATCGAAATATGCTACGTGGTGGACAGTTTCCCTCTCAGAACACATCGTAAGGGTTATGTATCTCAACTGAGCGCTGTTCTGTACGTGGGTTTTTTACAAATCGGGACGCCACAGCAATTCTAAAAAAAAAAAATAAATGTAAAAAAAACAAAAAAAACAGCCTGCACCCCATTGACCTCCTCAGTGCTGGCTAATGCCAGTTATTTAAGTAATGTTAGCCTGGAGGCTCCAAATCACAGCGGGGGTAAATTAGTCACTTGGTTCTGCGCAGCCCATTTGAATGCTGATTAATGTAGTGGACGCTCGGCTCTGCACTTAAACGGATGACGGCGGAGCATGTTGAGGCTTCAGTGAAGTCTAACAGCTGTTCAACAACATTGGATTTACTACATACTTCTTCCATAGTTTATATATACATTTTTTTTTTTTTTGTATTTTCCGTCCTTGGGACAAAGAAAAAAAATGACACGGCTCCAGGGTGAAAAGCAGAGATTTGAAAATGGGTCAATATGGGAACTTGAGATTGTTTCTGTAAAGAAAACACGTGACGCAACTCTGACTCGGTTCTATTTGTTGCTGTGACGTGTGAGCAGCCAAAACAATTTGCTGGCTTTCTGACGTCTAAATTAACATGACATTACACGTTATGCCATTCCATAATTAAGTCGCGATATTTTAATTAACAGTATCAGCGGGGAGCCGTAGGTGGTCTGTTTCCCCACATAAGATAAGAAAAGATGCAGATAATTATTTCGCAAATAATCATTTTGCTCTCTCAATTTCATTGCCCAGTTCTGTTCACGCACATACTTTTCTTCCATTCAGATATTTCTATTCAATTCTATTCCATTGTGCCGTATTCTACGCTAGTTGGCCTGACAGAGGCAACGGTTGGGAGCATCCTGGTCATTTCAGTGTTATTGAACTTGTTAGAAGTCCATGACAGCGGCAACGCTTTGAAAAATCCAGAGCCATGATTAGGCAATTATCGTTGGCAGAGGTTTTGGATCGATGGCGGGCCATTAAGACAAGAAAAATGATTTACTTTCCCTGTTTTCATTATCACCACATTACCTGCATTTAACGAGCCTGCTGCACGGCAGAGGATTCAAGCCCTCAAGGTCCCCCTCTACCCCTCCCACCACCCTCCTCCCCCGGGACCAGTCATTCCTACACATGTTAATCATCATGCGTTTCCAACTCAAACACGATTTAATAGTAGTCATTATGGATCTTCTCGTGGAAGAGGTTTTTCTGAGTGGAGTCGACGCCCCGCACGCTCAAAGGGCTCATGGACGATTTACCAAAGTGCCTTTTAATTGCTGAAATTTCCAAGGACACACACAAAATAAAGGTCTATTAACCAAGGCTTGGCGAGCCAATTCTCCGCTTTTAATCTGCGCACGGCGGCGGAGGATTTGTTATGAGGCTGCCTGATGTGAAATCTTAATTACAGCAAGGATGGATCGGGTCCTCGTCCTATCCTTCGACCCCGGTGATGTGGAGGTACGATGGGATTCCATGGGGTTGAGACTTAAAAATCCATCTCGGTTTGGCTTGCATGAGCCGGAATAAACATTCCGTCATCCAGCAGAGATGTTTTTCAGTCACGAATAATAAAACGCCGACGGGTGATAGGGGCTGGTGGCGTCTGGAATCTCCTCACAGCCCCTATAGCTCCTCTGGTAAATACCCCCCAAAACAGCCCCGTCTCCATCATTTCACTCATTGATGGAGCAAAAACGCTGTCAGCCCTTCTTCTTTTTTTTTTTTTTCATAGGATTGCTTCAGCCTTGTGCGTCAGGCCATTTGTTTGAAGTGGATGTGGCTGTCTGATGCTGGAGTCAGTTTTCATAGTTTTTTTTTTTTTTTTTTCCTGTTCTGTTCGGCTCACTTAGGCCTGCTTGTATTTGGGACAATGATGAAAAGGGACGGAGACAAAACGTGGCTTCCTTCTATCTGAAGGCATTGTCTGTGTCGTGGGGCTTTTTTTGCAGAGTGTTTTATCTGCGCGGTGCAAAAGTGGTTGTGTGAAATTTGCCGTGCCGACTTTACAGAATTGGCAGAAGTCTATTCTTCTCGCGACGTCTGGCCCACGGGCGCCCAGTTCCCGCCGTTTGTACTTTCCCCGCTATGTATTTCTTATTTGAATGAAAGAATCCTATTGATGCGGATCTCATTGGGACTTTTAGTCACAGTCGGGGTTATTATACGTGTTTCCACATCTGCCTGGTGCCGGTGGACTTCCGAGTGTGAATCTGCTGCCGTGGCCTATTTATAACGTTGGATGTCATATCGCTGTGAATTGGATGGTTGAACTGTAGATCGTTGTTGAGCTGATCGGAGGAGGCAGCGTGTTGTCGGCTGGATTCCCAGCTGAAGCTTTTGGCTGTGTGACGGTTGCATGTTCTCCCGCTGTGTGTGCGCGTGGGTTCTCTCCAGGTAGCCCTGCTTCCTCCCACAGTCCAAAAACATGGCTGATTAGCAGCTCCTAAACTGTGTGAATGTGAGTGTAGATGGTCTCTGTGTGTCCGACATGCTACGAACCGCCCACGTGTCCAGAGAGGAAGCAAGTGCAGCTATTTCAGTGAGAAATCTGATGGTACCCTTCACATTGCTTACCACTGTGGCTCAGGAGGTAGAGCGGGCTGTCCAATGACCGAAAGGTTGGCGGTTCAAATCCCGCTCCATCCTAGTCCTTTGTTGTGTCCTTGGGCGAGACACTTAACCCTAAATTGCTCCCAATGGGGCTAGGCAGCGCCTTGCATGGCAGCAGCCACCCATTGGTGTGTGAATGTGTGTGTGAATGGGTGAATGAGAGGCCTTTGTAAAGCGCTTTGGGGTACCATAAAGTTGCTGGAAAAGAGCTATATAAGTGCAGTCCATTTACCATTTACCATTTTACTCCCCCACAAAAAAATTGGAAACTCATTTATTATTGTGTTGTGATCATTCTGTTGGGATTTATGTTTCAAACTGACCTCTATGGACATTTTTTTTTTTAATGGAAAGACTGTAAGCCACTTTTTCTCGTCTCCTAATCCCATAAGCGTCTCATTCAAAATTCTAGAGTTCCAAATTTATGCCTTTGAATGCTTCACTTAAACATTCATGTCTTCTGGCCATTCCACTTGCCCATAGCAACGACATGGCACGATTTATGCAGCGACTCTCAAATTTAAACAGTTAAGTGTCCCCCACTCATGTGGAACGTCCCACTCTTGACCTTCGCCTCCACCTTCCCGTTTTTCTTTTAACACGGTTCATCCTGTTCTCGCACATCCAAAGTAGCGTCTGCAGTCAAACTCTCCGAGGATTTCCTGCCAACTCTGAGTAATAATCCTCTGAAGACGTCCCACTGGGACTCGGTTGCCACGTTGAGCGAGTCGTGAAAAGCTGAGCACAAGTGGAGGGCTGATAGAAAATTAAATGTGTGCGCATCAGGAGCTGCTTATGGGCCTGAGAGCAGCCTGCGCGCTTTCAACACTTTCAGATGTCACAGGTCAAAGGCTTGTCTAAAGCTGTGGCCTTTAAGGCTCAACAGAGAAGGGTCATATTCATTCATAGTGATAATAATGCTGAAATCACATTTGCATGCCTTCACAAAAAGTGTTACTTGCACACTTATGACCAGGAGGCCGAAATGTCCACATTTAGTGTTACACAATGTTAAGTGCATTAAATATTTTGCAGAAACTTGACTGTTGCGAGAAAAAAAAGTCAGTACAATTTAAGCTTTGAAATTCTCAACATGTGATCATAATTCTCAAGATGGCTTAGCAGAAATACTTGTTTTTGCTGAGAGCAGAACATCTTGTAGATATGACAAACTGAAGAGATTTTTTTTTAATAAAGGAAAAACAAGTTTTTGGGATGAGGTCTGAAGTGTTCAAGTAGTTTGCTCTATGCCCTTAGGTCAACACTGTAAACTAAATAAAATATGGTATGATGCTTTCAAAGAGCATTCACTCCACTTCAATGCTGCTGTACTGTTGGTAGCTAATAAGCGCTGCGAGTTCTCTAATTTATGTTTGTCTTTGTTGCAACTCATTGATCGCTGCACAGATGTTGCTAGACGTAAAAATCAATCCCCTGAATACATTTGGGTTCCTTGTTGTCTTGCGCAACAAAAATGTGGCTAATTCCAGCACTTGAAATACACGTCCGTAAGAGCATTTATCTCGCACTGTCACTTTCTTTTGTGGGAAGGAGGTTGGCGCGCCGGGGGCCGCCGGAGGGAACAGTGGGAGCCACGCATCTGTCAACATAACTCAGCTACATTTAGCTTAGCTCCGCCGTCGTCTCTAGCGAACCCTGGCATTTCAAGGACTTGAGCACAAAAGACGGAGCGGCACTGGGAAGCGTGCACGATGAGGTGGGGAGATAACCCGGTGATTTGTGGGAGGAACAGCCCCCGGGAAGTCTTCCAGGACCCACCGTGCTTTATAGTGGCAGCTAGTGAAGTTAGCGCAAGGACAAGGTTAGCTGGCATCTGCTTGTCCTCAGCCACACTCAGACGCACAGGTTGGAGGTGGCGGCGGGGGGGCCGGGTGGGCGGAGGGTGCAGCTGTGATAAGGAGCAGCTTATATAAAATTCAACGTGACAGCCATGATTGCAGGCAGACGCTTGAAAGTGATTTTTATTTTTCTGCTTTTTAAAAGGAAGAGCCGTAGAGGAAATCTGTCTGGAATTGGAAAGTGTATTTTTGTGTTACAAAAGTGCATCTGATGTTGTGCGACCGTAGCGTTCTTGACAGAGATTAATACTGACTTAACAAGTGTGTTATCACGTGTCTTAGCCCATGCCTGCACTCATTGATGGAAAATATTCTGGTTTTACCGGAGCGTAAATGTTCAAACGGTTGCACAAACGCCGCAAGAGTTGAAAAAACGTCAACATCCTCGTTCAGAGTCTGTCACAAGCTGAGTTCTGCGTTTTTTTGCAGTTTAAAATTTTCACACTGTTTTGCATCCCTCTCACCCTCTCTGTCCTTGTCTGGTGAGGGGGAGGGTGTTTCTGGGCCACTCTAATCCAACACGTAGCATCGCAGCACTCCCCCCTGCGTATTGCTCTGTCATTTTTATTGTGTTACGTGGGAGGAACATGACTGATACTCGACAACTAAATCCTGGACTCAGGACAAGAACTTTTTGCCCCGTCGTCTGTGTTTGGGAGTGAGAGGACTCGTCTGCGCTGAGTAAATTCAGTCCGACTTCTTATTGTTGCCACGAGAACAAATTAAGATGTCTTTGTATCACAACCCCGAACAGAGAGACCCTGAATGGGAGCTTCGGGTTTGTCCTCTCAAACGAAACAGTCTGGTTCTGTTTCTCCTGCAAGTGTAGGTGACTTGGCCGTTAGCGGGGAAACTTAATTAAAACAAGTGTGGTAACCTAACAACAGCCCACATGGTTTGGCAAGCGGCATTTGCCTCAGTCCCACTTAACACTTAAAGGTCTCAATGTTTTCCAACAATACGCGTTCCAACAAGCCTGTCGGCGAACTCCTCACAACTGAGAAAACATTTGCTCGCTCCACTTTTCAGGATAGTGCGTGGTAACAAAAAAACAACTCTGGAAACTTGCGTTTTGAGATGTCACAACTTAGAGCTGATCACAGCAGCCGAGTGTTTGTTGTATCACAGCTGTCACAGCTGCATTTGTTGACCTCTTGGAATCACCGGTATTGTTGGATGTTGTAAACACAGGGCTAAGTATGTTTTAAGTCGATCCTAAAGCTCCATTGTGTGTGACCTGTTTGCGTACGGATGCAAAAGCAAAGTGCATAGAAAAATAACAAAAACTCTCGTGGGTTGCATGTGCAGACGAGGCCCTTATAGAACAGGCCACTCACTGTCTCATTCAGTAGCTGCAGCACTTTGGTGTAGAATCGCTATCATGTCAAGAAAGCGCTGCATTTTCTTTTTCTGTACTGTTGAGAGGCGCTTTGCCTTAAAATCCTTTCACAATAATTGCTCATTCTTACAATTCTTGTGTTGCATTTGTTTTTCTTTTTCCATGAGTCGGTGCCAACTTAATCCTCTTTAGCGCTGAAGCCGACGTGTGTTCTCACTCCTGCCTACACGCCCGCTCTCTCGTCGCAAGCAGCTGTGCCGTGCGCACGCTGCGACCCCAGCTCGTCAGAATTTGTAGCACGTAGCATGACGGAAGATCTATCGAGGAGCACTTGTTTTTTTGTTCGTCTCTCTTCCTTGGGCACTCTGTCTCTAATTTAGATAAAGATAACTCACCGCCGATATCACCCGGCCCCCCCGCCCCCCCGCCTCCCCAGTCCTCCTCCTCCGTCCAGTGCAGGGGCCGCGGAGATAGCGCGGCATGTTGTAACCCATCAACCAGGGAGAGACACCCGGAGTGCAGAGGAAAGCCATTAGAGTGGCCTGGTGGCTGATGAGAGCAGCAGATAGGAGGTCTCGGAGGAAGGAGGAGTCCTCCTCCTTCTTTCTAAGTGCGAGCGCAATGCTGACTCGCGGGGTAATGTTGCAGGATGACCCCTCAAGGAGGGATATAAAATGACCTGGCACCAAAAAAAACAAAAAAAAACAAAAAAAAAAAAACACAACTGTGACCCTTCCCCCCCCCCCCCCCGACATCCCACCCTAAAAACCAGAGCCTCGTCATTGATTAAACACTGCGCACCTCGCGGGCGTCATAAAAAATGCAATTACCTGTAATGGCTTTAACGGCGTCGTCATGAATAATGCGGCGGCGGAGGCTCAGAATGTGTCAAGGTTTGTGCAGTAAAGCGTTCAAACTCACCTTAAAGCCTTCGTTTGGAGCTGGAGCAGGGCGCACAGCCAGGGAGCACATGCGTGTGCGCAGGCAGCTGTGGGACGCCGTCACCGGTGGCCAGCGGTGGCACGTGGGCGGGATGTGGCGATGAGGGAATGGTGCCTTGGAGGAGAACATCTTGGCCCGCTTTCTTCCTCTTCTCTGCAGAGAAGCAGGTTGACGAACTTGTGGAGAAGAAAAAAATTTTTTTTTTGACAGTTTTTAACAATTGTGTGTGTGTGTGTGTTATCAGACCCATGACTGGCGGCATCCACCAGTATCAATGACTAGTCAATACCAGGATCAATCAATACCAGCATCAAGCTGAATGGGTTGGAGCTGCTCAGAGAAGTATTTTGAAAATCCAGTGCAAGATTCAAAAACATCACACTCCTGTTCGTCTGAAGGGTTTTTGTCATCTCGGCTGCTTTCACACAGACTAAAATCAACGACTACCATTTTGCTGAGATGCAAGTGGTCCTCAGCGAGGCTTGTGACGACTTGCGGTCTCGGGCTTTCAGTTTTACTGTGACCGCTAAGTCAGGTGTCATAGCGACCTGGGAACCTTCTGCCCAGAGATTCAAGCAGAGCAACTTTGCTTTGGCGAGTTCAGCCTTGCAGAGGATTCCTGCTGGTGTGAGAGAGCGACACGAACCGCACCTCGCCGTCCCGCTACGTCGCTCGCTGCTGCTCTCGCCGAACCCGCTGCCGTAAAGTCAAGAGCTTTGCCGACTCACTCTTACGTCAGTCACGTCCTCCAGATTTGTCCCTGAAACACCCTCAATTAAATTAAATTTACCATCTCAATATTCCACCAACCTGCTGCTTGTTGCTAAAAACAGCATACAGTGTCATCATACAAACAAAGTTTCATATTGGTGTTGTTGCATCGTCACTGGTATTACATTACTGTGGCACCTCATGTTGCTTCATTTCATTTTTTACTCTAATTAATTTCTTTTACTTCAATGTTTCATTATTTATTTATTTCTTTTTTGCGCTACTCACTGCCACATTGCAGAAAACGAAAATTAGGTACAACTATTTGGTGTCTGCTCTTTTAAACACATCTGAGTGAGACATAAAAAGGGGTGACAAACGAGGTTTCACGCAGTCATTTCGGCGAAACGGCCCCAGGTCGCCTCCGTAATAGCCAGTCTAACGCCGTGCACCGCGCGACACAGGTAGCGTGTTGCGACAAAAGTATATTTGACGATCAGTTTTACCGGCCTCGGCGGTGACGGCGAGCTATCAGCCAGTGCGACAACACAAGGTGTCGGTCGTAATTATTCACTAAGAGCTGTAAAGTTTCTTGGTGGCGGCTCCCAGGTGCAGCAAAGCGGCTTTTGGAGGCGGGCAATCAGTGAGAAGTAGCTCTCCGTCTTGGTTTCCAGACAGGGTTCATTAATGCCGGCCGAGGCCCTGCAAATAAACTTAATCCTCCCGAGGTCGCCAGGGAACAGGGGGCGGGGCGGGGCCAGAGCTCCGCATCTGACTGACTGACTGGGAGCATATGCGGCGAATAACGGTCTTCCTTTTGGAAACACGGCAGCTGAGAGGCCTTTCAGCAGAGGAATAAGGAGAAGGAGGCCTCTCCCAAACCCCCGAAAACCTCTTCCCTCACTCCCCCATGCGAATGTACTCCTGAAGCGTTTGCTGCTTGCGGGAAACCTCAGCAGCAGAGCAGAATCTTACGTTCCGCCGACAGTGACGCAACAGAGCAGATTGGCGTTAATTCAGACAGGCAGCGAAAGTCGAGCTCGGCTCGGGAACAACCGGCTGAATCAGCAGATGTCAAAGCCAAGAGACGGCGCCTGATGGCTCGTCTTGTTCTCTCGCTGTGGTGCACAGTTGCAGATCTCATCGTGGTGCTTTTCTTCGGTCTGAGACGCTGCTTCGCTCCTTTGTGCTGCGGCCGTTGCATCAAAGAGAAAATCTAAACAGTTTGTTGTTTTGACTGCGGATAAAAATCTGCATGGGCTGTTTTCGTTGTGCTTTGAGATAACTCAGAGATGGACTCGGTGACTTGGCGTTGAGCACCTCAATCCCCAACAAACGATCGCTCCAAAACTAGCAGCTGGTTGGTTTTTGCTTGAAGAAAGCGTCAATGGAGGACTTTTTTCTCGGCTTCTTTGCGTTTCCTCAAAGAACATTTGAAAGAAAACAAAAAACCCTTCAATAAAAGCAACATAGATGGAACTCCAGAGGTGTTTGCTCAATTGTGTCGGTTCCATTTCAGTAAAAATAGAAATCAGGTAGCTCTCTGGCATGTGCTGGTTCACTAAGTTCCATTCAACCCTATTTTATCTATTCCACCAGTATGTACAGACTGTGTCTGTTCTGGAAGGCTAATGTGAAAATGAGCTGGTTTTACATAGAATGTATTATTTAATAAACTAATAACCCCCCGCCCTCATTTTAAAGTGTCAATACCAGCTGAGTAAATGGCTTTCAAACTAATCAAACAACGCTTTTCTTGTTTGTCGCATCAGAAAGCGAGGCTATTAGGAGAGCAAGATTCCCCTTCTGAAGGAAACACAAAAGCCGAGGCCTTGCGCTTTTCAAATCACACTTCTCCTGCTCTCCTCCCTGGAGTTGCAGGTAGTGTAAAAGGCTCCCAGGCTGATTCCATTACCGCCGCTCGGTGGAGTCTCTATGCATCAGACACAGAAGTTACCCTGTGGCATGACGCAAGACGCTCTGATATACAGCCAAGTGAGAAGACTGACATGAGAGAGAGAGAAGCTGTACAGTGCAACACAGGGCTGCACATGAAGGGGAGGAAGTCCCACAAGGCTGCACGGGTTTGGAGCTGCGTGTGCGTTTGTGTGCGCGTGCACACACACTCACACATGCAGACAAAAGCCAGGGAGAAACAAATGCAGTGCTAGTGATTGTACTGTTTAATGTAGCACAACTTTAACAGCAATGATGCAAGTTTGTTTTACACTGCAGCCAGCTGTGCCACAAGGTGTCTACCATAATATATACTGTATGTATGTATGTATGTATGTATGTATGTATGTATGTATGTATGTATGTCTGTATGCAAATACATATACATACTGTATACACACACACACACACACACACACACACACACACACACACACACACACACACACACACAAACAGACACATATATGCATCTACATACATGCGACTAAGTCCTGGCTTGGTGTGGGTGCGAACAGTGGAGTGACAGTGTTGTGAGTGGACGGGGGCAGCAAGGTGGTGGAAAACAGAGGAGGCGACACTCGGATGTGTGTGACTCACCTGTAGCGCCAGGCTGTTGCTGCAGGGACGGCAGACACTCGGCGGCGCCGCCGTGCAAACACCCGTTTGTCACAATGGCGAAGGTGCAGGGAAAAGGATTAACCTCCAGAGGAAAGTTCTGTGTGTTCCGCCCCTGATAAGCCTTTCACATTTTGCGCCGGTTTCTTTTTTATCCTATATTTTGGAATGAAACGAAGTCTGGCGTCTGTGTAGGTGGATTCCGGTGTGTATTTAGTTTCATCTGCTCGCGCTGCTTTGCCGCAGCACGGTCAGATTGACAGTTTGGCGCCTGCAAAAATAAACTGATTTGAGTTTGAGCTGGGAAAGTAAATGTGTACTTTCTTTTGGCAGCTGACACACCAAATATGTTAAAGTCTCTCTTTTTTTTTTTGGCAAAGTGTTCTGCTGTAGAAGTTTTAAAACTTTTTCACCTTAAAAGATTGCTGTCTTTCATCTATATATGGCAGTGATGTGAATGTGGGTCTGTTCAAGTACTGAGTCATAAACAAGCCTTGACCTCTTAAAGGAAGACAATTTAACAAGCCATTAAACTGTCAGATGGCATGATTCGTCTATTCATCTTGCATATCCATTTGGGAAAAAGCCCATAGAGAGCAATTAAAAATGGAGACAAAGCCTAGATGAATTTGAATGTTCAAACTGAAGGGCTTTGTTGTGACATCAACTTCTTTTCTCTGGTCTTCTTCTGTGTTTCCCCCCTACCATCTGCCTCTTTATTCTCAAAAAGAAGATGAAGAAGAAGAAGGAGGAGAAGAAGCTGGAATCAGAGGAAAATTAAGACCGATTGACAGAACTAGCAGGTGGCTCTGTGGAGCACCGTCACCTCACAGCGTGTGTGAGTTTGCATGTTCACGCTGTGACCGCGTGGGTCCAGGTCCAGGCTTCCTCCAAGCCATGCGCACAAGGGGAATTAAGAAGTTCAAAAATGGCCATTTGATAGGCCCCAGCACCCCTGTGACCGTGATTGCACCATAAGTGGTGATAAAAAATGGATGGATGATTGAAAACACTGCCTAATGGAGGCCTGCAAGATGAATGAGTGAGATTTCGGTGCTGGAACCTGAATGCAGCTGCCGTGCTACACTTCAGGTAAAGCCCTGAATGCCTTATTTTTTTTAACCTCAAAACCTTGAGAGTTTGCTTCACGTAGAACCTTCATTCTTTTTTTTACCTTTAAAAAACAATCTGTTTCTGCTGGGATTTTTCGTTCCCACTGGCAAGAGAGCCTCAGCGAGGCTGAACCTCTGGACGAAAATGCCACACACGCCGCCGGCTTTTCAATGAAGGCTGAAGACCTTGGACGAGGTGCAGGTCAGCGCCCCTCCTCCAAGACCGCCCGCCTCCGAACCTCGAGTCTGTTCATGTCGGACCTGGAAATATCACACGGACGATGTTCTCCCATTAATAACACATGTCGTTTATCCCGCACATCCTCCAAAGCGATCGTCCAATTTCTCTCCCCGTCACCTGTTTGGCGCCGCGGCCCAAAGCCGCTGATGCAACTGCCTGAAAGTGATTCCTAAAGACGTTCATTTGTGTGGCGGCGGAGGCAGGAAGCTGAGCGCTGGTACCGGGATCAATGGCTCTCAGGCAGCAATCACCAGCAGGGATAAGATGCCCCGATGCGCCGGATGATACTGACCTTTTAGCGATATGGTATCGATCGGAAAAATGCCTTTTATCGACGCCAACTTCTTGGCCTACTTGCAAAGATTTGTGGGTGTTGTCCATTGAGCGGCTGATGGAAAAACAGCCCTAAAAACAAACTACACCATACGTCGTTTTTTCATCCTATCCAGCTGCACCAGCATATGATTTTTCTTTTCTTTTTTCTTTTAGATCTGAGTCTTTCTGCCTGGCTGTCTTCAGGCTACTCTCTTTATTCCTCCTGCTGAAGATAAACTGAGCCGCCCAATTATAATAAATTGATTCGACATGTGCTCCAGGAAACAAACAGCATTTGTTTGCGAGCCACTCCGGGATATAGCAACTGCACCTCTCTGCCTCGCAAACCAGGAAGTGCAAGGCTGAGTGATAATGATGTTATCTTAAACTTCCAAATATGGTGGAGCAACACGCTGTTTAAAGGTCAGGCGGAACGGTGAGGCGCGTTGGCCGGCCGAACAGCTTTGCTCTTTAACGGTGGGGGAAGTAGAGCTCCGTCCTGTTGGCTGCGAGGAGATTTGTGTTTTCAGCCCTTGTCTAGGAAGCGCGATGCCGGGTAACTGTAACTGTGAGGACTTATTATGGCGGAGAATGACAGCAGATCCTCTCGGAGTCTCACTTCCCGTTGTGCCAAGCTCGGCTTAATGGGACGTGTTGGACCAGGACGGCTGCCGTGTTCGCCGGATCTCCTGTGTTTCGCCACTTGTCGACGCCGCTTATCCCTCTTAGAATATCGAAAAAAATCCCGCCAGGATTATTATTCAGCCGTCAAAACCTCCTCCTTAAATTTCTCACGCTTTCCTCTCCTCTCTCTCTCTCTCTCTCTCTCGTCTCCCTCCCCCTCAATTCTTCTCCCCCATAAAATGCCTCGTCATGAATCTCTTCCCTTCCAACTCTCTTCATTACCCAGATTCACGCAGAGTTTAAACACGAGCCACGCACTGTTTGGCATTCTGTTTTTAGGGTTCGCTGATGGAATAATGAAGGTATAAAAAAAAAAGAAAAAGCGAGATTGTTCATTTTAACGGCACGTCTTGGTTGATGCATGCAAATGTAAAGGCTGTAATGAAACCGGCGCGGGAGAAATGCCACGGCGAGGAAACATTTGTTCCCTCCGCGAGGGTCCATTGTGAAGCAGATTTGTAGGCGCAGTGGTTTGTGCCGTCGCCTCACAAGGCAAGACTTTCCACCCCGAGACAGCCGGGAGAGGCTCCAAGCTCCCGACTCGGAGAGACGAGGTGGAAAGTGGCCGGCTGGATGGACTCACTTCTCTTTTATCATTTTGCATACTCTAAGAGCAGGGCGCTTAAATTATTTGAAACCGTTTTTTCAAATTCTTGGAACACGACGTAATTCAAAGTTAGCCGCTTCCTCTGCAGATTTTCAAGCGCCTGACTCTGACACTCTCTCATTTTTTTTTTCTTCCGCAGTCTATTTGATCACTCGGACTAACGTTGCTGACTTTACCTCTGTCATTCCTGGGAAATATTGTTTTATTCATACTACTTTAACTTACTACTTCATAACTTTATCCCGCATGCCTGCGGGATAAAGTTATTCCTCTCCCTTCACGTTCACAATCCATTATTATTTGGTGACAGTAAATGTCTACTTTGTGTGTGCTGGCTGACTCATTGGTCTTCGTGTGTGTAATTTCTTCTTCTTTTCGTCCGCTGGTGCAAACCCCGTCTTGTGGAGATTCGTCTGTCTTGGACATGTGAGGTTCGGTGTGCAGGTCGCCACTTTTTAAACCTTCTGTTCCTACATGAGAGTTTGATTGCTTGTAAATTAGGCCAAACTCTAACACAGCAGCCGTCGCTGTGCCGTTGTATTTAAATTGACAAGCAGCCTCTGCAGCGACATGACTAAACTCTCAAATCCGTATCTCGGTTGGGGGGTGGGAAGCTGGCAGGAGGGTAGGTGGGAATGGCTGGGGGCAACGCAGGCCTCTTCTCCACCGTGAAGACGCGGGTGCTTGGTGAAAGCCCGTCTCTGGCCGATAAACTGCGTTTGCAGCCACAGGGGACGTGATAAAGATGCAGAAAAGGGGACGTTAACGTGAATTAATGTGTGATGTCGCTGGTGTTTATGTCAGCGCTGCAACTTTTATGGTCTGTCGGTCTTTCTCACCAGCAATCTGAAGTCTGCCTTGAAAGTCTTGTAATAATAAAGAAGGGCCACGTCAATAAACATATGAGAGGATGTGAAAACTGCAAATCGCCGCTCTCGCATCCCATCCTGCAGAATTACAAAGCGGCACCGCTCGGTACAAACGTGTGGCCCACACTAAATTCTCCACTCGCAGCAGCCCTCTCCAGCTCTCTGCTCTCTTTAAGCCCTTTATTCACACTGTCAAACTTTGCCTGTGTCCCAGTTCCATACTTCAGCATAATTCAAACCTGCTTCTTTAATTATGTAGGGCATTCAGAGGGAGAGGTTCAGCGTGCTTTACATCACATAAAATAAAAAAAAAAACTAGAAAAAAAAAAACTGCATACACAGACACTAGCCCCAGAAGGCACTGGTGAAACACTTTACACACAGATGTTAAGGCTAAATATACACAACTTCAGAATCGTACAGAATCTCTATGAACCAACCAAACGCTGGAGAAAAAGCTTTTTAAAGACCAGCTTATTTTTGACTACATGTATTATCATTGTCGACGTAAACAAAAAATACACAATCTGTGAACTACAGAGGCAACGTTTAATGTCTCTCCAGAAACCTGTAATTGAGGTTTGTGGGGCTCATGTTGTATGAATGCAATAGCAGTAAAGCCACTGGGGGCAATGTTTTTTTTTAAATGTTTTTTTTTTGCAGGTCTCTGGATAACTAACTCTCTGAAAGCTCTTTAAAGACAAATACCTGCCTTGCTTTTGCTATCCCAGCTATAAACTCAGTTCACCCAATTTTTTTTCTCCCTTCCTTTGGCTTATCTCTTCAATTAAAGTGACAGACGTAGCTCATGCTGCACCGTGCATTTGATGGGAAAAGCACAGTTCGAGTTATTGCCCCATGTAGGAGAATGTAATTATTTCTGGATCACGAGCGACAAGAAAGTAGAGCATGAAATGGACAGGTGGTCGGGTGCATGGGACCAAAGGTGAAGACCGGGTGGTGGTAGTGGCGAGGGTGGCTGAGTGACAGGGTGCGGCTCTTGTTTTCACTCTCGGTTAACATTTCAACTGTGCCACGACCGTGAACTTTGGGTGGTGACCGCATAGGTGAGACCGGGGGTGTAAAGCAGCCAAAATGTTCAGGGCGGCTGGGTCTGAAGAATAGGTGAGCGACCTGGACGTCCAGAGGGAGATTATTTTTGTGTAGTAAATAAATAGCCAACCGTGGCAATTGGGACATATGACAACATCCAACCCACCTGTCTACGCAGGTCTCGGGGCTGCATCCGAGTGGAAGAAGACCCCGTGTTTGTGGCAGAACTTGCTTGAGGGACTGTAGGAGACATCTGGCCTAGAAATGCCTTAACAGACCCGTGGGGGGGAGCTTGAAAGTGCTGTTCAGGCTCTTATCTCAGCCGGAACATTGAAATGGGAAGATCACGGTTGGATTTCTCATCCTTTCTCATCCTCTCTTCTTCTTCACGCGACTAACAATTCAACACCACACGGTGAAACAGCCCCTAATGAATGATGAAGCATACGTTCAGTCCAGGGATGTTAACAATTGATCGATGATCGATTAATTCTCGATTAAGAATTTAATAGATTCAATTAAAAAAAAAAAAGTCGTAATTAATTGGAACATTTTTTTTTTTTTTTTTTTTACATGGGTAGATAATATCATTATAACAGTGTAGTGGCAGGAAAGAGCAATTCACCTATAGATACTGTCATAATATACCTAGAGCAAGTGTGACCCATTAGAAGTCAAGATGTCAGGGGATACATTTTTAGGGTATTTTTACTGTTCTCTAATGTAAAAATATGACACATTGGACCCTCAATATTATTTAAGGGTTAAATAATGTGTTCCTTACACATTTTTCATTTTGAAATTTCGGTTCTCAGGAAAAAAAAATCGCTGCTTATCAATTAATCGTTAATCGATCGATAAAGTCAATCAACTAATGATTCGTGAATTAATCGATATTTTGCATCTGTACTCCAAAAACAGGCATTCTTTGAAAAATGTTTGTCTGTGATTTAAAGTATGCCAAAAGTACGCCAAAATGCATCCATCACACAGATTCAATAACATCCACAGTCCAGTTCCCGCCTCCATGACCAGCGCTCCTCACCTGCTGCTTCTCCACAATCCATTGCACTCGCACATGGTGCAGCGAGCGCACCCTGCCGAAGCCAAGCGAATGACGCAGGAACCGCAGGGGGAAACTATTTCAGACTCCTTGAATTTACAGTGCGGCGCTGCGTAGTGCAGGCGGTTTCGAATGCGGCGGCACATATGGCTCGACGCCTTCAAAAGGAAACGCTCGCCTGGAAATAAGACGGGGAGAACAAAAGGCCCGAATCAAACAGGCGAGAAAGAGTCTGTGTCTCGAAAAGAAAAAAGGAAATAAAAAAAAAAAACCCCTCTGTTTACCATTGAATACTCGTCTCTTTGAGGAGCCACGGTTCGTATTTGGGAGCTAAGACGGTCATTAGAGCCACAAACAAACTTGTTGTCGCTGTGTAATATCGCCTTGCACCTTCAAGAACTTGCCAAGTCAAACTTTTAAAAATCCTGCATCAAGATTGTTCACCCCCCAGAGCTGTTTGAGGATCTGGTGACGCTGTCTGTGCCAGTGTTTTTTATTTATTTATTTATTTTTTACACCGTGGCCTCTCAGAGCAGACGTGAGCTCAGGGAAGCAGATTCTGTGACGTGTAAAGCGGCTGGTGAGAGCTGACAGGAACACGGAAGCCTGTCAGGATACAGGGGAAATTTCAGCCGACAAAATTGAGTCAAAGTTTTTCGGAGAAACACAACTGGACTGAAGGTGGGGGTCAGTCTTCAGGACTCTGGGATGACTCCACCAGAGTGGAGTCATGGTTGGTGTTTGAGTGCATGGCCGCCACTGGCTTCCTTTTTATCGCTGCCAGGTGCAGTTTCCTCCCTCTGTGAAGCTCCAAAATGGTGATGTGGATTAAAAAAAAAAAGAGAAAGAAGAGGAAAAGAAAACCCACCGGAACCTCCATCAACATTGTGGTGAATAGAAAACAAGTGCAATTTCAATGATGGTTGAACTATCCCTTTGAAATGGTGAATTTGATTCGTGTTTTCACTTAGCCCAACATCTCCATGTTAGAGTTGCTTCCTGTCTACGGTGCAGTAATGAGCTCTGCGCTTTCTCCTGCTTTTACTGGCCAATTGACTAACCGTCTGTTTTGTTCTGTCGGGACTCTTACTGCCATCACGATGGAGATTGCGGCGTTCTCTCTGGGTTTTTTTTAGTTTTCCCATTCTGCTGTGAAACAATGACTTTCTTCCCCTGGGCTGCAGACTTTCATGAAGCTGTCGGTGGCTTTATTTCTGGCATGAGCCCATGTATTTACATTTCTGCTCTGCTTTATAGGCTTTTGACACAGTGTGTAACTTTTACATAAAGTTGAATACAAGACACATTCTGCATGTGTTCCGTCATAATTGTTTAATAATAATGGCAATTATGTTTACCATTAACTATGTATTTACATATAGAGCAGGTCCACAAGTAAAGAAGCAGTAAAACATCAGAAAAAAAATGCACGCTTACTTACCATTCGATGCTGTGTAATCTCATACAATGGACCTTTAAAGCAGCTGTAGGTAACTTTTCGAGCATAAAATTATGATTCCAAACTCAGTAAAGCGGTACATAACCGATTAATAGGATCAATGGTGCCGCCTCGGCAGCGAGGGGGGGGGTGTACCGGCTGTACCGGCTGTAACTGCACTGCGTAACTTTCAAGCGCGACCCGACACGCCGGACAAACCACTATATGGCAACGTCACACGTTTATTTAGAGGCGGTTTTACATACTACTATTACAAATACATAAGCTTATAAAATGACGGAATGGAACCCAATAATTAACCTCGATGAAAGGAACGAAGGACGAAGTAATGAAAGTGTTGAACATTTGCTACGACGTTATTGTCAATGTCTGTTTTGCATTTCATATTGGCGTTTTTCCTGAACACATACGAGCGCTCCAGCTAGGCGACTATTTGTATTTTCCCACATCAATAAACTAGCGCTGCAGCGTGTTCACTTCCTCACTTCGCCATTTGCACTGAAAGTTGCCTAGAGCTGCTTTGAATGAACCACTTAGCCTTAAACATATGTTTCTGTGTTTTGCTTCGGATCGCAACCCGTGCAGAACCTTTCGTCACTTTCTTTTTTGCCCCTCTGCTGTTTCCTCCCACTGAGTCGTGTATGAAATAGTTGGATTCAAGGAATCCTTTGATCATGTCTTTGTACTTTTGCAATCGGTGTGTCAGGTGTCTCGATGAAAATCACAGTTTTTGGAGATGCAACTTTAATTTCAATTTTCAAATTTCAGTTTCAAAGTGCTGTTGACACAGGATTTTCTGGGGTGTTTGTTGTATTTGGTGCAGCCAGCCGTCGGAAATTTTTACTTGTTAACACAAACTGCCAATGTCTGACGTGTGGCCATCAATGCTGGAGTTTTGTGAAATGTTTTTTTTTGTTTTTTAATTTTGCTTGCAATTATCTGTTTTTGGCCATAGTACAAAATTATGAAAGTCAAACTGCTGGTTTTTCTCATAATGATGAGTGCAGCGGGAAGAAACTTTTTCTTTCATGACAGGAGTACAAAAGGAGTGAGGGCTAGAGAGGGCACAGATGGAATAAAAATGAATAGAAATTGCCCAAAAGCTTTATAGTTTGCCAGAAAAACACACGATTCAGCTTCTTGAGAAGAAGATGTGTCATTCCCGGGTGTTTTTCTAATCGCTGCAAGGTTGAAGGAAGAGTCTACAAATGAAACAAACCTTTCCTGTTTGAAAAGTATTTTCCTCTTATTGAAATCCAAAACTAAACAGAAGAAGAAAGTAGCAAAAAATATAAATATTAGCTCTCCCAAACAGTTTTTATCGTTTGCATCATTATTTCCACCCAAACTCCATATCTACGATTTTTTTCTGGCAAGCAGTGGCTACATTAGTACTTATTATTCTCTCAAATTGAGGCGGGCGTTGGTGATTTTGAGACATTCACTCCCTTCACTCTCATTATTTTGACTCTCTAGGGTCAAATAAAAATGTTCAGATTTCAGGAAGTTTTGTAACCACCCATGAAATTAAACTTTATGCAACATTCAACACATGAAGACAGCAATACTCTCTCGCTGAAAGTCTCTCTGCTCCAGAGAATTTTCAACCTTTTAATGAATATATATGACGGTCAAAACCTCTCCAGTGGCCACCTACTGTATCACTCATGGTGTCCGGAGCCAAACGCACTCAGATATTTTGGGAAAAGGCTGCTTTTAGCAGAGTATCAAGTTAAGAATTCACAGTTTTCTTTTTCCTTTTTAATTGTATATGTGTGTAACATTTCCTCACCACGTTTCGGCGCTTTGATTGTGATGGTCTCTGCTTTAATTAAATTCACTCTACCAGTGTTTTTAAAACATCAATGCATCTTTAGTCTGTTAGTAAATCTCACAGACACGTGAACCATCCAACCTTTCTTTATACTGACTCCAACTTTTATTTTTGTTGTGTGGTTGTCACAAAAAGACCTGAGAATCGGACTTTGTGATCTCACAAAGGGCACTGATATATCTGCTAGCTAGGTGACCACAGCCCCTGCAAAGCACCAGCTGAAGCAGGAGGCTGCAAACATGACTAACTAAATTTGGTGTGTACAGGTTTTTGGAGAATAAATCACAGGCTTATTTAGTCCAAGATTTTTGGCTATTTTGCTGTGATTTTCTCTCAAATGCAGCTGACAGATTGAAATTTTATTAAGTGTACGTTCTTATATTGAACATCCGTCCTTGCCTCGCCAAAAACCATTTGTCTTGTTCCATTTCTGTATTGAGTAGCTCATTTCAACTGTTAGCAATCTCTCCCAATTGGAAATGAAAGATAGACATTCAAATGAATTGCCCTTAAGGGATTAATAAAGTACTCTGACTCTGAATCTAAATCTGAATCCAAGCTAACCCGTTCCAAAATTCTTTATTTATTTATTTATTATTATTGATAACTCTTTTGGATGAAAGCTTCTTTTGCGTGCACCATCGTTATCGCCGGCTGCCTGCTTTGGACTGTAACAAAGCAGATTTAATGCACCTCTAAGTGCAGATTAAGTGTGAGGATCAAATTCGGAGAGAGCAGGCGGCGCTAACGTAGCGGACCTGAGGCCGGGAGGAAGGAGTGGGTTTCTGCAGGGCCAGCGCAGCGCCGGAGGAGCAAATGAAAAATCTTGTTGAGGAGAGGCGAGAAGGAGAGAGGAGAGGAGAGGCGACACTCATTGGCATTCCTCCCGCGTCGCCTCTCTCCCCTGTTTCTTACCCAGCGGCCAGCACCCGGCGTCTCGGCGGTGCTATATTCCAGGCCCGGGTGTGCTGTCTGCTGATAATAAACAGCCCGACATGCGGCGGCCAGAGTCGCAGAGGTTGGCTGAATTAGAGGCGAGCCGCCTTTCCTGCGTGCGTCCCCTTCAGAAGATTGGTAGAAACCTGGACTTTGCACCTTCAGAAGGAGCCCGCTGTTGGTGCCTTTGCTCCGATGTGAGAGCGGGGGTGGGGGTTGGGGGGTGGGGGTGGAGGGGATCCGGCAGGAGGGATCCAGGGTCCTCTGCCTGGTTGCCAGCGAGGGATTAAACTCCAGAAGACAGATGTTAAACGCTGCTGTGTCTTTTCCAGCCTCTTATCAAATCTCCTGTTTTTCCCCCCGTCGGTCACTTCTGAGGATGAGTCTCTCACCTTCTTCTCCTCCATTTGCAGGGTCCTTCCCCTCCTCTCTTGCGCACACCCTTCACCCCCTGTGAGGAGATTGCCGCTCTGCCAGCTCCTGCCATTACTCCACACCCAGGCCTGGTCCCGACCCCTCCTGCCATCCTGCTGGCCGCGGCAGCGTTGGCTGTTTTCCAGGGAGGCTTCGAACCTGCAGCCACGTCCATCACGTCTTCACCGCTGGGTGAGTATGGAGAACCCGCGACACGCCTTCCGGGGACGCACTCGGGCTATTTTTTTTTTTTTTTTATTATTATGCCGTCGTCTGTTTGAGTTTTTTTTTTTTTGTTGTTGTCATTGTTGCTCGTTTGTTATTTCTGGCTTTGCTCATGTGAGCAGTTTTCATGTCAAAGAAGGAATTTCTCCACCCAAGCATGTACACACGTACACTAATACACACACACACAGAGACACACACACACACACACACACACACACACACACACACACACACACAAGCAAACAGATGTGAAGGAGAAACGCCAGGAGGGGTCATGAGAAATCTCTCTCTCTCTCTCTCTCTCTCTCTCTCTCTCTCTCTCTCTCTCTCTCTCTCTCTCTCTGTCTCTCTCATTTGCTTTTGTATTTCAAGCCCATTGTCAGGTCCGATGGTGCCTCCAGGTGTCTCCCTTTAGACTGAGTCAAAACTCGTCCTCAAACTACGATGCCAGTGAAGTGGATCAAAGAGGCTCAGAAGCTCGTTTGCCTCGTGGTGCAAGTTGAAAAAAAACAAAAAACATCTTAGTCGGTCTGGTTTTGCTGCTGAGGTCGAGGCCATGGAGCATCAAGATGATTCGGCTCTTTGACCACAGACAGTCTGGCATTAACCATTATAACTATTTACTGCTACTTTCTTACATGTAAGAACATCCCAGAAATGATAAAAGTCCATCCTTCATTTCTTTTACCTGCCCCACATTTTCACGGGGGCAGGCAAAAGGTGAGTGACAACATCTCCTCTCAAGCTGAAAATGTGGAGGGAGCAACAGTGCCTCCGTTTTGCGGCAGGAAAAGGAGTTGTCAGCGGATAATTAATCAAGCGAGGCCGCGATATGGGACCTTTTAATTATTGCAAATCTTAGCAAAAAGTCCGGAAAACTGTGCTCGAATGAGACACGCCGCCTGAAGTGAAGTCTCAGCAAAATATTGCAAGTTGCTCTGTTCTCTTTCACTTCAGCGGACGTGTAAATAGCTTTTTGGTAAGATAGCCGCCGCACAGCTTTTTCAGCAGACTTTTTGTTTCTTTGCCCTTTATGAATACAAAACAACAAAACAGGTTTCCCGCAGCAGCTTCTTCTCGGCGATATCCCAATTTTCATCCCCCTGTATTCTTCTTTGCCCGCGTGCAAATTGAAATGGAGTGTGAAATGATTTATTGAAAATGGAATTTCTATCTCATAATACCGCTCGCAGTGTCTTTTTGTTTTTTTGTTCATATTTTCCGCTAGTTCCAATATTCTGTTTCTCTGCGTCATGTCTACTTCCTGCTTCATGCAAGCCCCTGAATGACCCGGCTGAAATGACATGTCCCCGCCCCCCTCAGACACATAAATAAAGCCCACACGATCCGCAGCAGAGACGTGAGCCGTGACATCCTTTTGTTTTCCGCTCTGCTGCCCCCCCCCCCCCCCGCTGCGGAGCGTTTCATCATCTGGTCCACCTACACGCCGCCTCCATCGCCGTCCTGTCGTTTCAGGCTCCTCACGGTTGAAAGCGACCCGCTCCTGGGTTTTTCTGCCGAGGCGTCATTTAGGTTTGTTGGACCCACCGGAACAAATTCAATCACTGCCTCCCCTCAAGTAATGTCCTCTCCGTTCCCCTCGCCGCTCGTCCAAATTACCGAGGCCTGTCTCCCCCACCAGGAGGACGTGCAGGAACGAGCAGAGAGTTTACAGAGGAAAGGTCATTAGGTAGAATCAGGTAGAATCTCCAGAGGGGAGACCTAAGGAAGACGGCACATGTTGAGCTCTAACACCGAAGTTTGAGTTCATTCCTGCTAGAATTGGTGACGCACGAAGCCCTGTGTGAGCTGCTGGTCTGGTTTCACAGTCGCGGCCGGTTAACATCACTGCCAAGCGTCTTCTTCATCTTCTCCTTGCCTCCGCCTGACCCTTCAGAGGTGGCCACAGCCAATCACCTGCCTCCGTCTCTGCATCGGCTTGTTCTCTCACACCAAGGAGCTTCATTTCCCTCTCGACTCCCTCGCCGTCAAGCTCCGACCTCTGGAACCTTTACTGTCCGTCCCTCCGCTGCACATGTACAAACCATCTCAGTCTGGCAGCTCTGTTCTCACCTCCCAAAAACATCTCACGTCATCGATCCTGAAAAACCCGTCAGTCCTGGTCCCAAAGAGAAGCTCAACATTTTAATATCTGCTTCCTGCAGCTCTGAACTCCTGTCTGTTCCTCGGTGCTGCCGTCTCTGAACCAGATAAGGGAAGAACTGTTCAGTTATTTATTCAGGCAAATTCAGATCTTCCAGAGAATTACACAGATTACAGAGAATTAAGCAGAGCATGTAAACACAGAGGCGGGCACAAAAACAGGACGAACGAAGTGCAAGTGGACCTTTCAATTGATCCAGAATTATTTTAAGTAGTTTCCAAATGTTTCAAGGAGCAAAGCTAAATATTCATGAAACAGGCTTGATGGAAAAAAACCCACTCGTAGACGCTGCAGAGGTGCTTATCACACGTAGACCTCCTCCTTTTTCCCTCTTTTCCGACTCCTGTCCTGCTGCTGCATTATTCAGCGGCCGCTGATCGAC
Organism: Nelusetta ayraudi; assembly: GCF_046127955.1. Taxonomy (NCBI): domain Eukaryota; kingdom Metazoa; phylum Chordata; class Actinopteri; order Tetraodontiformes; family Monacanthidae; genus Nelusetta; species Nelusetta ayraudi. The sequence continues at coordinate 4,202,217 of NW_027466140.1, read as the reverse complement.
TGCGAGCCTGCAGTTGTAGTCTATGCCGTTTTTTTTTCCTCCTTTTAAACTTTATTGCTTTGATACAAACCAGCATCCCATAGTCCTCTGGAAAGCAAATTGGCCTTTCCCTCGTGTTGCCGCGCTCCCCAGCCGTGTGTGCGCGCGACGCTGAGCCGATGTGGCAGCGCCCTCGCCGCCGCATTTCCATGCTAATCAGTGCAAAGTAACATGAACCGCAATCATTTACATGTTTCCTCAAGGTTTATCCCCCCCCCCACCCTACGCCAGAGCTGCCCGGCCCATTATTCATCCTGCGTGCGCTCACAACCTTTGCTGCATAATTTTCAGCTTTATATCATAATCCACGTGTTAATAAAGCATAAAGCATGTGATTACTCGCAGCTGGAACGGGGCTAAATATATCAAGCCGACTGCGATGCTCTTTATGTGTGTTTTTTTTTTTTTTTAAACCCGTACGTGACCAGCAGAGGCACACTTCAGCCTTCACATCACTTATTGCAATCGCGGCTTTCTGCTAAGCTACCTTCAAGGCAGTGTAGCCCACTCGCCCACCCTGATGTCCCTGAGTTTGTCAAAGTGTCAGAGAGGCTCCACTTCTTCCCAGCGGCATCTCTCTCTCCCGCCCCCCCCCCCTCTCCCCCTCTCCCTCTCTCTCCCTCTCTCTCCACTCCGCATCCTCGATCCCTCCTCACATTTTTGATCATCTTATCTCTTCTTTAAATTGAATCCCCTGCCGAGATGCAGCCTCCTGTCACGTTCTTCTTCTCAGCCCGTGTTGTCCTGTTACGCGGGGATGCGCCCAGGGCTCGCCACACATGCGCGTTCACCCACCCACCCGAGGGGTGGTGGGAGGTGGGCGGGCGGTCGGCTTCCTGGTGGCGCAGTACGAGGAAAAAGAGCAGCACTCCTCCCCCTCCCTCCCTCCCCATCGTCTTCATCATCTCCTCCTCCTCCCCCGTGTGATGTCAGGCCTCCCACTCCTCGCCTTAACTCCTTTATTTCCCATTTCACTTAACATGTATCTCCCCCACCTCGCTCTCCCTGCCTGTCGCCTCTGAGAATGATGGCTCGCGCCTCGGGAATGCATATAGCTCCCGGACAGCATCCGCCCTACTATTTGTTCTCTCAGAGTGCTTGTGTGCGTGCGTGCGTGAGTGTGCGCAGGCGTGAGGAAGAGAGAGTGAGCTTACATTGAACTGCGGCGAAGGTAGAAGTGGTTGTTCATCATTATTGCTTGTGTGTGTGTGTGTGTGTGTGTGTGTGTGTGTGTGTGTGTGTGTGTGTGTGTGTGTGTGTGTGTGTGTGTGTGTGTGTGTGTGTGTGTGTGTGTGTGTGTGTGAGAGAGAGGGTCGGCGTGATTAGGGGAGGTCTGGATGTGATGTTTTTGCTGGCTGAATTGTAATGTTCCCATTTAAGGAAAACAAGAATAAATTGTCCCATTGACACTTTTTTCCGTTTGCGCTGCTGCACGCTGCCCCGTTGCGTGCTTTTGTGGATCGTTTATAAATATATCTCAGATCGAGGGAGGCGCGGCTGCTAGCAACTCACAGCACTTGCCGTCAGACAAAACAAAAAAAACCCCCACCAAAATATGCCTTTGCCATGACTTGGAAGAGTCCAGTGGGGCCCAGTGGCAGGAAAGAATGCCTGTGTAGCCGGTTGGGTTTGACACTGCCTCTGCTACAATCTCTGTTGTGTCGAGGTGTGAGGAACGAGGCGTGGACAGTTGCAGGTCTGCTTGCTGGGTGGATTTATTTTCTGTGTCAAAACACATAAAGTTCGGCACAGCACTTTCTCGCGACCAATCTCCACAATGCACACCTTTAAAAGAACTGAACATGACAACCGGCTGCATCATTGCTGTGATAGCTTAGCTTAAAAACAACGACCTATCCAGCAAACATAAAAGTGCTATACGCTATAAAAAGCGTACATATCCGCTAGAACGAGTGGTTTGCTAGTAAAATACAGTATTTGTGACATATGCAAAGTACAATTTGTGAGTACGCTTAACGTTTTGGCCACATATTAACACACTGTTAACAGGAGCACTGTAGTGTTTTACCTCTCCTCTCCAGGGCTAGAGACGACTGAGGAAAATACCGCCAGACAACAGGAAGTGACAAGGGTCACGCAACAAAACAAATTAATTTAACAAAATAAAAGCTCCCCAAAATAATGAAGAAAATTCTTTTTATACATGTAAACAAACAGCAAAACGTGAATAGACATTAAAAAAAAAAGATTTTGGGTGAAATCGGTTACTCTTGCAAACAAATGTTTTTTCCTCGTGTCTGGCGTTTTACCCGTAGCTCCGTCGTCACGTTAGCTTCCGCCATCACAAAGTAAACTGATGTCACACCGGTGAGCTGATTGGCCTGTCCTGCTAGAAGCAGACTTCAACAAGCCAGAAAGGCCACCCTGGTGTGGTCGCCCTCCTTCTCATACCCAACTTGATCTTGCATCTTTTTTTTTTATCCCAGCTGGTCATAGGTCAGGGTGCCGGGCTGAGTGGATACATGGTGATGCAGTACTGCCGCCTACATACAGTATGAGTGAACCTGTTCTTCATGCAACTGTGAATGCCAATGGGAGTTTATATAACTAAATATATACATATGTATTTTTCTCTTAAATGTTATGCCAACACTGGGTGTAAATGCTACATAGGAGGCGTTTAAAGTCATGATAAGGCTGAGATGGACTCACGACTCGTGCAGGCTGTGCAGGCTCTCCCAGGAGTCTCCAGTATCCAGGTGACTGGGAGTGCACGACAAGCGGAGATGGGAAATGAATGAAATGGATGGATGATTTTTCTGATATTGTCTGGAGTTCATGTGAGAAGGAGGTTATTGCTTTGGCTGTGTGTGTGTGTGTGTGTGTGTGTGTGTGTGCGTGTGCGTGTGCGTGTGCGTGTGCGTGTGCGTGTGCGTGTGCGTGTGCGTGTGCGTGTGCGTGTGTTCAGAAGCATGTTAGCAGAGGTGAAAAGGCAACCGTTAAGACACACAGGATTTTCACACGAGCTGCGTTTCCATTACAGTTTTTCGCAAAATGAAAGTGATATTTCTAAAATCACTTTTAAAGTACAATTGTGATTTGCAGGTGTTTGCATTGAATGGTGTGCAGTGCATAACTCGCAATTCTTGTTTTCCAAGTTTAGGATTTTCTATTAGCATTTTTTTTATTGCGATATTTAGGTTTTGCTCAATTCTAGGGGTAATGGAAACGCAGCTACTGATGAGTAAAAAACAACAACAACAACTGCAATTCTTTTATTCCGTTGCATACCCCTGATCTATTTCTGCGTTGCCGCTCTTATTTCACTGCCATGTTTGTCTCTTTCACCTCGAGGCCACCGTCAACCCCTCGCCGCATGTTCCTGTAAATGCATGTGTGTATATCCCGTCTGGTGTGCACTTACACAAAACTTAGCAGGCGTGCTGCTTGTGTAATATTAACTCCACGTCAGCAGGCAGCCACTCAGATAAGACTAACAGGGCCTGGCGTTTCCACTGTGGAGACAGATGCTCGTGCTCCCGCCTCCCTCTCAGCGGCTTTAACCCTCCTATCTACCTCTCTCCCCCCACCCAAATCCCAATTTAAAGAAAATAAAATGATAAAAAAAAATAAAAAATCACTTCCCAACCACTTACCCCACCTGCCCATGGCGAGACCTGTTATCGCCCTTAATTTGATTTCTGATATTGTTATTACAGGGTCTTGTGATTAGGCGAGCGTGACTTGGATTAAAGCTTGTTTTATGCCATATTGAAGCCAATTAGCTCGCAGTACACTCTTTCACCTCAGCAGACAGATGACCATAAATGGTGTTATTATGTATGCGGGCTCTCGCTGGTACAGCAAATTGTTTCGGGGGGAGGGAGGGGGGGAGCCTCGGGGAAATGCAAATGCACGCTGAGAGCGGAGAGGTTTTAAGGGAAGGAGAAGAGGAAAACACTTTCTTTTTCATATTTCTGTGAATGTGGAAGAAATGAAAGATTAATGTGGCTCATGTATGATGGATGTGGCAGGGAATGGCAGGCTTTGTTGCTAATTAACTCCTAAATTACAAATTCAGCCTCGCTTGAAGAGATGTGATGTGATGGTTTGATCTGAAAATAAAACAAACAAACACAAAAAAAAAAAAAAAAAAGAAAACCTCTTTCCATAACACTCACACAGCCCCAAGGAACACACAGATGAGAGGTACATTCGGAGGCGGCCGTGTACATACAGGTGTAATGTGGCGTACAGTGAGGGAGAGAGATTTATGTAACGGGCAGTGGCTACATGCGACCATAATGTGGACTAGAGGTTAATACGTTCAGGAGATGTGGACATCATTTATACATTAGCACGGAGGATGTCGCGGGATGTCACAGAGGAGCTGAGTGAGGAAATGTGATGATCATTTATGCATCAGTACCATTATTGTGTGGGAACACAGAGCTGAGGGGGAGATAAAAAAAAAATGGAATAACTTCAGTGTTTAAAAGGTTCAGACGTGTGAAGCCGTTGTGTGTGCAAAGGCCAAGTCCACAGTCGCCACGTTGGTGTGATGCTGACATTGTGCTTGCTGTGAAAAATCGACAAACTGTCACTATCACGCTAATGCTACACAATAAATGTGTCTCAGTTTCAATGGAAGTTTCAATTGCTCTGTTTTTTATGACAGCACTTCTCAACCTTAAACCCAAAATTGTTAAATGAAGTTGTTAAAAGAAATAGCTACACTTAATGGTCCCGTGGTATCCAAATTAAATTTTCTCCCAAGAATGCGTCTCTAGCCCGTCGTGAACTTCCCAGAAATAAGAAAAGTCCGTCCTTTGCTTCTTTTACCTGCTGTAGTTTTCAGAAAGTGTCGGCCATAAAACACACACAGACCTTTATGATGGCACACCCGAGTATTGGCTCAGCCTTGTTTTGGCCCTCCTCCAAATATGTGGAAAGTGCAACAAAGCATTTTTGAAGGAGGCTGCAAACAAAGGGCTAAATAAACCTTCAGATCGCATAAACAAAACTTTATGAGAGATCTGAAGATTTAATCTGATAATGAATTAATCTTGTGTTGCTGCTTCTGTATTACCTATTTACATTTGGGTATAATACATCACAAACATGCTATGCACACATTTTTTTTATGATTGAAAGATGAGCGCACGCATTTTTTATTTTGAAACCTGGATGTTCTCCCAACGCTTACCTTGGTGAAAATCAGCTGATGTGGCAAAGCTCCTCCTGTGAGCCGCTTTTTTTTTGACAGTTCCAGGAATGAAAGACAGCCTCTCCCTCGTCTTCCAGCCACCGGAGGAGGTGGCAGTGCGTCACGCGTTGCACCCGTCCTTTCATGGCGGACGAGGCCATTATCGCGTTTCGACACAGAGAGGAAGTTTCCTGAGAGGGAGGCGGGAGCGCAGCTTCGCTCGCGTGTCAGCGTCGTGTGTTGCGATGCATTACCCAGGCCATCAAAGTGGGGGGTGGGCGGGGCTTGGAGGGGATGGATGTCATTGATCTCTGCTGTGTGTGTGTGTGTGTGTGTGTGTGTGTGTGTGTGTGTGTGTGTGTTTGTGCATGCGTGTGGGTGCTGTCTTTATTATGCATGTGCGCCAATTACAGGTGCGTGCCGCGACGCCGATCCCATTTGTCGGAGTCGGGTAATTACTGGGGGGTGGGGGCTGGCGGGAGAGGCGGTGGGGCGGACGGGACGGTCATTACGGCGGCAGACGCCGTCCCCCCGCTATCTGGACCGAGTTGCCCTTCATTATGGAGGAGTTAATCCCTGCTTATAGGGAGAAGTGGAGGCAGACGCTGTGAGAGCGGCGCTGAAGTCAACACACTCATTACTGCTGCGCTGCCGCCACAATAAACCGCCACTAAAGCCTAATCCGTTTATTTTTTCTTCTCCACGCGCTCCTAAAGTCAACACGTCCTCAACCTGCGGAAATTCGTTTGGACACGGAGGACATGTAAGAGTTGTGTGGAAAAAAAAAAAACGAGACAAAAAAGAAGCCCATGGTTGCACGCGTCCGAAGGCCTTTGAGACGACGGTGAACTGTGTGTGAACTCGGGCCGCACGCTTGTTTCTTCTGCAGTCACTGTGTTAGCAAGCAGCAACAACAGCAATTAGGGGTGTCTTCATAAATTTGGTGGAGTTTGCGGCGTTATGAACTATTTCGGCAAACGCGACGCGATGGAGAAAAATGCTGCTGTTTATCCTGCAGCGAGGCGTGAGCGAGCGTATAATTCCACCTTATTATGGGATAAGTCATTTTGATTAATCAGGTTAAGAAAACCACACGACTTGATCGTTCAGAGATCAACCTTTCCAAGTCAATAACAAAGGGAAATCTAATGAAACTCAAGATATGACTTTAACATCAAGACTGTCGTTTCTCATCTTGAACATTTTGGGATGATTATTTGCTGGTATTTCTCAGTTCTACTTGCCAGGGGGGGACAATGGACTTCACAGGAGATGGATTTGTTTGGGCAAGGCACTCGAGAGCAGGGCAGACCTTAATTTGAAGATGGAGATGGATTTGACTCTTGTGTCGTTGTTAACCATTGATTGAATGGCTGCTGCTCTCGTAATATTTGCAGCTGCAGTGTGACGTCTCAACAGACTATCTGCAGCCGGAGCACAGGTGCAATTTTCAGGAGAGATGGATGCTCCTGCTCCCCTTTCTGCAGTTTTCGCTCCAGTAGATGAAGATAACGTGTTATCGTTCTCGAGCTGCGCGTTTAAAACCCGAGGTGCGTCGGGCTATTTAAGTACAATTACCGGAGGAGGGAGGGGGCAAAGCGGCTCCTGCAGGAGGGGGGTCCAACAGTCGGCCTGAGTGCTATCACACCGAGAGGCGTTTGCGCTGGTGGCCATTAACATTACACACATCATTAGAAGGGGAGAGTGATGAATACGGCTGCGTTTGGCGCGTGACGGAGGAGGAGGAGGAGGAGGAGGAGGAGGAGGAGGAGGAGTCAGGGCCGCCTTAAAATGTGCAAGTGTGTCGCTCGCTGCGATAGCTACGTAAATGGACGCGGTGGATTTGTGATGGGAGGAAAGAGGCGGCACGCGATTCGAAGCGCACCTCCCGACTCCGCCATGGGAAGTTCTGCTTTTTATATGCTCACCATCAGAAGGAGTTATGTGCCTCTGCGAAATTGAACAAACAAGTTCATAAACTCCCCCCCCCCTTGCCTCCCCTGCTATCTGTTATCCCTACGCCACCCCACCGAGTGCGCTCGATTTGACAGGCGCAGCCTGATGTGTGATGCGCGGGTCATTATTGGTGCGGTGGCGCCGCCACGGACGCCTCAGAGCTGCAGGCGTTCGACGCCGAGCTCGGCGCGCTCCCAACTTTAACCCTGGTGTTCGTCCCCTGTATCGAGGTTTCGGCCCGGGGTCGCTGTGACGCGGCGGGGGTTGGACGGGCAGACGGCGCCGAGGTCATGTGATTGAGAGCGCTGTCAGTGCGCGCGCGGTCACAGCCTTTGACAAAGTCCTCGGTGGGCCATGAATAATGTACACAGTGGGCCTGAGTGATGGCTGGTGTAATAAAGCCAGGCAGAGTAGCGTGACCAGAAACCCCAGTGATGTCTAACATCTTAACCAGCCTGCGAGAGCGCGCACACGCACACGCACACAAACATGCGCGCACCCACACACACACAAACACACACTCACACTCACACGCACACACGCCTAGGGGGAGATGCGTTTAGCTCCCACTCAGCAACCCGATGGTCTCCCCAGAGCAGCTGTTGGAGTGAAACTGTTTTGCTTTCATTTAACGTCTGAAATTTTCATGTAGGTTGAAAATCACAGCCGGGCCGCTCAGACGTGTCCGATCTCGCAGTGCTGTTGCATCTATTGAAGTGCGAGACAAGCGTGCACCCACGGGAGGATTAAGATTTAGCTCCCCTTCCTCCCTCCCGCCAAAAAAAAAAGAAAAAAAGAATGATAATGAAGCTTTGGTCAAATCTTCCCACCAAATCTTAACAGTGCCAGGCTGCGTTTATGGCTGCTCCAAACAGCCACATTTTAGACGCGCTGGAAAATCTGGCAGATGGCGGAGCCTTTGGTTGGATTGGTGCAACGATCGGGACCGCCAGGGGGAGAAATGGTTCGAGAGGCGGTTCTAGTCTTAGGAAATGTCGGATGGTGTAGGACGGACACATATAAAACTGATATCCACCGTGTTTACGGTGACGCATCTATGCCAACAATGAAGGAAAAAATGCATACTCTCAATTTTCTTCAAGGGTGAAATGAATCCGCTGAGTGTCTTCAGGATGAATGTGCGTGTGTTTATTTGTTGTTTTAACCGGCCCCTTTCATGCACAAATTTGAAAATGACACAAATTGCTTCTGCGAAGTCGGCGCCGCTGCACCGTCTGCCGTTAAAATGTGGACAACGTGAGCAGCCGGGCCGCAGCTCATCGCTCAGCCAGACTCCTGCCTGTCGGACGGGACGAGGGAGGCAGCCACGGTGCAAATTTGCAGCCCGTTTGCTTTCCCTTTTCCAGTCAACAAAGTGCACGAGGAAAAATAAACGGATCACTTATTGCGAAAATAAGAGCATAAATGGGTTATTTTGTCACCATCAAACACTTGGCCTGAGCTGAAAGCTGAAAGCTGCTGCTTCTGCCGCGTTCCCCGATTTGTCGTTGACGCCCCAACGTCTCGTTACTTCTATTGCTCCTTTGTGCCGTTGAATTTATCGCAGCCGACATTGTGATGCTATAAAAATCAGAAACCCCCCCCCCCACAAAAATCGCACAAACAATACCGGGACGGTATAGCCATCATTCATGTTTACACCTGTGCCTTTTTTGGGGCTTTTTCTTTCAAAATCTGACACGTCTCCTGTCAGAAGCTCGTTTCAAGGCACGACAAATGAATCTCTGAAGAAAAGTTTAGTCAGACAACAGCCAAGACAATTATTTTGCACCTCAAAACACCCTGCCTATTTCTCATCCTGCTGTCAAATGGAGGCGGCCTCCCCCTCTCCACACAATGGCACAAACGGCACGGCACCTTCATTACGACTATTTTTTTCTCCTCATCTTGCTCCCGTCTTCAAACACCCTGCATATTTCTTTCTTCATTTCTGCTTTTTTTTCTTCTTGTAGATTCCCCTTGAACCCGTACCGGCGCACATCCTTGTTATATCTGATGATTTACCAGCTTCCTCCCCTCGTCTCGGCGAGCTCGTCGGCCGCCATCCGCAGCCAAGACCAGGACCCACCGCCGTGACTGCCATTAGTGTCACGGCTCCATATGAAGATTTATTTCCTCCACTGGTCAGCGTGAATACGCCTATGGATCATTAAGCATCCACCCGGACAACTTGCGCTAATATAATTATTGCAAATAACCCGAGGTGTTGCCATCAATTACGGTGCACGTTAGCGTAAATCAGAGCAGGTCAGTGGAATTTATCCATGTACCGGATAAATCAACAGATCTCAAAGCTGACAAACATCTGTTCGTCTTCTGTGCAAAGGGCAGCTCCTCTTCTTCCTGCGCAGTGATGCGTCTTCACCCCAGCTTCCATTTTCGAGTCGTACCCACTCAGTATTCTTTTGCACAATTACACAAAAACTTTTCTTTCTTCCCAAAGAAATGCTTCTGCCCCTTTCTTTAGCAGACCCATGGCAGGGCCTCACGGTTCGGCCGCTCTTCTCGTGTCTGTCATGCTTTCATCAGAAGAGTGTGGAAGCACCATGGCCCCTGTTATGCAAAATGTGAAGTGACTTTCTGCGACGGCAGCCTGCAATCCATATGTCTGAAGTCTCACTGTGCAGGTCACTCACTGCTATTCCAGATTGTCAACCTACGACATCAGCGCTCACACTGCATGCGGTGAGAAACAACTGCTTGCTCTTGCTGTCTCGATTAGTTTTAGCGTTCAGCAGTTCCCTAGCAACAATGCTAACTTGTGGGGAATCTCCAGGCCCCCAGAGTCCAAGATGGCGTCCCATTTATTTCAATGGAGTTTTTTTTTTTTTAAACGACTAAAAGACCATGACTGAAAAATCTATAGTAGAAAGATTTGCCATGAATCGCTGGATCCTGTCAGCCGTTTTAAAGGCGTTTATTTTTGTTTTGCGCTCTGTGGGAAAAATGATTTTTGGGCCCATGGGATTTTGTTTTTGCTGCAGCACCTCGAATGGCCACTGGGAAAAATTGGCGCACCGCCATATCGCCAGTCCAGTATCCAGTTCTTATAATACATCCATGGGAATCTCATTGTATTTTGTGTGACGAAACCGCTCGTGGGAAAATGCTTTGGTGCGATTTGCCTAGAGGTAGCCTGGCCCTCACGTTACGTTTTACGCCCCGTTTGTCACCTAGCGTAGGGCCGTTGAGGAATGAATGGCACTGATGTTGGGGAATGCGCTCGTGGCGCTGCCTCAAGTGTGTAAGAGCGGCAGTTGACTGACCGCGATTCCTGGTCTGTCAGAAATTCATCCAAATGTCCGGCGGCCACTGGAGAGCGGATGATCGTGCCGCACGGATAATGTTGTCCAGTGAAACAGAAATTCTGAGAATCTCGCATATGGGCCGGGTGGAGGAGGGGAGAAGCCATTCAATGCATGGCTGGCTTTAGGTAAAGATAAAGAATGGCAGAGTGTGGAGCGATTCAGTAAGTTAGGCAGGAAAACGATCGGAGGTGGATGGCGACAGCAGCAGGTTCCATTAATGCGGCCGATAAACACGGCTGGGAAAATACAACCTGCCGCGACGTCTCGGGTTCGAGGTGGCTGTATGACATTCAGCCGCGGACAGTGGCAATCTTCTGTCGCCTCTGCTGCACAGCTTGACTTTGACTTTCTTTTTTCCTCCACCCCCCCCCCCCACCCCCCCACTCTTTCTCACACACACAACACCGAAGTTGCGGCATCGATTCCTCGGCTGTAATTTTCACACTTTTCACTTCTTGCTCCATTTTCACCCCCCTCGCGCCTCCTGCTCCCCCTTCACCGTCTTGGCCCCCTCCCCCAGCCGCACTGCTCTGAAAGGAAAGTTTATTTTTTTCCCCCCAAAGTGACTCATTTTCCCGGAAACCTCGCCACGTTCCGGCGCAGGCTGAGCGTCCTCCGGTGAGGCTCGCCCTCATTGATTACTGCTAAACTCCTCCCCGCTCGGCTCCGCCGCCTCTCATCAGTTTATTCCTTGTCGCTTTCGTCGATCCCTCCCTTTTTTTTTCTTTTTTTTTCAAGCCTTGACTTGTCCCTCGTCGCCTCCCACCCCTCCCCTAATCCCTCCCCCATTCATCTTCCCTCCTCTGTTCTGCCTTTTATTAAGCCCTGCGACGGTTCCAGGTGCTTTACGCCGAACCGGGAGCCGAAGGGAATCGAAAGATACGAGCAACATGAGGGGGCGAGAAAAAAAAAAAGAAAAAATGCCGCCGCCGCTCCTCTTCCAGCGTCTTCTTGTCTTCTCTGGGGTTGAGTTACGGTGCGGGAGGTAGCGAGGGAGAATGAAGAAGAAAGGAAGTAGCGCGTGTTACTGGAAAGAGCGCCGAGCCGTTTTCTGGGCTGTTGACGGGGGCAGCAAACAGCCGAATGCGCGACGAGCACTGTGATCTTCAAAGCCCCGCTTCCGCTTCCGCTCCCGCTTCCGCTCCCGCTCCCCTCCCGCCGCTCTGCCGCCGCTCTCTCGCTCGGGAGAGGGTGTGTGTCGCGGCTGGCTGCAGGCACGAGGCTGTTGTGGCCTCAGAAGTTTCCTGTCCTGCCGTCGTTACCGCGTCCTTCAGCCTCGTAATCTCCTCGTATTCAAATTACCTCGGCAAAAGAAGGCACCTTTTCTTGTTCTCCGATTGAAACCTTATAAACAACCTCTGCCTCGAAACAAAAAGGGGAATCAAAGCCAGATTTCAACTCTCGCCATCCACATGAAAAGACAAGATGTGCCACACTTGATAACGCTCACGCCTGACGGAGGGCCTCCACCTCTGTGTTTTCCATCAAGAGAGACGGTCGACTCACTTTGATGGAGCTTTTGGGATTTGTTTTTGTTGTGTGTTTTCTTTTGGTGGTTCAACTTTTGAAAAATCGCACTCCTGTTTAATTTTGAGCTTTCTGGGGGCTTTAAAGGACTTAGCATTTCTTATGAATTTGTCATTTAATATTTACATGATGGAGATGAAATGTCGCCCTTCGCCCGGGTATAAATGTTAATGACATGAATGCGGTAACATTAAGATTCAGGCTCTTGACAGAGCAATGATATTGTTTACCTAACGAGCTGCCGTAGGGAGCCTGTTGACGATGGTTTATGAGCCGGATTAGACGTGATGAAGGATTATTTACCACTTGGTTGGGCTGTAAAATAAGACACGCCAGTCTTTACGCCTTCTCTCGATCATCTGTGGCTGCTGCACAAAATTTGTTTCACGTTGGTTTCGAAGGCAAATTCTCACTTTTTCAATGGTCATCTGGAACTTTATGATTTGCGGAAACTCACCAATTCCATGAAGACTTCAGCCCTTCCAAATAATTCCAGCCTGTCGAAGCAGCTGCCCATGAAAAAAAAAAAACAACCCATAGAACTTGCCACTGACCTCAAAAACTCGACATGACCTCTACGCATCCAGTGAAATGCTGGACGGGAAATTCAATCAACATTTTGCCAAATGGAAAGTGCAAACTGCCGCATGAGGTCCAAAGCCTGGGGGGAAACAACGTGCTGCGCACAAGGTCCAATAGTGAAATTAGCATATAAGGTGATAAAACAGAATGCCAGTTAATTAAAAATGTATAAATTAGAAATTGTGCAAAAAAAAAGAAAGAAAATAAAAGACAATGAAATGGATTTCATAGGGCAGCACTGATGGCCTTTGAGATTCATAATATCACATCAGAAACCCATTAAGGTCTTTTATGCTACAATGGGCAAAAGTGCTTTCGGAGAACTCGGCTGCTGTGTGTGGAGTTGCACAAGGGAGGCTTTGTGCGCGCAACATAGCCCACAATCCCACTCATCAAGTCGTCATTCTTCCATGTCTGTAGGTGGCAACATGAGAAATGGCCTTGGCCATCGGTGCCTATAGATCCAGAAGAAGGATTGGAAAAAAAAAAAACACCCTGTGGAGCGTCGGAGCGGGAAAATTTCAAGATAATCAGTTTGTAGCCTTTTCAGCGTCACGTGATGATGTTGACGCGGACCCGGATGAACGTCACGTCCACACTTCTGGTTTGATTTGGGATTAGAGCCTCATTATTTCACGCTGTTTTGTCAGCGGCGGCTCTAATACCTGCCGATAAGCCGGCGCTGCGAGGGCAGAGGGTGCCTCTTAGCGAGGAAGCAGCAAATCTATACAGACGTTTTGACGGGTGATTGGGTCCTCGCTGTCAGACCGAAGATATAATGAGTCCTGACACCTGTGTGCTTTGGACTGGAGGGAGGTGTGCATGAAAGGTGGCACCTGGGCGCTCTACCCCGGGACCACTGGGACAGACCGGGGACGGAGGCAGGGAAAGGCTGATAAAGTCACTCGCCACTGTGTTACAGCGCTGATTGGCTCAGCTCCAGGAAGTCTTTCTGGCACAGAGAAGCAAAATTCATCTGCACTCTGCATTTTTTATCCACTGAAAACACCTATAAAACACAATAAACACACTCCACTTGTATTTCCCTTCAAGTGGCCCAATAGAGTTTTGTAATTACTGGGACAACATGGTAGCAGCAGTGATTTGTTGCTTTTTTTTTTTTTTTTTTTTTTAAATGACTTGATTTTCATTTGACCCTTTTTCCTTCGTAACTACTAAATCCTGCTTGAAGCTTCTCATTGCCTCAGTGTTTTGCCCCCAACCACTGCATTTGAATCAAGCGGCTCAATAGGTTGGAAGTCCACTGCTGCTAAAGGATTATTTGCTTTTTCAAAACACTTCTTTTTCTGTCAACTGCTTAAAGCTGTTAATAGCTCATTTTTTGCGCACAAACTAAATTTGCTTTGTTGTTTGACCTCACCGAGACGGTTCCATCCCTTTTGTGATGTCAGCACAGATGTCACAGAGTGCAGCAACCCTTCGTTTAAAACAACATAGAGTGGTGTCAGGATGCTTCTTGGGTCGACCAATACTGTGAGTTACCAGGTGAGCAGGTTTAAAAAAAAAAAATCGAAACTCTGTTTGTCCTCGATGGCTCAATCCCATTGGCTGGATTGACGCTCTGATTTTCCACCAGCGCCCGCCACATGCGGGTTGACATTTTCCAAATGGAACATCTTGATGGATCGCCGTGCAATTTCATTCAGACGTCCGTGATGGATTTTAATAATGTCATCGCTGAGGCTTTCAGTTCCGTCCCTCCGTTGCTGCTGTTGTTACCTGCCCGCTTATGAATGCCGCCACTGGGCATTATGGAAGTGCTGTACTACACGCTACGTCTCCTCCTAATAATAAACTGCAGATGTTATCTCAAAAAACAATATTCCAGTGGATTTTACAGCCCGGCACCTGACTGATTTTTCACGTCGTTTTCTCCACTGTTTTTTTTTTTTCCTCGTCCCAGCTATAACTGCTCCTGCTGGCTGGTTTTTATCATTTAAAAGCGTTGGACGGCTTTATCTGCTGCTGTGGCCTCAGTCAAGGCCACGCCCCCAATCCTGCCCACCGCCTCCCGACTTCACACCCGCCCAAACCCCAATTTGTGCGTCTGCGCGCAGCCCCACATGTGCAGATGAAAACAGGGTTTGTCCTCCAGCGGCGTGGGGGGATCTATGCAATAATAAAGACGAGTCCTTATGAATAGGCCTTGAATTGAGGGCAGCAACGAGGTGAGAATGAAATGAGTATGTTAATGCAGGTCTCAGAGTTTCAGAGGAAATTAGAGCTACCTGTACACGCTCTTCGCTGCCCTGTTATTAGCTGCTCATTACTGAATGAAATCCAGCCTGAATGCATCTGATAAAAGCCATTCCCTCCTGCTTCCCTGGCCAGACATTGATCTTCCTCACGGCTGACTTGTTATCCAGGTTGCTCTTCGTCTTCTTCTTCTTCTTCTTCTTCTTACTATTGTTATGATCACATTTGAACATTCAATTTGCACTAATCCAATCTGTCCCATTTTCATCTCTGTATCCCCCCCCCCCCCTCTGATCAGTCCCGCCTTGTTCTGGCGAATGTGAAAAATTCTGAACCCCCGCCACCCCCCAGTTCTCCAAATCAAACTATCGGTGTTCAGTGAGAGGAAAACAGACATGACCCTGTTTACGCAAACAGCTGCTTTCACACTGGATTTCTGCCGCCTGCCCCAATTACAGAGTTAGTCAGCCACCGAGTTAATGTTTTGTGACACAGGCGGTTGCATTTTCTATTTCTGCCGTAGCTTTTTTTTTTTTTTTCATAAAAAAACAACAAAAAAAACAATGTACAAATGCCCCCGTGTGTTTTACGTCTCCCCGTTCTGTTTTGCCGAAAAGCGCCGCTGCTCACTTCCTCAGCGAAACTCATCTCCCACCATGGGCTGCGGAAATTCTCGGGAATTCATCATCACCTTTTTAACGGACAGAGAGCTGTCAACCGGATTTCATTCTGTGGGAATTTTTTACGCATCCCTCTGCAAATGGAAAGTGACAGGCTTGACAGCCAAGTGAGTGTGGACAGTTGAGCAGAGAGCCAAATGTCACACCGCACTATGTCAGTGGCTCTTTTTTTCTTTCCCCTCGCTGCTATAATAGGATTTGTGCTTTTTTAAATGAGCCTCGCTGAAGCGCTGCACACAATGGAGCTCTTCCCCCTGTTGACTTGTGCTGTCTGCTGCCTTTAATATTGGGTGTTCGTCGTTAGCGCGTGCTGACACAGTCGTCATGAATATTTAGAATCCGCGGCTTGTTCTCTGTCTCCTATAGACGCCAAGATCTTTTCTCATCGCGTGCTGCCGCGCCCCATGCTGAAGCGGCTTCGAAGCTTTTCTGTGTTTCTTGTCAATCTTTCAACGCGTCGGCTTTGGCAAAAGCCAGAGCAAATCAGCAAAACGGCGGCAAATGATATTCGAGACCTGTCTGTAAGTGAGAACCTGACTCTCCGAGTCCTCTCGGTTCAGCCTCATCTGCAGCGGGATGTCGGCATTGATATCGCCGCTGAAGTTATCGCTCGGCTGCCCAGCGAACAGCAAATATTGTGCAGGAGAACTGTTTCAAGTATCTATTTGTCAGGGTGAATAATAATGTGATTCTTTTCGGAGAATAACAGACTGCTGGAGTCAAAGTACGAAAAATAATACATCTAATATTAAACAAAAAAATGAATACAGTGAGAATGCTGCTTTAAAAAAAAAAAACTTATATTGATGGTCTGTGCATCTGTTTGCTATTTCTTTACCCTACGTGGTGTTGACTGAAACGATGGCATTATCCCCTTGGTTCCAAGGCCAAACTCTGTAAAATATTCAATTGCCTTGTTACACAGCCGATAAGCCAATCACACAACTGCAGTTCACAGCCACCATCAGAATGGTGAGGAGAATAAAGGGGATTCAGGTTCGAGTGTTTCAAACTGCTGAGCTGACTGGGAGTTTCCCTCACGGACGTCTCTAGTTTTTACCGGGGGGAGAATATGATCCAGTGAGCAGCAGCTGTGTGGAGGACAGTGCCAGTGCAAACTGGTGTACCAGCGAGGTGTGTCTACACATTGAAAGTGGAACTGGATTTTGACCAAGACTACTGAGTCTCTTTATTAGCGCTCCTGCAGTCCAGCAAGGGATCTCACGCAGCATCAGCACCGACACTGAGCACAAACAGCGACCGAGCGGAGCGCCGGATGGCACACACTTAACGAGTCTGTGGCGTTTTTATCAGCCGCACTGATCCAGATACACAGGAGCTCAGGGCGCCGCGTCCCACTAACCTTTAGCCCGCAGTCTCTGCTGGGTGAGTAGGTGGATGAGGTCATGTGACTGGGGTTAGGGCTGACTCACAGCCTCTCCTTCCTGCCCTCCGTCCCATTGTCACAAGAATTCCACTTTTTCCCAGCGCCACACTTCAAACTCTATCTGCAGAATCGTGTCGGGAAGCCTCCTCCGGCCTTTATTGTTCTGACGTGCACAGCGTCCGTCTGGCTCTCTCTCTCTCTCTCTCTCTTCCTGCCAGTGACGGCAGGCGAAAATAGCCAGGCAGCGTTATCGCTAATGCTAACGCTACCCGACCGAGGGACTTTTGGAGATACCTGCTCGTCTCCATTTCGCAAAATACGCTTCCGAACAAGCTCTGATCATCTGATCTCTGTCGACGAGGAACATTTTGTGGAGCTCTCCACCGACTGAGCACTTTAATGCCGAGGCCAGTCGCTGCATTTTTTTGTAATGGACAGTAAGAGTGTGATCTGGGAAACAGATTTTCCCTGGGCCGGCTGATGATGCGCTTTTAGTGCTGCCTCATTCCTGCGCCGCTTGAATGATGGATTCAGCTCGTGGGCGTGTTTTTCACTCAGATATTCCAGTGTGAAATATTCATGTGGACTTAATTTTGCAAGGATTTCTGAACTGGTGAGCTTCTTTCGGAGTTGAGAGGTCGAACAGTGAGCGTAGGTTGATCCTGAAAAAAACAACCAACAAAAAGAAGATGACAGCGGAGAGGAATCTTTTTTTTTTGTTTGTTTTTTTTTTTGTTTAGGATTTTTAAAAAGCTGCCGGAAGGTTGGCATGGATGCTGCTGGATTGGCAGCTTTTATGAAAGCCGGACTGCATTTTCACATTGAAAAGCTGCAGCCGAGCGTTTGTGAATTTACATAAACAAACCCATAGCTGCAAAAATGAGCAACACAAACTCATTAGTTGGGAGCGACGCCGGGCAGCAGCGTGCGTTCAGGCGTGAGGAGGTCACCAGTAGCTGTTATGAAAATTCAATTCAACTATGCACGCCGTGTTTAATTACACTCATATTTAGTTTTCCATTACTTAATTTTTTTTTTTTTTTTTAGAAACTTTACACAATTGTTATTCAATATAACCCTCACTTTATGTGCTTCAGTTCACGGGTAATGCCAGCTGCGTTATGTATGCACTGTTTGTCTAACACTGCGCACGGCTACAACAAAACCCTGGCTATGATTTGCATTATTATTATGGGTTTTTTTTTTCATGCTGATGTTATTACTAAAGCAAATTGCTTGTGACTTTCTCTGGGAAAGTGTGGGGGAATTTACACTCGGCCTCGGCTGTTATCATCTGCTGCTTAGAAACTGCCGACTTCCAAGGTTTTTCTGACCTACGATCCTCCTTCCAGAGACAGAAGAGCACAGAGGGGAGTCGGAAATATTAAGTGTTTGAGTTTAATCAGAGTGTTTGGGTTGTTTACCCAGAATATTATTTGGCATTAGAAAAATAACACAATTGTGAAAGCAAAAAATGTTTTTTGTTGTTCTGACTGAATTGGCAAAATATATACATGTATATGTATATCTTTGTTCTAAACTTCATCTGACTCAGTGTGAAGGAATTTTCTCCCAACTGAGGACTTTCTCTGCGACTCTCTGCAGTGGAAGAAACTCGTCTTAATTAGCAGCTATTTCATTTGGGATTTGCTAAATTACCTCTTTTCTGAACCAGACGTTCCCACTCCACACATCACTGCATGTTTGGAAGCAGTGACGGGGTTGACTTTTAATCAGCCTTGCTTGCACAGTGAAATTAAGGCGGTATGGGTACCACATTGTGCTAATTTTCTTTAATTAAATCGTCTAAATACAGCAGATGCACTTGTCAAAGAATTTTTCTTTTTTTCTTTTTGCAAACAGCAGGGACCGTCCTCATTTATTGACTTCCAACAGTCTCCTTTTCCCTCCCAGTACTGCAAACAATTGAGCCACAAAGATGTGCTCCTTTGAGATGGCTGGTTTTATATCTCGGCTAATCCCTGAAACGCCTTTTCATATAATTATAAAGGACTAAATAATCTGTTTCAGATAAGGGCTGATATGTTGTAAATCCTCTTTAGTGGCGAATTGCTCTATTTCTCTGCTTGTCACTTACTGTGTGTTGCACAACTGGAGATGAAAAGGGATATAAAATATCTAAAAGACGCTTTTGCCATGTTTTAGGACGTCTGGGACACTTCCTTTCAGAACGTAATAGACTTGATGTTATCAGTGGTTTTACGTGTACTAAACAGTTCGGTTCATGATGGCGATGACGCCACTCTCCACTGACATGAATTTTTATGAGCCACTTTATATTAGAATGAGGGTTTTCATTTGACTGAGTCGGTCACCCATGGCGCGCGGGAATTTATATGTGCACATTAGCTCCGCCCACTCCCGGTCCTTGCTGACGTGCAAAAAAACCCCCCACTGATTTAAAAGGGGCAAATCATCCGTTCATTCACTGAAAAAGAGTTCAACAATTTTCAAAAGGTAACAATTCATTCATCTCTCTTCTGCATGTGAGCAGTTTGTTTGGTTTGTGCATGGGGCCGACCTGCTGTTAGTGGGCGAGTGACTCGTTCATTCACAACTCAGCCATTTAGCAGGGAGGGAAAGGAGCGTGTGTGTCTGTGTGTGTGCAGTCTAACCTACATCATGGCATTAACCTTGCACAGGAAACAGTTGAATTAGCGTAGCTTAGACAAGCCAATGCAGCTGCACTGCAGACCTAAAATGTTTGTAATGTTTAACAGTATACGTACCGTTCTGAAGAGACGCCTTTCTCTTTTAAGGCTTCTTGAAGCCAAATCTCCTGTCTAATTAAAATGATATAGCGCAATAAAAAGTTTATTTGTTCTGCGCAGGAGCGGCTTGCGTTGAACTGAGGCCTTCGCTCGCTGTCAGCCCAGCCCTGCAGGGTGGTGTAAAATCACTCACTCCACCGAGCACACTGGCACAAACGACCGCTGAATATTTTGCCAGTGACTCCTCTGCGGCGTAGCTCCGGCGGCGCTGCGTTTCACGCCGGCATTAGTCACCTGATGGTTGAATCGATGCAAGGGCGTCCGCCGACTTGCTGAAATAGCACTTCCGCCTCAAGTGGGATGCTGTTATCGGCGGCTTTCACCTCTTCAAAGCCGTCTGGGCTCGGAAAAAAAAAACGAGCGGTGACATCATGCAAATATAAATAAGCGCGCGCCATTGAAATTATGAAAGGGGAAAAGCAGGAAGTGTGATGAAACATTTGGTTGGAGGGCAAACCGGGGTGCGGCGTGCGAGTGTGGGATGGAAGAGCGAGTGGAGGTAAAGGCTTCGCTTCCTCCCGCTGCTCTGGTGGCGCTTCCAGTCGCAGTCGCTGCGCAGCACGTCTGCAGGAAGTTGGCAAAAGAAAACAAAAATCGAGCGAGTGAGTCAGGAGGAAGCGTGGAGTTTCTTCTGTTCAGTCTGAGGGGTAGATCCTCAAAAAAGGGCGCGCAGCGCTAAAATGCGGCGCATTTTGCGGCGGGATTGCGCCCGCAATTTGCGCCACAGATGCGGGTATCCACAAAGGTTTTTGCGCTAATGACATGCAGGCGCAAACACGCCCACGAATGCGGCACCTGAAACAGGTGCGAATGTTGCGGCCTGGCAACCTGAGAGCAGTTTGCGCCAAAGGTTGTTCGTGAGTGCGAGTGTTTGACAGCGAAACTCTGCTAGGATAAAAAGCGCTCCTGTGCGCGCCTGGCATTACGATGCAAGACGCGTTTGTCACCAACACTTGAGTACCATTTGTATTTTTCATAGCCGATCTAAAATATTGGCATATATACTGTAGTCTATGCCGATCTATATGTAAGATTTGGGGAGCTACATATATATATTTCAGGCTATTCAGGGAGGAAAGTTTCACTCAGAAGCCAGAAACACTCTGACAGACAGAAGCTGCGCCTGGTTTTGGCTTGCGGTGTTTGCGTCTGTCAAACTGCGCGCGGACACGAGCGCAAACTCTTCCTGGATCTGCCGCTGTTTGAATTAGGCATAGTTGCATTGAAGGGGGTGTCATTTTGCGCGCAATGACTCATTTCAATACATTCAAATGAATCTGGCGCAACCCTGCCGCTACTTGCGCCGATTTTCACGTTTGCGTCCCCTTTGTGGATCGGAATCACCGTTTTTGGCGCTATTTACAAAAAGCCGCGCAATCGCTTTGTGGATCTACCCCTGAGCGTTCAACGGGGCCTGACGTTGCGGAGATGTTTTTTCCCAAACGTAAGATCGTAAAGAGACGATATTCACTGTTGCCTGCGTTTGCATTGTTTGTTGTTTGTACTGTCACTCACAAATTCCTTATCGTAGTTGATAAATGGCAAACTTAATGTTTTTCCCCAAGGAGATAGTACAAATGAGTTGCTTAATTCTACTCTGCATGACTCAGAGTTTCTTTCTTGCAAACTGCTGTGTGTCCCTCAGTCCCTCCACCAGCGTGTGGAAGGTTGCAGCTGCGAGGGGCAAGAAAAAAAAATACAAAATAAAATCATACAAAAAAATAAATAAATCTTGGCTCTCATCAGTAGCAGCAGCAGATAGGAACTGAGAGCTGGAGGGTGTGTGTGTGTGTGTGTGTGTGTGTGTGTGTGTGTCTACCTTCTAACTGGTGGTGGTTGAGGGGCTGCAGGACAGCAGGGAAGAGCAGCGGGGAGGCAGCGGTCCAACCCCCGACTAACCTCCATCAGGCTCAGAGCCAAGGCCTGTGACTGAAACAAGACACGCATGCACACACACACACACACACACACACACACACACACACACACACACACACACACACACACACACACATGCCAACTCTTATTCACAAGCCATCCACCAGCAGGCCTCCTGGACGCTGAGTAATCGTTTGCTCAGCGTTTTGTGTGTTTCACAAAGTTAAATCAGCGTTTGGCACCTTCGCCGAGGCCCAGCTGCTGAGTTGCGTCCCGGGACATCCTCGCCGCCGCACGCCAATTCTGCTGGTGAGCGGCGGCGAGTAAGCATTGTAATTGTGGGTGTAAAAGCATTACAAACCGTCGTTGGCTCGACGCTGTGAACAGAAGGACGAGTTCACGATTACTGTACGCAATCGCTCCGTTTTCCATTGGGCTCCATCTGCCGCAGCTGTTGTATATTTTAATATGAATGTCTTGGATCTGAGCGAATGAGCATCCCCGAGATAAGGCGCCCTCCCTCTGGGCCTAGTCCTGAGTTTTCTAACTTCGTAACTCCTTATCTTCTTCAACTTTTAAACACACACACACACACACACACACGCACACACAAACGGGCACAGTTTCTCCCAAGTACAGTCTTGCAGAATAAAGAGCTTTCTCCTGTGTCCAATTATCTAGATCACTGGTCCCAGCGTCCCAAAACAGCTCTGGGGTCACAAACGCTGTGTTGCCAAGTGGTGTGTGGGAGCGTGTGGCCTCAGTTAGGCAGAGCCAGCTTCGCTTTTCTTATTTGATTCAACATTAACACCAAAATCCACCAAAGGCCAACAGCACAACAAGTCTTCCTGCATCCACATCCATTTAGTGACAAACAAACGCCTCACGTATGGACATCCATGTGAGAATTTAGCTCCAAAATGGTCGACTACATAACAAAAAATGAATAAATTCGTATCATATGTTTAACTTAATAAAGGAGGTTGAGGTCAGCATCAACGTCCTCTTGGAATCAATAAGAGATCAATAGTAAGACTTGCACAGGAAGCTTCCCCTCAGGAACCAGATGGACAGTTTCCCAGAAGCTGTGGGTTTATTTCAGGTATCCAGCTGGGAAAAGCAAACAGGAGACATTTCAAAAGGAGATGCTCTGGATTGGATGGTGAACATTTTGCCATCATAGTCAACGCGGAGCCATCCAGTTTTTTTTTTATTTTTTTGCTTTTTTTTCACTGTTAGGAAGGAATTTTTCTAAGAGCTGGAGGCGTCCGTCGGAGTGCCAAACTTAACTCTTTCCACAGATCAAAGCCTTTCTTTCTGGTGAAACTGTCGGGAGGAAGAAGGTGCCAGAATCCAGGCTAATCTCCTCGGCAGCAACTTACCATTTAGAATTTTGCAGTCCTCTGTTGCTTCCGACGTGATTCCCAAATGCTTCAGTGGCTCCCCGTCCTTCGCGCTTCAGGCTTTCTGCTAATCGTCTCCTCGTTAATGGGATGAACCTGCTCCAGGTGGGAGCTTCTTGCGACGAAAAAGCGGGCATTGGAATTTGGGAGAGGTTAAAACCAGCTGGGGGAGTCTTTGGATTTGGCGAACCCGTAACTCCGCCGTTGATATCATCTTCTGTTGGTCGCTGCAGTTGGTGGCTTTGACTCTTGAACCATCTGAATAAACATCCGCACCGTGGGAGCCCTGCTGTCAGCGAGAGTCTCTACTGGAGGAATAAAACTTTTCTTACAGACAAAAAAACCAAAAATTCAACGGTTCAATAATAATGTTTGCGCTGCAGTTGTTCTCATTTTTTTTTATTCTCTCTGTTCTGCACCGTGTGGGCTGAAGGACATTAGGCAGATGGCCTTTAATTCCCACTGGTCCCCGGGGCTGCGGGGGAGCGGGAATGTTACAAGGACAGAGGAGCCTTTGACCGCAGCAGAAGTGTCTGTCTTGTTCAGTCACCCGCCTCTCGCCGCGCCCACTGCCACTAAATCCACCTCTGCTCTTGTTTTCCGCCACGGAAAACACGCCTGATTAATTCTTTTTCCTCTCCTCGGCCAAACAAACAAGACGGTCGAGTCCTCGGTAACGGTGTGTGACAGCTGCAGCCGGTTCTGACAGGGGCGTCGGAGCGGGGAAACAGGTCCGGCTTCTTCAGGTAGGAGCTGCACACAGTCAGGTGGTGTGCGTGTGGGTGTGGGTGTGTGTGTGTGTGTGTGTGGGCGGGCGGGCGGGCGGGCGGGGGTGTTTCCTTCATCTGGAAATGGGAGCAGATCCCGCTGCTTCTCAGGGAGGCTTCTCATCACGCGGCTGCACTGCCTTCAGTTTAGAATTAATGTGCAGACGCGGCCGTGTTTCTATTGAGTTTTTCCTCTGTTGCCTCCAAATCATGTGCCTCTGTATTTTCTTTTGTTTATGCCCTCTTCCCCCCTTTTGCTCCACCATTGGGAAATCCCGTCGAGATGAAAACGTCCCCAGAGCAGGAGAATCGGTCAAGGTGCGGCGAGATGAAATGTACACAACAGGACTCGTGTTGATTGGAAATGTGCACCTTCGACTGCAAAGTGTCTTCCTGAGGGTCAGGAAACACTGGCGAGGCCACGGTTTGAGAGATTTTATTGTTTTTTGTGGCATGTTTGGGAAAAAAAACCTCCTCCTGCTTTCTTTTTTCTTTTTTTTTATTCAGTGTCTTCGGGAGGCATGCGGCGGCACACACGCTGCGCTGAGCCGCCCCTCATCCCCGCGAAGCCGCTAAATAATACATGCTCAAAGCTCGACTCGTGTTTTCGAAATCTAAAGTGGCTGACGGAGCCACCAGATGTTTTCCAGTCGCGGGGCAGATGCGAGCGAGGGCTGCGGCCCTGCTGCGCAAGTTTAGAGACGTTTTGCATGACAAGCGTGCAGAACGTGGTCCATGACAACCGCGGTCCATCTTGCTCACCTGCTCACCTGCACCTGCACCTTCACTGCGCCAGGTGAGCAAGATGGACCGCTCACCTGGCGCCAACGTTGCCAACTCGTGTCGTGCTCCATCTTGACACGGATGTTTTGGTTTCCCCCCTAAAATCTCCTTCCGTTCTCTTGCAGAAGACTTACACTTTGTTCCTCTTGAGGCGACGCTCTCGTTATGAAGGCCTCTCAGACGCTCTGCGCGTTTTATCACAGAAGTAATTTGTTTTGAACAGCAGTCATTTCAGTTTGGTTTTTAGCTGCACATGCATTTCTAGCTTTGCTCGTGTGTAAACCAGCATATCCCCAACTTAAAGTGAAGACGATGAGAGGAACCTTTTTTTTCGGCACTCCAGAGAGCAAGCCTCCCTCTCTCTCTCTCTCTCGCTCTCTCTCTCTCTCCCTCTTTCTCTCTCCGTCATCCACCCTCGTTAGAGAATTCCCCCTCTGTCTCAAGTGTCTCATTTCCAGCTCCATTTTAACATCTCCAGGAGGCGACGTTCAAAAAGACAAAACCAACAATTATGCCGCCTTTCTGAAAATCGACTTCATCACTCGACACTCAACACTTTTTGTCCTTCACGTCAGCAGCCGCATGCTCAAGCGCAGCTGCTCAAGGGTGCGAAACCGGGACCCGACTTTATCCGGTCGTCTCTGTGCTCAGGCGCGGCGAAGGCTTCACGCGCGGGTCGCAAGTGACCTCTGATGTTTTCCGGAGAAGGAGCCGGCGTGCTGAGAACTGGGAAGGAGATTCACACAACGCTCACCTGCTCTGACAGGAGGTGCGAGACGGAGGAAAGGCGACAAGTTTATGGGCGACTGGGCTGGGAGTGATGGCGGGGAGGGGATGACTCATGAGAGACGTTAAAAAAAGGAAAAAACAAAAACAAACTTGTTTGTCCGATCTGAGCCTGCGAGGTGGCCCCACAGAGCAAGTGAGGAACGGAGACAAAGAGCAATGAATATGTAGAGAGGAGGAGATAAAGATGAAGAAGGGGGGATGAGCCGTGTGTGCCGAGTGTCTCTCGGGGGGGAAATCGTTCACTGAGATGTTGACACTGTAGCAATAAGTCTTTCTTCACGGTTCACTTGGGGCTTGATTTGTTCAAGGAAAAAGAAAAAACCCCACCTGAGCTCAGAGAGAAGCAGTGGCTGAGCTGCATTTACTCTGCCAGGCCCTCCTCTTGTTATTCCATCGTGAAGCAACAAAGGTTTTTTTTTTTTTTTTTAATTGTAAATGCTTTATTTTGTATTTATGGTGAAAAAAAAGTAATTGGCAGTGATTGGTAGGAGAATCACGTTGCGAGAGTATGTAATTATGGAGAAACCATTTAGAAAGAGAAGCTTTAATTTCTTTAACTTGCTGTTTCATATTTTGATTTGATTAGAGGCCCAGTGTGTTAGATTTAGGAGCAGCTAATTGGATGAAGGTGTATTACAAACTGCTTTAATGTTCCTCTCTCTCTGCTGAATGAAATCACACATTCCCCAGCAGATCCACCTCAAGGCTAGACTGCTCAGGATTTGCTCTCGACTTTGCCCTAAAAAAACACACACACATTAGTATTGACAGATGCCTTCAGATGATGGACATCTTAATGTTGCAGTTTGTCCAGACGCGTTTCCGGGCGTCTGCAGATAAAACGCATGACTTTCCAAGTCCTGTTGAGTTCGTTCAACAGTTCAACACCCGTCCCTGAGCACCCCTTTTCTTTGTGTTATTTGTTGCTTTTGAAAATAATTCAAACGGTTGGAAAGAAATCGGAAGACCTGCTATTATTGAATGAAGGAAAACTGAAAAACATTTTTTTTTGATCTTAGTAAAACAAGTTGTGTTGAGGCAGCGAGTTACGAGGTTTCTGGCTGAAAGCACAGCAGCCCCCCCCCCCCCCCCCCCACACACACACACACAACCTTGATCAGAGTGCTGCTCTACAAAGCCTGACTGTTATGCACTTACATGTGACATCTTTTGTGAATGTGCCATCTGATGACTGCTGCTGTTAAGATGAGAGGATTTTTTTTCTTTTTATGAATGGATACGAATTAAATTGACCGTGTAAAGAAAACAACATAATTTGAGAGCCCTCGGCCTGAAGTGTGTGTGTGTGTGTGCGTGTGTGTGATGATGGCGGTGCTGTGTGTGCCCTGGCCTTCCCCTTGACTTTTTCCTGACAGCTCTATTGAAAGGATTGCACCTTTTCACGTCAACCCCCAGATGCTCCTGCTCACTAAACGTCTGCGTGAGGGGAGGAAAAAAAAAAAAAAAAAGCTTTTCTGTCTGTGTTTGTTTCCTTCTGTTTAATGGTTTGGAATAAGTTGCTGAAACATCTGGCCTCTCATGATTCTCTTTCTTTCTCTCGTGCACTCTGAAGAAATCACTTGGGTTTGACTTTTACTGACTGAAAAACCCGTTTGTATTGTTATCCACTCGCAGTGAGAAGGTCGCAGGTTCGATACCTGGCTGGCTCGATTACCATCCTGCGTGATCGAGCCCACGTGGGATGCAATATGGTGGCCTGTTCATTTCAATGTAGTTGCTCACCCAGCACATACGGCGAAAGGGTATTTGACTTCTGCACTATAGGCTGACACATCAGGATGCAGCCAATCAGAACGAGCCGAGACACATCAGCATGTACGACGTAGTGATGTAAACTCTTTACTGGTGAATTTCTAAAAGTCCATTATGGTAAAATCTGCAATAGAAAGGCATTTATTTTTGTATTGTGGTCTATGGGAAAACTGATTTTTGGGTATTCGGTTCATATAATACATCCGTGTGCGTGATATGTTGTCACCAGCCTCAGCTTTCATTTCGGACCCAGGAAGAACAAAAAGTCTGTTTGAAATTGCACGATTCTCCAAAAACATTAAAATGGTTAAATGCAGCAGTTTATCTTCTTTGAGCAAGAGTTATGCAATCAAGCGTGTGTGTGTGTGTGTGTGTGTGTGTGTGTGTGTGTGTGTGTGTGTGTGTGTGTGTGTGTGTGTGTGTGTGTGTGTGTGTGTGTGTGTGTTTTTCTTTTAAACCTCGGAAACTGAATGTGGGTCAGAACACTGTGATGTGTTGTTTTGACTCAGGCAGGGTCTTTGAGTTCTCCGCTGCTGCTGCTGGAGAGACGGAGAAGGCACCAGGAGCATCACAGCGGCTTTAATAATGGTCCCAAAAAACACCAGGCTCAGGTTGAGGCAGGCAGAGTTCAGCAGCCGCTCTCAGCCGCAGAACAAGCAAACAAATCCAAAGCCCGAAGGACAAATCCAAAACAACAGGCAGGCACGAACATCACAACTGCTGGTAACAAGAGATGCAGAAGCTAAAAAAACAAAAAACAAAACAGAAAACAACAGCAGCACACGCAGCGACGGACAGGGACGGAAAAACTTGAGTAAGCAAGGGGATGAAGGTTACAGAGACGTAAACAACAGGTGAAATATGAGGTGGGACAGGAGCAAAGACAGGAGGTGTGCAGAAGGACGAGACGGCAGGCGGAGAAGGAGGAAGGCAGCGAGTGTGACGGGAAAACACGGTTGTTGTGTTTGCAGCAGTAACACGTGGCTGCTGTGTCGTTGTGTGTGTGTGTGTGTGTGTGTGTGTGTGTGTGTGTGTGTGTGTGTGTGTGTGTGCTGCAGCTGCGGGGCGGCCCTCGTGGCCGGGATGCCACTGCGTGCCGTGCCAGTCCACGGTGGACGGTGACGGCCAGGAGGAGGGGACGGAGTGCCAGCGGCTGAGGGGAGGCGGCTCCAGCCAATCAGGAGACATGAACCTCTGCTGGAATGAGATCAAGCGCAAGTCCCACAACATCCGGTAAGACGGCGGTCGCCTCCACTCTGCTTGTCTGGCTGAACTGATATTTGATTGACTTTGGGAGAGTTTTGTTTTGTTTTTTATTTGGAAAAATATCTGAAAAGTTGTCCTTACATTTAAAATCGGGTTGATTTCTCAGGTATGAAAACCGGTGCGCAAAATACATGAGGATCAGGGGGGGTGACAATATATCATTGTCACTAATGGTCATTAAAAATCCTTGTAATGTGTCACTGTGAACAAGTTCTGAGCTTTTCTTTTTTAAACACGTCAGTCCAACTATAGTTTTTGAAAAAGCTTGACTGTTTCTTTTCCTGCACTCGGGTCCTCCGGTCAAACGGCATAAATGTGGCACCGATAGGGAAGCAAGACGGATGAAACAACACGGTGATAACCTTGCACGGCAGCTGGTTCAACTCTTACTTCTGCTCGGAAATCGCGCTCATCCGTCATTCCGGCCTCCAGCGGACGGCGCTTTCACTCGCTGAGAGGCAAAGTTTGTTGCGAGAGAAGAGACGAGCCGTGCGCAGCGGCGGCTAGCTGCTAGCTAATGCGATGCCTTGCACAGCTTGAAAGCTTTAAAATGTAAATTCCTGGCCAAAGTCGCATTAAAAGGTCTGGTGGCTTGCAGCAGGTTGGATATCTGCCAATTAGCCCCCCAGATTAGCCGCCCCGCTCCAAGAGTTTTTAGGTGGCATCTTGACCAGATGGATTGAGGACGTACGGTCAGCTTTGCTAGGTTCCCGGAGCGAGACCCACCTATTGTATTTTAGTGTCACTCAATGTTGTTTACAGCCTTCCTGATTGCTAATTTCTTTATCAGTGGTTTGTTCTTGGTCGTGTGGGTCGATTCAAGAATAGTCGGATACAGTTTGACCGATAAATTCATCAGCTATACTTGAATTTTGACAAGGAAAGAAGGCTAACGAAATGGCCTAGCCAAGCTGGAAGCGTAGCTCTGTGGTCCAAACGTGGTTCGTCCTTGTTGTAAATTTGCCACACTTTCATGTGTGCAAGTAGTTGGTGTAGAGATGCAAAATGCAAACAATTAAACATGACTGAAAGAAATTGGATGGATGGACTTTTATTGAAGTGCATCAGATGGATTATAATTGAATCAAGAGACAAACTCATGTCTTGAAGCTACTGGAAGTAAACTGAACGATCCTCCTCTTGACATATCGGCAGTGGAATGTCCACGCGGAGTTTATGCCGACGCTGGGGAACAGAGACTAATGATGTCTGACGGGAAAAACAAAGAGAACCACGACTGCCTCCGTCTCCGTCTGCTCCCACCGACAGTTCCTCTTGTTCCTCGCCGAAGCCAATTGTCAGCCAATTACCAAAGTGTTGTCTAATAACGTGCTGCCGCACAATAATGCATATTTCAGAAGCCCCCCATCCAGTTGCCAGATTAATTATTGATATCACGCGGGTTAATGACGCCATTGTGCGAGATTCACTGTAGAGGCGCCCCCGCCCCTCCCTCCGAAGCAAACAATTAGCAGCCTGTCCTGTTGTTCTTTGATGCCTAATTGGAAACTGTCCAGGCGTGCCGCATCACTCGGGCCTTCTCCAATTCAACTGGCATCTTGTTTAGACAATTGGCCCCCCTAATTGCTTACTTGACCCCGCTGCGATGAGGGGGCGCGGGAGGGGGAGGTTAGGGAAGGATAGTTGTGAAATTGGTTAAGACAGTGTAGCCCGCGGTGGCGTGTAATGAGATCACTATGGATGGCCCGCAGCGTGCGCTGTTTATGCATCGGCCTGCACTCTTGCTCCATCCGGCCGAGGAAGGACGGAGCGGGGGTGTGGAGGGGGTATTGGGTCGGTGGGGGTTGGGGCGGAAGGAGAGGGAGAAAAGACAGCCGGTATTAAATCATCAGCGAGGACGGATGAGATATGGGCAAGCGGGAGGGGCAGCGAGGAAGAAGAAAAGCCAGAGTGAAAAGCTGTCTAACCTTGAGGCCGAGAGCCGGCCGGAGGAAACGTCTGACTGCGTTTAATGCCGGCGGCTGGACAAGCGCACAAAAGTGGCATTAAAAAGGAGCCCGTCTGCGCTTGATTGACAGGTGGTTAAGTCTCCGTCTCAGAGAGTCCTCGCCGCTTCTTTCTTCCCTCTAAACACCCTCCAAGTACAGGGCTCCCGGTGAAGCACTCGAGTAAAAAAGAAGCTTTGAACATCACAAAATCGTCCTTTTTTTCAGTCGATTTTCAACATTCATCTTGTGCCACCGTGTTATCTACACAGGTCCATACAATAGAGCTCCAGGGCCTCTGAACTCTTGGGTGCATGTTGTTCTGTCTTTCCAGAAAACGCACAGTTGACTCTCAATCCTGCTCATAACAAGTGGGTCTTTCTGTCTAATCTGCCGTTTAGTCGCCAGGTTTGCACATTGCCGTCGCCATCGCTCTTGCACCTGCACTTCCTGTTTCTGCAGAACTGCATCCTTGGAATGTCCTGGGTTAACCCCCCACCACAAACCCCGCCCAATCCCTGTGATATTTATGCCTGACGAATATACAAAGAAAAACAAGACTCCGGCAGATGTTCTTTTCCCCGCTGCCTCAGTGGTGGTAAAAAAAAGAAAAAAGAAAAGTAAAATACAGAATACTATCCATCACGAGCTTATGTGCAAAAATATGCTAAGACTCGGTGGAGTCTCAGCTTGATTCACGCTGCTCCCGCCTCCTCCTCCTCCTCTCTCTCTCTCTCTCTCCAACCACCCCCCACCCTGTGTCACAGTTTGACAAGGCCACCGCCACGTTTGTAGACTGTGTGCACGCGCTGCATTCTCTAAATGTTTACAGGGTGGCAGTGGCGACTGAGATGCTATCTGTGCGACACAGCGCTGCTCCTCTAATTGGGGCCCGGCTCTGATAGCGGAAGGTCAGCGTGGCTGATCACTGTACCGGCGTATCGCGTGAAAAAGCAGGCAAAACTCAGCGTGGGTCGACCTCGGCGGCCTCCCGTCTCTGCATCTCGGCTTACTGATTATAAAACAGCGGCTCGTGACATTGGTGAGAAAAAATGAAATAAAAAACTGAGTGTGGCCATGTGGTTCAGGCTTTATTAACTCGCGATTAAATGTCATGTGCAGGGATTGAGATAATAGCCCGCAAACAAGTGAACCATATTACTGTTTTGCACCATGTCTATTGTTGCCTGAATGATTATGAATACATTTAAGAGACATTTATTGCAGCAGGCACAGTGCCGGGGCCGCTCAGCCGTCCCTGATATATAGGAAAAGTCACGGCTGTTGGGCAGAAACCTTGTTTGTCCAGAATTATTACTTATCAGGACCGAAAAAAATAGGTTTTCTTGAAAAAATAAAATGAACAGGACATCCTCAGAGGAAGAGTTTTTTTTTTATATAGGGCAGATAAGGCTGTAAAAATGAATATGTGGAGATAAAATGTGAATGACAGTAATGATTTACTGGGGTGGAATAAAATGTTGAGACATCAGGTTTTCGGCTGACACGCCGTGTCAAAGTGTTGTATTGAAGTTTTTTCTTTTTTTCTTTTTTTTTGCAGGAAGCTCACCCTGCACTTTAATTAGAGACTTGAGAAGACTTGGTGTGAAGGGTGGAAGTGGAAACTATTCTCACAAGAGTTTCTCAGCGTGTACGGAGCTGAGGGGAAGACCCGTGCGTACCAGTGACTTCCTGTAGCGCCGCGAAGCTAATTGGCTGCTGGTTGAACTAAATGGGATGCGCTCATCGCCATGTTCTGCGCGACGCGTCCTCCCGGGGGCGCCGCGATCAAAGGCGTCGTCCCGCTGAGACCAGCTGTTGCGATCATCATCGCGACACGTGCGCGGCAGCGGGGCTTGATGTTGAATTGTCTGGTTAAAAAAACCCCAAAAAAAACAAAGTAAATAAATAAAAATGAAAAGCTTCCCCGGTGTTGTGTCAACTCGGGGCTCCTTGTCGCTTGTTGTCACGTAACTGGATTGTCTCGTGGTGTCAATTGGTAACAATAGTGGGGATTGTTGCCGTGCCCGGCTGCAGGGAGTGCCCACCGGGGGGCTGTGGGAGTCTCGCTGACATGCAGGGAATTTATTTGATGCATGGTTGGGATGACTGCAGGGGGGCCAGCAGGCCCACGCTCCGTGTCTGTGTGGCAGCGAGGAGGAATCGCTGGCTCTCTCAGTGTTTTCTCCTTGAAGATTCTGTTTCAGATCTTTATTCTTCATCCCAGGATGGTGACGACCAATCGGCTTATCAACTGTCCCAAAAAAGAGTCTGGATCCACAGGAAAGGGCAGTGTTTAGCCCTCTGTTTATAGCCTCCAGCTACAAATACATGCAGCTAGATCTGTAGATCCCTACTCATGTTGGTTAAGAACCAACTGTCGCTTTGGGCGCTGCCGCTGACCTGAAAGACGCATCAGTTCCCTTTGTGACATCAAAAACGTCTGACTTCCAGAAGTGCTTGTTTATTTGATTTTTTTTAGTTTACACCTTCTGAAACAAACTGAATAACATAAAGATGAGAAAAATGATCCTCCTGTGGTGCAGTGATGCTTGAGCTGTCCAAAACACAGAATATTTAGCCCTCTGTTTACAGCCTTCTGAAAAAAAACCTTTAGCTTCCGACTAAACCTGATGCTTTGTTCGAGCTCGTCCCCATTTTGAACGAGACAAGGAGGCTAAGGGCAACGCACTCGGCAGGCAGGTAGGCGAATCCTCACACATCATCTGCGTTCTCTTTTTCTGCTCAAAGCCCCTCCCCCTGCTAGCGCCCCCTACGGTCAGCTCAGGTTCATTGCAACACCCCTCCGGTTGTTCTCTGCTCCACTTTCCCACCATCAGCCTCTGCAGCCTCTGGTAAGTTTCAGACAGTGGCTGCAGGAATTCTACCAGCACGGTTACATGTTCATGATAATGTATCTTGGTCCAAGGTCAGGGGGAAGTGTGTGTGTGTGTGCGTGTGTGTGTGTGTGCGCGTGTGTGTGTGCGCGCGTGTGTGTGCGCGTGTGCGCGCGTGTGTGTCTAAGCATTTTCCTACCATCAATCGCTCAGTCTCTAAAAGGGATGGATTTGTGCTCTCGCTGCTGCCGGGCGGGGAATCATTTTGAAATTCTGTGGTTTATTTAAGGAAAGCAGAAAACTGCATTTTTTTCCCCTTTCTTCTTCCGGGGAGCTTTGTGTGTTATTCCATTAGAGTGATGGATGTGGCTTAGGCTGCGCTGCCAAATAATGCAAATGTGACCCAAATTTCAAGGTTAAAGAAGACGCTGTGGGACGCCGTCACTCAGCCGTGCCGTTGTTAATTGAGTAATTTCTGAGGTCATTTGTGTCACCAGGTAATGAATGTGCAGCGTGTGGGAAAACACAATATTTGCAATCCCTAAGACAGCTGGGATAGGCTCCACCCACATACCACAACTGTCAGTGCAGGATAGGCAGCGATAGAGAATTGGTGAATGGATGCACTACTGTACGTTTCTATTTTTTTTTTCAATAACAATTCAGCCAGTTCATTGATTTTTCCAAGAATGCAGCTCTCATGCTTCGTTTTTTTCTTTAATTGAAGATAATTTCTCTGAACTTTCACTCAACAAGCAAACAAAATTGATGACTTGTCTTCCATTAAAACAAAGGTTGAAAATTGCATTTACTTTGTCAGTCGGCACCAAGTTTCCTGACGAGTGAAATGCAAATGACGCTGTTCAGTAATCCAAGAAACAACGTCCGTCGGCCTGTCAGGCCTGACTTCTGACTTCTCTGATGAAGTGCAACAAGGCAAAACTGGAACTGTCCCACAGTCGTTCAGTTGTTCTACAAGGAGGCGGTGCACCGGAAACCTGGGATGTCTAAACTTGTTTTCATTTTTTCATTTTTTTTTCTTTGACTTGAATTTCTCTTTGATCTGATGTCTGGGTTCTCCTCCTACAGTCCAAAAACGTGCATGTGAGGTGATTTGGAAACTCTGAATTGTCCGTAGGTGTGTATGTGAGTGCAAATGGTTGTTTGTCTCTATGTGGCCCTGCGATGATCTGCCGACTTGTCCAGCTGGGCGAGGCTCCAGCATAATTGATAATGAATGGATGAATAGATGATTTAAACATTTTACATCCAAGCATTTTAACACTTTTAATGTTGTGTGTTCTGTGAGAGCCTTAATTCAAGTGAATCATGCAGGGAAACCACAATGTTCAGATGGAGAAACAGGTTATTACTCTATAATAGGATATTATGATCGTTAAGTAGCCCCCGTTGTTAAAATAATTCATAAAAGAACAGGCCAAAACCCTGATAATGCTATTTGAATACAACACTTTCAAGATTAAATAATTTCCAAGCCTCTTGAAAACAAGCTTGGATTTGCCTTAATGAAAAACCCCAATTTTGTAAGCAGCAGCCCCCATGAATAATTTGATAAATTACCACTTTGTATGTGAGTGTGCGTGCGTGTCGGCGCGTGTGTGCCGAGCTTGAAATTAAAGGCAGAAAAGGCTTTGATGAGAGCAGTGAACTGTTTCCTTTTCTTCCCGTCATCTGGTGCAGAACAAATAGGAGGTGGTCTCGCGCAGACGAAAATACATTTTCGGACGAGTGTGTCTGTTAGACTAGTGCAGAGAGAGAGAGAGCGGGAGAAAAATAAAGGTAGTCACGGTTTGTGCACACAGTGTACCCGGACACGCTGAATGGTTTATATGGAACAAACAAAATCCCCAAAGGACTGCAAACATTACGCGAGCGATGTAGGATCCGGCTTTACATGCTTTGCACATTATCTGCGCTCACTTGAGGAACCGCGGACCCAGATGTGCACGGGGACCGACGGAGGACACGTCAGCCCGGCGCAACCAGCGGCGGTGCTGCGTTGTTAACTTTCCTGATTTCCATGGCGACTGCACTGCGAGTGGTAAACAACAGGCAGTTGGCAGGAAAAGAGGCCGCAGCCTTTGTTTAGAATTTTAAATCTGTCTTTAAAAATGCAACCGTCATCACACAGAAGCATCCAGTCCCACATTACAGCAAAAGAAAAAGAACTTTACACTTACTTCCTAATGATTTTCTGTCCAAATTATTAAGAAATTCTCCTCCCCATGAATCATTGATGCATCGCTAACTCCATAACCTGAGCGGCGGATTGAAGTTTGCAGTTCACGTATCGATAGCCGAGACTGAGAGTTCGCTGCTGTGCAGGCGTGCACAATCAGCACGACTATTGTCTCGCTGCGCGCGCGAAGCCATTTACACAAAAACCACATAATTCTAATTCACGTTCACGCAATCTGGCGCAATCACACACAATGAGGATAATTGTTTGGCCTGCACACATTGTGAATCACAGGACAAATTGTTGTATTGTTGCAGCAATTAAAAGATTTATGATGACAGTTTTTTCTTCTTTTTTTTTCAAAAAATGTGTTTAAAGTTCAACTTTTGTAAGTTTACAGCTGGGGCAGTGTGCAAACAAGCCATTGCGTTCACAAAATTCAAAACAGCAGCTGTTTTATTGAAATTTCAAAGAACTGCCAATATTTTTCATTATGCAGTCTAAAAAAGTAAGGAATTGTAAAATCTCAGTAACAGGTTTATGCATTATGCCAAATCAAACATAGAAAAAAAAACACGAGCAGTGGTTTTTATTTCAGCGAACAAAACCCTGCTCTGCAAGCTTCCGTCCAAAAAAGGAAGACAAAAAATACTTTTTAAAAAGACCCCGAAACGTTTCGTTCTCCCCACTCACACAAAAGGTCCATTATGGCTCCTTATTTTTCCTCCAATTGTCTCGCAGCCGAGGCCCCCTGTGCCGTTCATTTCTCATCTTATTTTCAAACCCCTTCGAGTCAAGTCGGCATTCACGTCACGTCGTCGACCCTTCCTGCCGCGCGTCACTGAAATCCACACTCGTCTTTTGCCTTTGACAGAACAATTTCAGCGATCCGCGTGCATTCACGTCACCGGTGGGGGCGCCGTGGTTCAGGGTTGCGACTTGTGCTCCGGCGTCCGTGTGTCAGCTTTTTATCCTCCCAACCTGATGTGTCAATCAAATGTGTTGCTTGTGCGGGAATAGATGAGGACTGCAATCCCAGTCAACAATATATGAGCTTCTTTTATTATTTAAAGTTGTGAACGTTCAGTATTTTCTTTTCAGCCTGTCTTGTGTTGTCAATCATGATAATTGTTCTGCGAGGAGACAATGTTTTGCAGTTTTAATTAGCGAAGCAACAATATCCGGATCTAACAGCTTAATTATACCTCAGTAATACATCCATGGCACTGTTTTTTCATGATACTTTTACAATTATAGACGTGAAAGCAAGCACTTTACAGTAACAATTAACTCTGAAGAACAAACCTGGCGTAGGTATGAATCAGTTGTTGTTGTTCTTGTCCGTCAGTCGCCTTTTCCCTCTTTCACCTCATGGTGCAGGTAAAACTGAAACGCTTCCACACATCAGGTTTAAAGCTCACTGGAGCGTCTCCAGTTCTGCATTGCCGCTTCTCTCACTCCGCTGCCAAGTCTCTTCTAGCGGGTGGAGTGCAGAGGGTGATGGACTCGCATGGGTCGATGTTAAATGCAGTTCCAGTTGCGCTTCCCTCCACGCCGCTTCGCTGAGGCTTGAAAAGCATCCATGACATTGTGGTACTGTAATATTGTGAAAATGCTGATTGCGTTTGCGTCCTAAACTTTTTTCTTTCTTTTTTTCATTTATCAAAGCTTGTTGTACTTTGTTCACATGCTGCTCTATATGCAAGAGCTGGTCAGAACTGGAGAGCTTGAGGTTAAACACGAGTGCGGCGGGACCTTCAGCGAAGCACCATGATTTTGAATAAGTCGGAATGTATTCTTTTCATCAAACTGAGTTATTTTCTTTTTTCATGTGGATCGCAACTGTTAAAGTCAAGAGTGAATGCTGTTCTCGAGTTGATGAGGCACATTTCACTTCTTGATTTGGTGAAAGTGGAAAACTTCAGAATCCCAGAGCTGCGTCTGTCATTTGAAGACAGCCAGCTTTCATTTCCTTTATTGCTTCATTCAGGTGTTTGCCTTTGGTGCAGCATGTGACGGTGATTGCCACTTAAACAGATCCCCTGGAGCTCTGGATTTTTTAAAGTTTTATATTACTTGTAGATGGTGGTCTAATTTTGGCAGTGAACAGTTTGAAAATCTCTTCCGTGTCCATTTCTTCTTTGAAAAGACCATAATAAGGCTGCA
Source organism: Nelusetta ayraudi (assembly GCF_046127955.1). Classification (NCBI taxonomy): domain Eukaryota; kingdom Metazoa; phylum Chordata; class Actinopteri; order Tetraodontiformes; family Monacanthidae; genus Nelusetta; species Nelusetta ayraudi. Next base: position 4,164,733 of record NW_027466140.1, on the reverse strand, counting down.
CAGGAGACAACTGTGTTTTCCACCTGAGCTGAAAGCCGCTCAGTTCCTTTCTCAAAAGAATCGTCAAAGTTTTTGCATGACTAATAAACATTTTATGAATTATTTATTGGATATACTTATGTAAACAGTCTCAGTAAATGTTTGCCTGGGGAGTCAAAGTGTGATTGGCTGGAGCCACAGGTTGCAGTTTATCCGGTGCTGCCGAACGTGCAGAAATCCTCACAGGAGTTTGTCTCCTCTGGCTGGCCGCTGTGGAAACACCATCATAGGTGCACAGTCTCCTCAGTCCTGGAAAACGGCCCTGCTGAGTCTGACTTGTCTGCTCCTGTTGCCCGTCAAAGGCATCTCCCACGAATTTTCCAGAGAGATTGTTGGTATTATGTATTCAGCGTGACTCCTCCGACGCCACAGGAGAAGACCCTGAACCCATCACACGTGGTGCCCTCAGACTCCGCAGTGCCTAAAGTCAAAAAGGAAAGCAGACGGAGAGGCAAAGGTAGAAGACGGTAGAAACGTTCTTCTTAACATGTGGTGCCCATTTAAGACTGACTTGGCAAAAAGTAAAAATTTATCATAATTATTGCTCAACGTCCTCAATCCACCTCTTTTGTGAATGCCAGCAGCCTATTTTGTGTCGTCCCTGACTGTTTTCCTCCCAGTGTATCGTGTCTGGACTGAGCCCAACGCTCATTCAAGTGCATATATGCGTGAGAGAACTGGTTTGAAGTCCCTCAAACTCCTGCCTCAGCCCTGACTTTTAGATTGTGCTCCAGCAACGACTGCGTTTTCTTTTTGTTGTTTCACAACTCATCAACAAACATAGAAAAATTTCAATTTCAATATCAGTCCCTGCTGCAGCTGTAGATTTCTACCGAAAAGAGTGAAGGTCCATTTTGCGTTGTGAAGAATATGCCTTTCAGTCTGAATACAAATAAAATGTCACACACATTTGGATTTTAGGGTAAAAACAAACAAAGATCAGTGTAATCGTATGAGATGACAATTGTTGAAAACACATTTATGCTAATACTGTGATAGTCAGATACTAGTTATTATTCGCGCTGTAGCCTCAAAAATAAAAACGGAACGAAAGGTCATCAAAAACACAGCTGCCAACCAAAAAGTTAAAAAGAGTTCGTCTTGACAAGACAGCAGGCCTGTTTCCATTAACCTTGAAATGACGCAAACTGAATTTCAAAATCTATTTTGAAGGGAAAAAAAACCCACACAAAATATATAGATCGCAGAAATACATCTGCCAAGTATCCATGGTGTTATGAGGTTATGAAACAGAAGAAAAATGAGGCTGAATATCAAAAAAAAAAGTGTCTCTCAAACAGAGGGGAGCAAAGTGCAACAAGTAAACGCGTCTTCTGGAACATCACATCAAGAAAAACTATTCAAAATCAAAAAACACATTGGCAACACGATTCACCCCAGAAGAAGCATAAAAAAAGCTTCCAGTACTGCACAGAACACAAAACTGACAAACAGGCAATGGCTTCTGGTTTGGCAGGTCATAGATCAGTAGTGACACCCACACCAGCAGACCAGAGATGAATTGTTGAAACCTCAAACTAAAGGAAAGCAGAGCTGACAGTGAGACCAAATACAAACTAACCACCTCAACTTTGGCCTGAATAACAGGAGCAGGAAATGACACATGCCGGCAACTGGTCAGAAAGTAGATCTGAAACAGCTACTGAGGGGTGAAATAACCGTAAGGATACAAACAGCTTTGAAACATGATCTTATATAGCGGTTAGCGCTGTTCGGTTTGTTGATTTTATTTCTTTAGATTAGAATGTCACAGCAAAAAATATCCCTGCAGGAGCGGCACGCATAGCAGGCTCAGGTTAGTGCCACCATCCAGCTTTCAGAGACGTTGCAGAGACCAAGTTAAAGGTCATGAGGGAGAAGAAAATGTGAGTCAATCCCAAAAGCATGATGAAGTTAGTAAGAGAAGCTAAGAGAGACTTCAGTTGCCTTCACAACAAATCATCGCTCTGGTTTGTTTGGACATGACATTGTGAGCATTCCTGGTGCAGAATGAAGCTGCTGAGCCAAGATTGAGTCTCAATATTTGCACTCATTAACTCCAATGTTGATGAGTCATTTCGCCTCCTCGTGCGTCTGTGTCTTGTTTTGTTTTGGTCTGAATTTTGCAATGCCCCATAATGCAAAGTGTTACTAGATACGAGTGAGGAAAGCTGTTCGGAAAGTTCTGAAACGGACACACAAGGATCATGAGAACATATGCAGATTGAGTCTTTTAATTTTTTTTCACTTACAAAGCTAAATGATCCAGAAGTAAAAGCACAATAACATGCACACGAATGGCACAAAATGGAGAAAGGTGAAATTAAATAACAGTAGGATGAATAGAGCAGAAAAAATGAGGAGATTCTCTCCTCCACAAATGAAATCAGCCAGAAGTAAGCGATCACATTGAAGGTAAACGCATGAGAGCCGATAACCAAAAACCCAATTATTGCAAAAGGACTGTAACCAATGGCCAAACTGTTTCCTTGTTTCTTTATTAAAGAACAAAAGAAAAAAAAACATACAGTAAATCACTATTTGGACAAAACCATCACTTACTTGAACTGCTACCAAATATTTGCACCCAACTTTCTGCCAAGTGATCTCGTTATTCAGGTTCTAATGTCCCAGACTTGCATTTACAAGTTGTTCTTTACCCGTCATTGGCCAACAGCAATTACATTTGAAATTAATATTTCTCTGAGTCTGTGGATTCGCTGACGCACACGCACACGCACACACACAAACACACACACTGCGGTTCCCGCTTGTCTTACTCTTTGCCGTGTTGCTAATAGTAACGTGGTGTCTGCCAATCGGATGCACCGATGCTTCCACTTGGCCCCTGGGAGCCGCAGCTTAAATCGGTATGAAATTTCTTGTTGCTCGGGGCGCAGCCGCAGCGGCGGCGGCGCTCGGGCCGCTGGCCTGGCAAACCCTCAACCTGGCTGCCCTACAGCTTAACAGTGCGAGAGTTGTTCTTGGCAAGCGTCTGCGGCGTGACAACACTTCCATTACAGCACAGCTTAGACTCTCACCTCCTGTGTGTGTGTGTGTGTGTGTGTGTGTGTGTGTGTGTGTGTGTGTGTGTGATGGAAATAGCGGCGGTGTGCGAGCCTCTATGAGCGGTGAGCGCGGCCACCCTCTGATGGATGACCTCACTTAGCCGTCTCAGAGACGAGCGGCCGCTCCGGTCGGAGCCCCTGGTTTCTATATCCGTGTATTGGCTCCTGTCCTCCGATGCCGGGATCCCTCGGAAAAAGCACTTCCTCTCGGATTCAATTACCGCGGCGAGCTGGAGCTGCAGGGGCCCGGCAAGGTGTTGGGGTTGGGAGGTTGGTGGTGGGGAGGTTCACCACGTGAGTTCTTCTCCCGGGCGCCAGTGGGTTGAACAAAGAGGCCCATAAAATACAAAAATGTGCACTTACAAGCTTGATTTCACCTTTCCGTCCACCGCCACCGCCCCGCCCCGCCCCCACCTTAACGTCTCAAAGCTTTTTCACCACTTGTCTTCCTGCAACTGGCACCCCTGAAGTGATATCCAATCCCTCATGTGTCAGAACTCATCTGTTCCAAATTCGCTGGCAAGGAAATTGCCTCGCGGCGCGCTATCGGAGGTGGGGGGTGCGGGTCAGGAGGACCGCTTGAGCTGTTTTTTCTTTTTTCTCTGAATTTCCTCCATCCTCAGAAGTGCCAGAAGAAGAAAAAAATGTTACACAAGAGATTTTTTTTTCCATTCTGAAGGTTCCATTTCGAGTTTTAAATCGAAATTTTGTGAATAAAGTCGACAAAGAGAAAACTTGGTACTTCACTTAGCTTGTGCGCAGAGCTTTATTTAACTTTACTCTCAACTGTATTCTCGACAATTCAACTTTAATCTTGGAATTTTAACTTTATTTACATTGACTTTATTGTCAGAGATCTTTATTTTAATCACGAAATATTGACTTTGATTTAGAAATTCCGACTTTATTCTCGAAAATTCTATTTTATTCTCGGAATTTCAACTTCATTCATTCATTCATTTTCCATACCCGCTTAGTCCCGAGCTCAGGGTCACGGGGGTCTGCTGGAGCCTATCCCAGCTGTCTTAGGGCGAAGGCAGGGGACACCCTGGACAAGTCGCCAGGAAATTTTAAGAATAAAGTTGAAATTCCGCCCTGCGGAATTTCAACTTTCAACTTTCAACTTTCAATTTCCTCTTTATTCTTGAAAGTTTGACTTTATTCTCGAAGTTTTGACTGTATTCTCAAAATTTCAACTTTAATCACAAAATTTCAACTTTAATCTCTAGCTTTTGACTTTATTCTCACAATTTACACTTTAATCGTGCTTCATCAAAATTTGAAAAAAAAAATGTTTCTTGATTATTTTTTGTCTTCTTGTGGCCCTAATTCTCTTCCATATGTTTGGGTGGATTGCAAGATATAGCGATTCATAATGTTTAACAGCGGCCACACCCTGAACTCTTCCAGTGCTTTTAAGTCTCCGTCTTCTTCTGCTTCTTCTTCTTTTCCTCCACCCCCTCTCCCTGACCCCCCAGTCCTATTATGAGTGCATTTTCCCATTCTGAGCTGTGACATTGTTCCCAGTCTGTCTCCCTCACTGACTCATGCTTTCACACCCACTAATTATCGCTGCTGTGACAGTGCTGGCAAAATGTTCGATGTGCAGGAGTAATGGTATTGGAGTGCCGGGTGCTGGTCTGTAATTGAAACATTGGGATGCTTTCACACACACGCGCGTGCACACACACACGCACACGCACACGCACGCACGCACGCACGCACTTACACACACACACACACACACACACACACACACACTCAGCCCTTCCCACTCCTTTAGCGCCAGCTGTGCCCCCCTGATGGGAGGGCAGTCTCCCCACAGACGTCTCTGCCGCTGCTTCCAATTCACTCCGCTGCTTGTTTCTGAATTGATACATAAATAAGCAGCTGCGACGCCAACCTGCAACTCGCAGGTTTTCTAACCTGCACTGGGGCGGAGCGGAGCACCAAGCAGCTGCACGCTGGACTTGTAAAATACACATTGAGATGCTGGTTGATGTGTAATTATTCATCCATCCCATTCATTCATTTGTTTTTCTGTCGCTGCTCGTCCTGCAGTCCGACTGGCAGCAGGGCCGCCGCAGCCTCTCCCAGATGTGTCGGCGTGAAGGTTTTGGTTTGGTTCCACCCTGGACGAGGTGCCAGTATGTTGCAGGAGAGACAAACAACCATCCAAAGTCCAAGTCACACCTGCAGACTGTTTAGACTTGGCACTTTTGTGCAAGATTTTAGACTCGAGGAGCAGAGACAGCAAGAAGATTCCGGCTCCAGCGGGATTTGAACCTGCAACCTCTTTGCCGTGAGGTGACCGCGTTCCAGAAATGTTGAAAGGATTTTGCGTGTGTGCGTGTGTGCGTTTGTGTGTGTGCGCGCGCACTACTATAATCAGCCTACGGACTCTTTGGTCCACTAAATGATTAGCGGTGCTTGTTATCTCGGGATGGAGGCGGGTCAGTGCGGCCAAGATGACGCACAACATCTCCGAGATGGGGGAAAAAAAAAAATTAAAGACTCAATACTGGCCTTGTTACAACATCACAGTCATATAAGACTGTTTGGTCTCTGATGAGTCCTGCTTAGTTACACATCATAACATGAAAGATTTAGACGTGTGCTTTGAACACACAGACAACCCGTGTGCTTTAAAATGCGGGAGCTGCTTCTAGTTGCGTTTGTGTTGCATTTAAGCAGCTTTTTTTAATCTAATGCCTGCTGTCTTTAGTTTGTAGCCAAATTAATGCATGAAAGGGATCCCAGGAGTGTGTTATCTAGTGTTGATCCAAGCCACATTATGCAATGAAATTATAAAAACTGCGTCTCATCATATGGATGAGGTAGTGTGTTGTCTCCGGTTAAATGTTCATTCTGCAAAAAAAAGAACTACTGGCGTGCCTGCACCCTCTAACACTCCAAAAGAAGAATCCAAAAGCTTGTGCGGTTGCCTGACCAGAAAATTGCACTGCAGGGAAAAGCAAATGGTCATTATTATAATGCTGGGTAGAGATTTTATGTCTAATTAATTATGGCTCGCTGTAATTACCAACACTTGCGCTGCGCGCAGACAATGGTCTGGAGTGCCATCAGCAGCGAGGCGCGACGGACCCGGAACATCTTGGCGCTCTCTGCGGCCGCTAACGCACTGACCTTTCCTGGGGGATGAAGACATTTCACAAACAGCGCTAACCTGATTTACAGAGACCTGTTTCATCCCGGATCCTTCTTGCCGCTGGCCGGCCACGCTGGCATTTTAAAATTGCAGGGGGGAGAGCAACACATAGCATCATTATTTCTGAATTTCAATTGAAGGTGTGTCGCTAACTTTTTTTTTTTTGGGGGGGGGGTGTGTGTGTGGGTGGAGGGGCTGTCGACTAATGCTGTGTTGACATTCAGGATAATGGGAGGCAGCGAGCAAGCAGCCTGCGCAGCATTTCGCCTGTGAAATGGAGAACACTATTGTTTACTAAACACTTGTCTGTGTGTGTGCGTGTGTGTGCATGTGTGTTTTGCCGACAGGGTGCGTCTGGAGGCCTTCTCGGACAACAGCGGGAAGCTGCAGCTCTCCCTGCAGGAGATCATAGAATGGCTGACAGCCAAGGACGAGGAGCTGTCGGAGCAGCTGCCCATAGGAGGCGACGTCGGGGCAGTGCAGCACCAGAGGGAGTTCCATCAGGTAATGTGGATGATTAAAAAAGAAAAAAAAAAAAAACAAAGTAAGAAAGATAGAGAGACCTTCCCGGTGCAAATATTGATGGGAAAGGAGTTCCTATCCTGCCTGACGGGAAATTGAATTTCCATGATGCGTCTGCAGCATCCAGTCACTCAGGGCTCGTCGGTGTACAGGCAGACACGCATCGTTCTGCAGAGGAGCCACTGGTTTTGCTTACTGGCAGTGTGACTCAAAGAAAAAAAAAAAAAACAACAGACTTTGCGATTAGCGCAGGTGTGTCAGTCATTTTCCGGGCTCGGCTCTCTGTGTCGAGAGCAGCCGTGGAGCAGTGAGGTCGTGCGAAGTTTGCGCAATTCTCCAGCAGCCTCCGGATGTGAGAAATGAAGGGGGAAAAGGAAACAGTCAGAAAAACAGACACTAAAGACACTGAGGGACTTGAACTGTCAGGCACCTGCTGCACTTTTTTCACATAGTGCAACCTATGTATTTCAGGCAGTGTCAAATTATACAAATAATTCTCAATATGTTTTCTTTACATGGTGGTAAACTCCACACAACTGCACCACAGCGAGTTTATCACAGTTTCTGTCCTGTCACAGCAGTTATATTAAAACACTGCTGAGTGGAAACTTGAAAAGTGTTTTCTTCGATTTCTTTTAATTTTCTCCTTTGGATTGAGGTTGGGTCTGTGCACCGCGGCTCCCGCGACCTCTCCTGCCCGCAGGACTCGCAGCTCCTGTGTGTGACACCTAAGCCCAGGCCGCCGTCTTCCCCTTTGAAGTCCTTTTAGAGGCGGCACTTTGAAAAATGGATTACCTGTGTGCTCAGGGCCACGGACAATGATGTGTGCAATGCATGCGATGGCTGTGTAAGTGAGAGGTGTGAGGCAAAGGGGGGGGGGTTCGAGAGGGTCCCGCAGGCCGGCCGGTGACTCTGACAGTTAAGCGGGTGAATCTGGAGTCACTGCAGAATTATCGGTGGAGTTCTTTTTTTTTTCTTTTCTTTTTAAAGCAGTGCAGCACGTGAGCGCCAGGACAAACCGGCAGCCCTGCGCCGCTGCTGATATCACAAATATGGATCAACTTCATTCGAGTGTGGCGGAAACTTTGCTGGCTGATATCGCTGAGGCTGAAGTTCTGTTCACTGCGGCGCTAAGTGACGGATTAGAGCCAGCCGGATGAGTCTTTATGGGGAGCTTGGGCCTGTTTACTGCATAGTGAGTGCAATTCAATCATTTAATTAAAAAACAAACAACACGTTTGAAGTCACAGCTTGGTTTGAATAAACCTCTTTATTTCTGCTGTTTTAAAGGCGTTGCATGAAATAAGACGTTAAGGGGGAAGGAGGAAGATATTTTCCACTTCGCTGTCCAGATTGAAATAAAACCAGGAGCCTCTTTCAGAGATGAAACCACTGGATAATTTCCTAATTTGATCTTCTAGTAAAAAAAGAAACAGTGGTCAGAAACCGCCCTCCAGGCAATTTCGTTTAAAGCGTTATTTCCTCAGATGTACAAGTCAGACAGACGTCCTCCATGCGTTTTAATTCACTACAGAAAATTGGAGCATGTTTTCTCAGTTTGTCATCCAACGTCACTCTGAATAGTCCTGACGGGTTGTGACGCGATTGTTTGAGTCATCGGCGCGGCTTTGCAATGGCCAATAAACCATCTCACAGGATTTTAAATACATTCAAGTGAGCTCGAGGGTTTTGTGTTTCTATAACCGGGCATAATGACTCTCGTTTCCCGACTGCAGCTGTGTGAGGATTAGCTATACTGGGATGATGATTCCAGCACAAAGACAGACTATTTGCACTGGACGCTCCAGTGATGTTACTCTGGTAAACACGATTTCGGGGGGGGGGGACCTCATCCTGTTTGTCTTTGCGGGCCTGATGGTGGAGAGTTAAGAGAGTCAGAACTTGTCCGTGGTTCACTAATAGGATCACAGACACTTTAATCCCCAACTTTTAAACTTTAAGGCTTTGGGAAAACATCAATTAGAGTTACTGACAGTGTTGACCATCACCTCCTCCTCCTCTTCTGCCTCTTCTTCCTCCGCCTCCCCATAGATAACTCCTTTACGGTTCAGTGACGGTGGGCAGCCAATCCCTTCAAGGGCCTCTGTTGAGCAGAGGACAGACAGACTCCAAGTGTGATTTACACACACTGACGATGAAGGTTGCAAAACTGAATGAATGATTGTTTTATTTCGTCTGAATGACAGACATGCAAACTAAAAGGATAGGTAAGAAGCCGAGGCTAAGAGTCCCCCCCCCCTTGCGACCATTACATTTAAGATCAATCATGGTGTTAGAGACAAGATCATTAGGCCACTTTGCATATTATAACAGTGACCAATTTGGAACATAACGAAGTAGGCAGACATAATTAAACAAAAAAGTCAGTAAAATAAGATGTTCTTGCATAATTTCAAACATTCATACAATCATTTATGAGAAATAAGGAATAGCTTTCTTTATTTTATTTTTTTTTAAAGCGGATAGACAAAGAGAAACAGTAATAGGCAAGAAATCATTGATAACTTCGCCAAAAACTCAAAACTGCAAAACCTTGCTGCTGTTTTGTCATTTTTGTCTCCAGCCTGTCAATCAATCCACAGAAATGAGAAAAATCCATCCACCCTTCTTTTGCCTGCTTCTCTGAAAGTTTTCTTCTGGAAATTGGCTATTTGTGACATCACAAAGGGCATTTGTGCGTCACTGATGCTTTTCCCAGGTTAGTGCCAGTTCCTCCGACCAATTCAACATTGGGTCCGTCCTCTTCCAAACATGTGGAAGGTCCAACAGAGCATCATTTTTAGCTGGAGGGTGAAAGCAGAGGGTTAAACACTCTGTTTCCTCTACATCCCTCGAACATTTTCAATAATCAAACACACAGAGCTGCTGCCTCCGAGTTCCAAAGGGAACATTTCCAGAACATTCTGCCTCCATCGACTCAGAAACCCCAAAGCTTTCTCTGAATCCGCTGTCCTGCGGTCTGTTATGGGCTGAGGGGGGGGGGGGGGGGGGGGGGGGGGGGGGTCATGTGATCAATGTACCCGAGTGCTGTCCAACATATTTAATGCGTATGTGACGCGCTTAAAAGTGCATGCCACAGCACAAATAATGCGAGCAGTAAATTCAGCGCAACCAGAAAACAGCTGATTATGTAAGCGTATGTTTATTTAAACACTACAAGCACTTTGCTTGCTCACGCTCTAATGTCTAATTTGACACCTTCACTTTTGAGAGCCTTTAAACTTTAAACCTAATTCATATTTGATGCATATTTTCACATTTTGCTCTCAATAATGCATTGGGGTCTGACACCGTCAAACGGAGGATAATATGCGGGAAGTCCTTCACTTCTTTTTGCTGAAGTCAAAGTCAAATTGATCGAGTTAATCGGACTTATCAATCACAGAGTGAGCGTTGGAGTGGCAGCGCTGTTAAACGGCCTCGACAGCAGAATTATAATCCAAAACCGTCAGCACTTTCCGCGCCGGCATCATTCTTTATTAATCGTGCGGATGATTTACTGTGCGAAGTTTACTGTTAATCTTACCTGCAGCAAAATAGCGGAGAGTGATTTACGGCGTCATTACTCCGCAGTAATTACATGTCTTTTGTTTAGTGGCATTTCCACGGTGCAGCCCAGGGACTTTGCGTCTCCATTCTCGTCCCGTTGGCTAAAAACACCTCAATGGGCGGTCGAGCCAGGTGAGGAGGGAGCCAGCGTAGCGACAGGAAGGCTCTGGCTTCCTCCTGGAGATACATCCCTAACCTATTCATCTTCTGACGGGCTGCGGTATGCACGATCCATTTTAGCTTGGCTGCACAATGTGAAGCAGGATGGTGCACAGAGACCTCCAGCAGCCTCCAGCAGCTCGGCTCAGGATGGAATTAAGTGGCTGTGGGGCTCTTTTCAGAGACAACATGAAAGCAATTTGGTTACATGCATGAGTCATGTTTGGTCACAAAATGCTGAAGTGTGTGTGTGTGTGTGTGTGTGTATGTGTGTGTGTATGTGTGTGTGTGTGTGTGTGTGTGTGTGTGTGTGTGCTCGACAATGATCTCCCTGTTTTTAATAGCCGTTGCCCTTTCCGAGAGAATTGAGCACATTGCAGAAAACCAGTCCAAGATATCAAGAGTTGAGTCGGCAAATTCAATTGCGACCTCCTACTTTTGCTCTTGCCAACCTTGGCAGAATCCGTAGCCCATCAGCATCCTCTCTGGATTAGCCAGCCGTATAAGGCTCAAAAGCAGGAACTAGCAAGCTACTCTGGAACAGTGGCTTAAAGCTGTTGTAAAAAAAAAAAAAAAACGGCTGCTGCTCAAGAGACTGGATGTGGATTTTGCCGTTGCGCGGGTTTATCAGAACTGGGTGGTGTTTCTATATAAAGGTGCAGTGCGTAAAATTGATGATTTGCATAAAATGTATGTTTTTTGGGGGCAGAAGTTGAACATCCAGACCAGGTATATATGCTAGCTAGGTGTACAATTACTCTCAAATAAAATTTGTTTTTCCAACCTTTGAAACGGTTCTTCTATATATTCAAGGTTCGTGCTCACAGGTAGTCGCCATGTTTTTAAGGCAGCTAGTATGGATACAGCCTGAGAGCATGTCTTGTATTTTCGGTTGGATGGGCGTGTCATCCTCAAATACAAGATGACGTAAAGTTTTGTTAACAAGGCAAACAAAAAGCTGGAATAGCCACAGTTATGGGAACCTCATGGTTGGAGAGGAAAACGTAGGAAACGTCACGTTGCTTTGCTTTGTAGTCGCATTGGCACGAGTCACGTTAAACAGCGTGGCTCTTGGAAGAGGCAGTCATCAGCGAGCTGCAGCTAATCAGACTGATGCAGTTGACTGTAACCGGCTGAGTCACCTTTTCCGTGTTTTGCGTCCCTTTTCCAAATGCGTCCTGTGGGCTCCCTTGTTGCCTTTGCGCTGATGATGGCCTAGCAAGCCAGATAACGAAGTGGCACATTGTTAAAATGCAGGTTTGATTTGTGCAATACGACTCCCCTGGTTAGGGCATGAAATCTTTGCAATTGCTCTGAAACACATGGGGGTTTGTGCAGGGACAGATTTGTACTGCCGTGCCCACTTTGGTTGAAAATGAAGGAATTAGATGATAAAAGAGAAATGGTGTCGTTTGAAGAGGTAAAAAAAAAAAAGAAAGAAGGGAATTAGCTCTCACAAAACGGATCCACATCCGCTAATATTGTGTGTGTGGGGCATATAAATGAGATGTGCTCTTGACATGCGTCCACACACACACACACACACACACATACACAGAGCCTTAAGACATAAACTGCATATCACCGTACAATTTTCTTGGCTAATTTAGAAAGTTTACACGTAAAACTGAAGAGACTTTTAATATCTTATTGGTAGCTTCATTTTATTGGGTCCATCTAAAGAAAATGAATGGCTTTCCCTTTTGGTGAGTCAAACACATGGGGAAATAACAAAGATCGCAGGATGTGGTACAGCAAGGAACGTCTCTCCGCTGACGGGTCACATTGCCCCACCTGTTCTCGTAAACTTATGAATGAATGTGTGTGTCTTCCTGTTGGTTATAAGGATTAATGACCTGTTCAAAGCAGCCCCCGGCAACAAGCACAATCTTCCAAAGCGGCCACATCGGTGCAGACATATGGCTTTAAATGATTGTTTTGTGTGAAATAATACTGGCCCTCTGCGTCTGTAGCCTGGGATAAATCTGGAGAATGAAGCCAGGATTCCTGCGCTTGAAGATGTGCAATGCAGACAACATCAACGCGCCTCTGTCTGACGGGCAGTGTTTGGAGAGACGTTACCTTGAGCTTGAGAGCCTGCTTTTATTTCCCACAGCACCCCGACGCTGTGTGATTGTGTCGGCTCTGTAAATAAAGCCGTGTTTCCATTTCTACTGTCGTTCCAGTTTTTCACTGCTTTTACTTCACGTGGTGTCTCTGAATAGAGCTGCCTCGGCCAACAGTGTCGATCTCAGTCTTTCCGGACATTCTTTTTCCGTTGTTGTTCTCTCTGCAACAAACTCCATCACCAATACGCATATAAAAAAAAAAGAAAAAGGAAATGCCACAGCAAATTCAGAAATCTTTGAAAATATAAAGCATACCTCAGCATAACTACAAATGGATCTCTCCATCTTTATTTGTTTCCTGTTGCTATCTTCGACAGAACCCTCGCAAAACTTGAATTTGACATTGGAAGCCTGACTGGATGATCCTCAAGCTGACCAATCAGATTGATAATGCAATGCAATGTTCAATCAAACTCTTGAAAAAAAAAAAAAAAAGCTGTTGAGATTAGAAAGGGAACTGACTTTCCACTATAAAGCTTCACATTCAGAAAACTTTATTGATCACAAGAAGGGCATTTCATGAGCAGCTTACCTCATATCACATGCATGCGAAAGGCTTCTGTACCATTATTCTGTCTTGTCTGACTTTTATTGTGAAAATGCCAACCACCGCATTGGCTTCCGCCTATCCTGGTCCGGCTTGCAGCAGCAGTGTCCTCAGCAAGGAGGCACAGACCCAGAATGAAACTGATTATGCCGCAACTGCAGCATAATCAAATCACTTTGGCAGGAGCTCAGCTAGAAGTTTCTTCCGTATCATCTTATTGTGAGGCTGTTGCTCACTGGGTTCCTTTGAAGAAGCACAGTCGAGCTGTTTCTCCATTGGAGATTGGTGAGATTTCAGTGATTTTTGGAGCAGAGATCTGAGTGACGCTGGACTTAAAGAGACCAAAAGACAGAGCTTTACTCGCCCTGACAGGGTTTGAATAACCAAAAATTAATGAGCACCATTACTTAAGAAAAGATGTTGGCAGATACAGTTTTTTTTCAAGATTACGCCTGCACTCTCTGACTCCAGCTCCAATTTTTTTTCTTTTTTTTTTTTTTTTTACAGCTAAAAGCCAAAATGACGAGGAGAAGAGCAACACTTCACATTGTTCAGCGGCCTTGCTGTCCCTTCCCTCCACCTCCTCCTGATCTTCTCTCATCTCCTCTCCTCTTCACTCTTCATTTTCTCTGCCGTCATCTTTTCCATTCACAGCGCAGCGGCTGCGCATTGCGAAGGACGCCTCGGCTTGCCGAGCATCCAGTTGCTTTAAGACCGCTGTGACAAAGCAGAGAGGGAAACTGCGTCCCTGTTTTTCTATGGAGAATTAAAGCGTTTTAAGAAAGCTGAATTATTGATCCTAAGTGGATTCGTCCCGATGCGACTGTGTGTGTTTGGGATGAGCTCCCTGCATGGGAGGTTTTGTGCGCGCATGTGGGTCACGGCAAACGCATGTTTGTTTTGGCCCTGCGTGTTCCGCACGGGGCCTTGTTGGTTTGTTTTTTTTCACATTGTGAATAATCTCGGGTTTCCGCACAAAGAGGGGACGGCGCAGCTGCAGAATCCTTCCAGAAGGAAAAGATACGGCGGAGAGAAAAAACGTTTTGCGGTGTCACCGGCGGTGCATCGAGCGAGGCCGTCCGCAGAGAGCGGCGCAAGGAAAACGCCATCAACATGTTTAGACCCGAGTCAATGGAGTAATTTCCTCCCTCGGACGTTTTTCCACCCCATGCATTATGTATCTTAATCTGATCTGAAGGCTTTGCTCTTAATGTTAGCTCAGGCAAAGATGAAGCCTCTGAGTGTGAAATTTAGCTGGAATTAAAGTTTTAACATGACAGCTGGCTCGGGGAATCCGTGGCTCAGCTCCTCTTTGGGCAGCAAAGCAGCTAAAGACGGATGAAGAGAGCAGAGAAGATGAGACGGAGGGGAAGGAAGGCAAAGGCAAAGAGGAAGGGAAGCGGGGACGGGAGGTTGAAGAGGTGAGGAGAGGGGTGGTGGTGGTGGTGGTGGTGGTGGAGGAGGGGGGGAGGGAGCGGGGAACAGAGGCGGAGAGCGAGGCTTTCTTCCCGACTTCCGTACGGGGGGAATCTTATCTCGCGCTGCAGCTCCCCACCGTTACACACTTTTTGCGTGTTTGCTCGGCGCCTGCTGCTGTTTGCCTGCCGCCTCATTTGGTGCTTCCTGTCGTTATCAGGCTCGCCGGGCTCCTGTTGGCTGAAACTCTGTCGCCGTCGCGCAGCACCGCTAATTCCGGCTCGTAATGTAGATTTGCGGCTGAATTTTGTAATCTCTTCATGCCGTAAGAGGATTGAATACCCCGGTTTCCTCCCTAAATAAATTACTTTGAAGAGAGCGGATATCCCCGGCATTAATGCCGGGTACCTGCGGTATGTTTTTTGTGCCCGGGAAAGATTAGCGTCGAGGACGAGTGAGGAGAGTTGACGCGCCGCCTTTCCTCCTGACCCCTGGGGAGGAAGTCAGGAGTGGAGGGAAGGTGTTTTTTTTTTTTCTCGTCGCAGGTTATTTGCATTAAGGGCGCGCTTAGATGTAGGTCGTTGGAGCAGAGCTCTCAGCCTAATTGGCTCTCCAGAGCAGACACACCAGCTGACCAGTTCTCCCAGTGGGAGAGATGCCGATGCCTCGTCGTCTCCCAGCGGAAGCCGACAATCATTTGATATCATTTGGCTCTGCTGGTTTTTCAGCGGTTAGAAGTAACAAACAAGCCTGGCTTCACACGTACAAGTCAGGATTAAGCATCCAGTATCTTGTTATGTTTTTTTTTTTTTTTTTTTGTATCTACATCATCACCCGTTGCCTGAAAGTATGTTTCAGCCGGCCCTCGTCGACTTCACCCGGGTTGCAGGTTTTTCCACGCTCACCATTTTTTATAAGCGGTGACATTTCCCTTGTATTAGCGAATATGTCGGCGCGGAGTGTGACAAATGGCTTTAGAGACACGAGAACCACAGTTTTATGCCCGCTGGGCCTCCTGGAGGGCTGGAACGAGTCATAAATTAGAGATAAATCTAATTCAAATGACACTTATTTAAATGTGTCAATCAAACAGGGGGAGAAGATTCTATTAGGCTTTTACAAGCGATCCAGCCCTCAGTGCCACTGCAACTTGCTTTCTTTGAACTGTTCAGCTCAACCAGTTGAGATTTGAATTCCAAACCGCTGCGTTTTCCCTGCTGGTTGTGATGTGAAGTGTTGTCAAGTGCTTGCAGAGGTGCGTCAACGTGACTAATTAGCATGCTTGAACTGCAAATGAGTAATGTGAAATTTTTAATTTTTCACATTTTTTTTTTCCTTTTGGCCTGTGTGTGTTTTTTCCCGGCGCTCTGCTCTGCTCTGCTCTGCTCTGCTCTGCTCAGCAGCGGCACGGACACGACGGCGCCTCAGCTTGCCTCCGACTGACACCCTCTCGCTCTCTGTGTGCTCCTGACAGGCTTTCATGGAGGATGTCAAGTCTCGCGGGCCGTTCATCTACTCGGTGTTGGAGTCGGCCCAAGCCTTCCTGGCTCAGCACCCCTTCCAGGAGTCGGAGGAGACCCTGGCCGACGGAAAAGGTCTGCTCCCCTCTGCACTCGCTGCCAAGTGCTGCGCCAGCCAAAATGTCAAACTCGCCCACCTCCCCTCTCCTCTCCCGGGGATGGAAGCCCAAAGTTCAAGTGGTGGGAAGCGGCACAGGTGAAATTATTCAGACTGTGGCTCCTGGCTGCGGACCCCCTTCCTTCTGATGTCACACTGGGTGAAGTTTCTGGGCGTGGACCAATTACCCAGCAGCTCTGCAGCGACACTGGATATCTTGGATCAATAATACAGAAAGCTCGCCTTTTATCCCCTCTGACACGATCCTCTTTTTCGCTGTCTGGCTCAGAAGCGGGGCTGTGCACCGGGGTAATGCTGCAGCGTCCCTGCTAATCACCATGTTCTCTCTCTGACTCCGTCTTATTTTTTTGTGTCCCTGTCAAGCCAGCGGAGCCGGCCGGCTCCGTGTCCGATCGTTACCGGCTGTCTCGTCTGCTCTCCTCCTCCACCTTCTTTATCCTTGTTTTCTCTCCCGTCTACCTTTTACATTTATGTCCGCCTGCCACGACCCGAACCTGCGCAGAGGGGTCGCCCCGTCGGCGGATCCTCAATGTGAGTCGATCGGTGTGGAAGCAGGCGAACGTGGCCAGCGACCTGTGGGAGAAGCTGACGGCTCGCTGCGTGGACCGCCACAGGTCAGACTCTTGTCCCCCCCGTTCAATAAGTCAAAGTTCAATACTTCTGTCGTGATGTGTCTACTTACCTTGTATAGCGCTGTCTCAGTGGGGCTGAAACAGCCGGCTGTGCGGCTGAGAGGCTCAGGGATCTCAGAGATCCAGTTGGAAAACGGCAAAGGAAACACAGATGCTCAAAAAAATTGATGAACATTATTTCATTCTTAATTGCCACAGGCTGTCCTCTGCTGATAAGTCCCCTCCCAGTGTGTGTCTGTGTGTGGACCGTAAGCTTCAAGTCTTCACCTCACTGTATACATGCAATGTGCACCTTTTATGACAGTGAACCCACCTCGTTTAGTTTTAAGGACACAAGGAAAAAGAAATGCATTAGCTCCGAGCAGAGCGGGCATCATAAAGGCTTTAATGAAGGGGGAAGGATTACTTGAGACTTGTGATAATGCGAGTTTAAATTAGGGTCAGCGGTAAAATTAGACTTTCATTTCAGAATTTGTCCCTCTCTCCCACAAAAAAAAAAGACTTGCAATTCTAGTTTTTTGGTGACTATGTCTGAATGAAATTGATGATTGCAAGTACTTTGGCCGTGTGCAGCCTTGTGTCGTACACAAAAGCAACGGCAAATTCTTGAAATATTAGAGTTGCTTTAGTACTTTCACTTTTTTATAATACGGAACTGGTTGGAGTTTTGACTATGTGGCCTTTTAAAGTGGTGGCTAGGAATAAAAGAATAAAATCCAACAGTTAATTACTTGAACTTTTAGATCCATCTAGCAACTTTATTGCTTTGTGTGTGTGTGTGTGTGTGTGTGTGTGTGTGTGTGTGTGTGTGTGTGTGTGTGTGTGTGTGTGTGTGTGTGGGTGTGTGTGTGTGTGTGTGTGGGTGCAGGTCTGAATATACTGTAAGGTAGCGCAGCAACTCACAAAACTCAATTAGCATAACCTGATTACAAAACACAATGCAGAAAATGAAATCCATTACAATAATAATCAGCAAAGCAAGTTTATCATCGTCCAGATCGCTGAAGTATTCAGACTTTACCTTCACGTAACACTGAGTCTGATTAAACCAAGCTCTTTGTTCACAGGAAGGAACATTGAGACTGTGAAATAACAAACAATAGAACAAATGGGGCTGCGAGGCTGCTATGGATTCCGGGGCTCGCTGTCTGCATTAGTTCCAAATGATGAGGGCTGGCAGGCAGGATGATTGTTATAAATGATATTCTCATCCCAGACACATGGAGAGGACATTAGAGCGTCTGCTGCAGATCCAGGCGGCAATGGAGGAGCTGGCGGTGGCCCTGGAGCAGGCGGAGGGCGTTCGAGATGCCTGGGAGCCCGTCGGAGATCTTTTTATCGACTCCCTGCAGGACCACATAGATGCCACCAAGGTGGGCGCAGACACACACGCGGCACTGTGCAGAACTGGCATCGGATACGTTTGTATCTCCCCGTCTGTTTGATAAAGTCAGATTTGGCAATGGCGGATACATTATCTTAAAGGCCAGATACGAGTGGCCGTATGGATTTTGCCTCGGCCGGCGTTATCACAGCAGAAAGATGGAGATGGTTGTTATTACCGCAGGGTTAAGGCAGCCACGTGCACTGTTGGAATAGTAAAGCACCATCAGTGTTGGCGAGTAATCTATTACTAAGTAATCCACTACTGTAATTAAACTACTTTTTGAGTAATGGAGTGATATGACGGGATGACTGTGGCAAAACTGGTAATTACATCGTAATTACTTTATCAAATTAATGTAACTATTATCACTACTCTTCCAAACAGCGATTGCGTTTGATAGATGGAAATACAAACATTACTGTGAGTTCATCTCATCTAAATTTAAAGAATATTGTGATTCGTTGTACGTTATGTGCAGGAAACAAGACGACAATATTTGGAATTGCAAAATTTGCACTTTAATAAAGTTCATTCCCACGCACTGAGCAACTGTTACTTTATCTTTCTTTTAACTGAAGTAATTAGTAGTTAGTAATTGATTACTTGTGAGACAAAGTAGTTAAATAAGTAATTAGATTACTTTTTCAAAGGAGTAGTGGCAGTAATCAGTAGTTGCATTACTTTTATGGAGTAATCCCAACAACACTGAGCACCATAATATGCGTTTAACTGCTTCACTTTGTGAATTTCTCGATAGGCTAGAGGGGATTTTTTTTTTCCGCCTCTGACTTCCACATGATTCCATTCCTACTAAGCAGGACGCCCAACAGCACCGCCCCCTGGATTTGCAGTGACTCACCGTCAGCTTGTGCACCAAGATGCCCCATCAAACACGCAGCGCACGTTTTCTTTTTTCTTAATAGATTCAAAGCGAGTCCGTGTCCCATCGTTTCTTCCGGCATCTTGCATCTGCGGTCGGTCGGCGGCCCTGTTTGTCACAGAAGTGGCACACGTGCTGTTTTTGTCACGTTTGCGAGATGGAAAACAAAAGTGTTTTTTTTTTTTTTTTGAAGGTTCAAAGCGCCCAGAACACGGTCAAAGTACAAAGCACAAGAAAAAAATCTAGTCCGGTTGCACACGCACGCACGCACTCCATCTCCGTCACACATGCATATTAAAAGTGTTTGGCGGACGGATTGTGGGCTAGTAAACAGAGTCGCTAATAAATATATCAACGTAAACAGTGGAATGTGTTGTATAAACACGAGGGAGAGCGTGGCCCACCCGTGTCTCCGTATTTATAGACCTGTGCGTCGCATGGCAGCTGTCTGATCGCAGCTGTCTGATCTATATTTAATTTGCGTTCGCCGCCTCTGAACATGACGCCTATCGTGTCGCATTTCCACGGTTTCGCGTCTTTAGCCCACTTACCACTCAGTCGGCTCAGTCGTCCCGGTTAATCGGCTCTCGCCGCTGCCAGCCATTGCGCAACAGGTGCGTCTGCCCTCTCGCAGAACAAAGGGGGAGCTCTCCCATTGGCTCGGGAGGACGAGGTCGGTCGAACGACTTTGAGCCGATGAAGAGGCTCCAGCTGAGCCGCCAGGCGTCGACCGCTGATGCGCGTGAAGGCTGCCGAATGCTCGGTGTTGGTGTGACTGGACTCGTAACAACCACTTAAGAAAGTTTTACCAGGCGAAAGCAGCGGGAGAGTCGGCGACTCATGCCGGCAGCTCGATAACTAAGTTTTACCCTCCGCTGTGAATCCTGATGGTCTGACATCAAGCCTGGTTGTCTTGTTGAACTCATAGATTAGAATTGCTTTGTCTTGTTTTAATAAACGCACAGACATTAAGACAGCTGTGACCCTTCAATTAAAAAAAAAAAAAATTTATCTCACATTAGGTATTTTTTGTTGTCTGTTCGATCACGTGTTAGGAAGTCCAAAGCAGAAACACTTTTCAAGTTGTCCACACCCGGTGGTGCGCCTTCAATCTACAACTAGCTGTCACAGGCCCCCACCCTACACACTGAGCACAGGGTGAAACTGACAGAGGCCAGGCAACAGTAATACGCTCCTGCCGTCATCAGCGATGACAATCTGGTCATTCTGAGTGGAAAGATGTGAGCCGATGAAACATGCAGCGGCTCCATTTAGAGCAGGAGACCTTGAGACTGCAGCAGCAGCAGCAGCAGCAGCAGCAGCAGCAGCAGCAGCAGCAGCAGCAGCAGCAGCAGCAGCTTCAAACAAACTGGCCTCATCTCAACGACTTCCCCGCAACGGTTTTTATTTTTGCACTTTCCCTTGTTCACTGCCTATTTCCCTCCCACTCTGCCTTTTGTGGTTTCAGACAACATATTTTATTCTTACCTAACTTTTTTTTTTTTTTTACAGTGCACGTTTGTTTGTCTGCACTACTGCTGCTCCCTTCTATTACCTTTTCAACTGTCATTGACGGCTTTTTGCGCTTCAACGTTTCACCCGTCTAATTTTCACTTTGCGCAGTAATGAAACAGCAATGAAACCGCAATCACAACAAATCTGTCAGGGTCTTTAAAAATTCCAAGGAAACGTTCAATCACCACATGTACGTATATCAAAGAAAATTATTTTCTTTTTAAAATGATCGCCTGCCGCCGAACCCTGAAAGCAGAAAACCACTGCAAACAAACCACGTTTTTCTTTCCTCCGCTCAAGAACACGGCGTGCTTTGTGAGTGAGAGTGTCAGTGTTAAATGTTTGTTTTGCTTTGCGCTCGTCGCCTGTCACAGCCGCCATGATGTGACAGGCGACGACAAAGACGCGGCGCTTCAAGACGGTGGGTGGCGTGCTGCCGCTCTCGTGCTGGCAGGTCATGGGCCGAGTCGTCGCGAGGCGCCGCCGCGGCCCATAATTGTGCGGCGCCTGCATGCTCTCTCTAGGCGGCCTTGTCGCTCCGCCTCGGCTCTGTTTGCATTAACACATTAGCGTGTTTTGTCAGTCACGGGTACACAAGACGACACGTGGATGCACGCATGAAAGACTCAGACGCGAAACCCTCGTTAAGCACGCTTGAACAAACGTTCTTCAGGATTTCATTCAACGTCCAGAATTCGCTCTTTCGCTCTGTAACATCCCTCAATTTGACATCTTAAATAGATTTATATCTTTCTTTTAATCTGACATAGTAGGAAAAACCTGTCTGGTTAAAAGAAAGATGTAAATTCATTAAAAAAGCAAAGACATAATGAACACGATTGACCTATGACATCCTAAAAGTTACATTCTCAATTTCTTTTTTTTGTCCAACCCAGACTACAGCGGCAAAGCCTTAATGATAATTAAGCATAATTCATTTTTAAGATAATTAATTTCCTAACCAGGGAGAGGTATTTGTCACCTTTTATGACATCACAAAGAGCTGATTTCCAGAACTAGCTGTTTCCGTACAGAAGTCTTTGGCGGAGTGTGTTTGGTGCGATGTGGGACCTTTAAGATGATGTTTTCGACCTCCTGCAGACACGCCACAGCGCAGACTACTCAGCCAATACTCATTAACTCCCCACGACATTGTTTTCTTAAAGATTTATCGAGGATAATGGCTCTTCTTCGACATCATTATACCAAGTCTTCACTCGGAGGAAAAGAATCTTAGCTGTTTTGTTTGTGTTTGCTCAAGAGTTTTAATCTATTGTGATTTATTCTTCAGGCGCTCTCTCTGCTTTCATTTGCGCTTTTCTCTTCTCCCTCCCTCCCTGCCTGCCTCCTCCCTCTCAACACTCCAACCCCGGCCTCTCCTTGTGCCCCCTGCAGTTATTTAAGGAGGAGCTGACGCAGGTGAAGGAGGGCATGAAGCACATCAATGATCTTGCCCACCAGCTGGCCATCTCCGATGTCCATTTGTCGATGGAGAACGCCCGCGCCCTGGAGCACCTCAACAGCAGATGGAAAGTGCTGCAGGTAGAGCATCGCTGAAGGCTGCCGGCTGCCGCGCTCTTGCTTTGACTTTGTCGGCGGTGTCTTTGTCCGGCAGTCAAAAATCAAAGCAGACGTGAGCCAGTCATGGGAATGTTTACGGTTCACACTGATGGACGTTAAGAGTTTGTGATGCTTTTAACGCCCGAGGCCTCGACTTTGTCTCTTTGAGCTCGTCAAGGGCACGCGTGTGCATGTGCGTGCATGTGTGTGTGTGCGCGTGTGCGTGTGTGTGTGTGTGTGGAGTGGAGTCGGAGTTGGGAAGGGGTGGGGGGTGAGTTTATGACGACACACTTTAATAGCATTTCACAGAAAACCCGTTGCTCGTTAAGACCCAGTGAATCAAGCGCTTCCTTCCATCAGTGGCTGTGATTTTTCATCGAGGCTTCAGGTTTAATATGATTGAAGAGCCGCAGCAGGCGTCGGTGAATCATCTGAGGCGCCCATCATAATGTATAATTTCACAGGTACGGGTCATGATGAAACGTTTGCTGATTCAAAACAAAACCGAAAATACCATTTATTCAGAGGGTAAGCAGCCAGTCACAGCCCTGACTTTTATAATTACCGGGAATCAAACCACTAAGTGGTTTGACCTTGAATTTGTCAAAGCTTTGCTCCATAACGTCTCCACAAGTGTCTGAGGGAATTGCAAAGTGTAACGCAGTGGCTGAGGATGAACAGATGAAATGCTGGTGTCTCATTAGCTTCACACCATTCGATGGAAACACCTGCAAATTGCAATTGCACTTTGTTGAAATTTGAGAAATCTGGCTTTTATTTTGTGAAAAACTGTAATGGAAATGCAGCTGCTGTATTCCAAAATAAGACGTAAATGCCTTTTGCAACATTTTGTTCATGTGATGAGTTCAGGAAAAGGAAACAATGTGGTGCACTTATTTTGCACCTGTGAAAATGAGGCTTTTTCTCTGCCCCAATTCCACACTTAAACTTGAGGGTAATGTGCGAAATATGATAGGAGAGATGAATGAATAATTAACGAGTGTTAAGAGTCAAACTCATGTGCTTTTCCTAAAGGCGGCAACTTGTCCAGGAATCAAAGGCATCGGTTCGCCGCCGCCTTTTGAAATTTTCAGGGGGGGCGAGGGAAAAAAAAGTGACTTGGACTCAGTGAACCTCCTCCCCTGCCCCTCCCCTTCCCCCTCCACCACCCTCACACCCGCAACGCTCCGCCCCCAGACACCGATGCTGAGTGCAGCGTATGGATGCCTTTTCCAGCCAGCACCCTTAAAGTGCAAAGCTTACATGCTGCCGAGCCTCCAGCCGGCGTCCCCGACGTGCACGCCGTGCGCACGCCTCGCGTGAGAACACGCTCTTCCTCTCAGGTCACCTCCGCGTCGCCCTCGCCGCACCGCCGCGATGTTCTAATTCCTGCTCAGCTGGCTCCTCCCCCCTCAGTCCCTCCGGTCTGACGGTGCCTCCCCTCGCAGAGTGGCGTGAGAAATTAATTTCCACTATCTGCTTTGCGCTCTCGCATCTCCACAGGCTTTCATGTTGCCTTCAAGGTTTCCGAGCGTATCCCCGGAATGTCAGCGTTCACGAGACGCAGCGACGGCTCTTTTAAAAGCAGCGGTCGATATTTTTTCCTTCAGGAAAAACTTCTGGCCATTAAATTTGGTCTGTAACAACAAAAAAATAAGGTTTACATGATCCAGGGCCACAGCATTTTATATGGACCGTTTTTATTGGAGCAAGCTGAAACTTAAAAAAAAAATGAATAAAAAAAACAATATATTTTTTACATTCTTCAATAAAATTGAGGAATTCAGTATCATTGAGAAGCAGGATACGCCGAGTCGGCACAAATTGGAACAAATGGATCGTTAAAATACCTTTTTAATCCAACTTCTGGAGCAGATGATAAATTCAAGTCAACAATCGCTGAAAGCGTTCAGGTTTGCATTGAAGGCCAGTGACACGTTTTCTTTTTTTTTTTTCACCGTCATCCTTCATACACCTGCGTCACGTTGCTTCAGGAGGGATGGTTTATTCCCACCGGGCTCCGTTTTCACTGGAGCCCGGTCCTCCCCTCCGCCGGTCGCGCGGCTGCTAAAAAAGGCCTTTTCCCGGATGTTGCATCATCACCCCCCCCCCCCCCCCCCCAAACTCAGCAGCGTCCTGTGAAGGCGCAGGTGTCTCAAGCAGTCATGAAAAGTTGGGGAACGTTTTCCCACTGTTGTTTCCTGCGTGTCCGGCGGCCGCCGAGGTGTCTTCCTCCTGCGCAGCCGGTCGATGGGCTATCGCTAACGTCTCCATCCATCACCCGCCGTGCGGTCGGACACAATGGCCGGAGTCCTCGCTATCGTTCCCGCTGAAAGCAAGAAGAATAGAGACGCCTCCCTCTCTGTCTCCCGCCTCACTCTCTTAATTAAAGTGATTCATGCTAAAGTCGTTTATTTGGCTTCCCCGGCGCTGGCGACAGTGTATTCCCCAAATGCGATTTGCTAATATTTGTCGATTGCTCGTTTTTCTTCCTCGAGCGGCAAATAGATTGCGATGCTGACAAAATATTAGTCCCGGCCAATTGAAATCCCAGGTCCAGATGATCTGGTCGGGCTGTCTGGTGGGAGGGAGAAGGCGCGATGATGTCGCTTCCGTCACCTTTTCCAACTTTGCACGCGTGAAGTTGCGTTCCCAATCGTCTCTCTCTGGCGGCGGCCTGACACCCCCCACCCCCCGCCCCTCCCGCCCTCCCCACCTCGCTGAGGCCGGATTTACTCCCATTGCCTGATGGCATGTTTCAAACATGCTGGCTGACAATGATTCATCCCCCTCCGAATCCAATGCATTAAAAGTAAACCAGGATTAGTCGGCGCCTAAATCCCATTTGGCGAGAGACCCAACTGACACGAGACTTTGCCTTCGCGCAAGGCTATTGGAAACTTCATTGTTCCCGGCGCGCTCACTGCAGCGGAGGCTTGTCGCGACGGTGCCCACTTCGTCTTCTACCTCCTTGGAGCTCTTCCTCTTCCTCTTCCTCTTCCTCTCCCTCTCCCTCTTCCTCTTCCTCTTCCTCTTCCTCTTCCTCCTCTGCAACCAGGAAGCGGCGTCCTCGTTTCAACAGAAATTTATTATTTTGTTATCTGCCTTCACTTCGTACCTGCGGCTCTTCAAAGCTTCCCCCCACCCTCCTTCCAGAGGACGGGGTGGGGGTGAGGGTGGGAGAGGGGTGGCAGAAGAAGAAAAAGACATCATTTATATTCTGCAGTTAACTAATGGAGGAGAAGCAGGTGGTTTGTGTGCGCGGATCTCTATTTGGGGGATTTGTGTCGGAACGGGGAGGAACAGCGTGATTCTCTTTGATTTGACTCTGTGCACGTGTGTGTGTGTGTGTGTGTGTGTGTCTGTGCGTGTGTGTGTGTGCGCGCGCAGGGCTCGATAGAGGAGCGGCTGAAGCAGCTCCAGGACGCACACAGAGACTTTGGCCCCGGATCGCAGCATTTCCTGTCCAGTAAGCGACCTTTTCACCCTTTTTGAAGTCGTTGCCTCATGTCCGACCAATCAGCACGCAGCTCTGCCAGGGCGCAGCGTCCCTGGCCCAGCCCGTGTGCTGCTTCCGTGCGCGTGTGTGTGGTTTTTAGGTTAGAGGTGGAGTTGCCAGGCTCCCCCCCCCCTCCTCCGCCTTCATCATCAGTTCCAGCGTGATGGAGTCGTGACGAGCCTCCTCCCCAGCGACGCTGGCTGCAGCGGTCGCTGCTCCCGTTTGCAGCGCAGACACACATACGCATATCCACACACACACACACACGTTTGTGCATTCCGTCTCTCTCTTACCTGCTGTGCTTCAAAGCACGCGGCAGACGTAGCTGGAGGAGGGGGGGGGGCGGGGGGGGGGCTGCGAGATGCGATTCGCTCTGCTTAGTTTAAGCCCAGTTTTAAGTTGATAAAATAAAACGGGAAAAGCTTTTTTCCCGGCTGCGCGCCTGAAGGGGTGCGCTTGTGGGCGCGCATCTTTCGCTTCCCTCCTTCAATCCCATCCCAGCGTTTCTCCGCGGTTCACGCCGACTCTGAGGCGCCGCAGTTTGGCTTTATGCTGCCAGCGAGGCCCACCGCACCTCTGAGGAACATGTGGGTTTTTTAAGGCGGCGGGGGGGCTGCGACAGCAGCTTGCATTGCAAAGGTCACACGATACAGTGCGCACGGACGGCGAGCAGAATGGCACTTTCGCTCGTCTCCGCTTCCAGAGATAAAGTAAAGCCACGGCATCGCAGATGGAGACGCTCCTCTTCCTGCCCACTGACCCGCTTGTCCAGCTGTCAATCGCAGCATTTTACCTTGTTATCACAGGAGCTGTTTTATCCCTCTGTGTTGCTGTGTCTCACATCATCTTCCCTGAGAATTGTGCGGTGCACTCTGTCCACCAACCCCATCACTGCAAAACGCCTTCTTGACTCCGTCGCTTCTCAGATTACATCGGGCGGCGTGCAACTTACCGACACCCTGTGGAAAATGAAACACAATAAACCGGCAGTGCTGTATTTTACCGGCTCTGCTCACAAGAGCTGAGGGGACTTTGGTGTCTGGACGTGAACTCGGGGACCTTCTGCACAGGAAACAGACGTCTCCAGGTGTCTTTAGATTTTATTTTTTTTGTTCCGTGTGCCCACGCAGGTTCGGTGCAGATTCCGTGGGAACGCGCCATCTCTCCAAACAAAGTGCCCTATTACATCAAGTAAGTGCGTCTTACTCACTTGCCTCCACAGTTGTGTTGGGGTGACGCAGCGACGCACCCACTGTCTGCACAAGCAGGGAAGGAGCTGCTTTCAAAATGTTGTGAAATTGAGGGATTTTGTCTTTGCCAGTCTGCAAAACACGTCAAAAGTGTTGAATTCTCTCAGACAAACTCTTTAGAGGAACTTTCTGCCGTCCCGCTCTGCCTCTTTAAAACGCACTTGATGTTTTTTTTTTCGTTTGTTTTTTTTCTTCAGCAAGCTAATCAACTGCTACCCTAAATTGCGGCTGCTTAAGGCGGTACGAGTTGCCTGGCATTAGTTAAGAGCTTCCCATCGCTCGTCCGTCTGCGTGCAGAAACAATTAGAAAGCAGATAGCCACTAAAGGAGAGGCCCTCTGTTGAACCACTGAGAGCCCCCATTTATCGGAGCACTCATCTGTTTATCTATTCACAGCAGCGATCGTGTTCCAGCTGCAGAGTGCTGCCGCTGTTATCCCCCTGTGTGTGTTTTCCACTGTGCGCAGGTTTACTGCTGCCTGCTTCCTTTCCCTGCACACTTTAGGTATTCAATGTTGTCATTTATTCTCTCACCGAAATACACACGTCTGACTTTCTCAGTGTCTTAAAGTTTCTTGATTTGTCATCCTGAACTTTTAATTAATCCCGAATCTCTAGAAAAATACAGCCCTGTTTTTAGCTAAAACTGATGCCTTCTACATATTTGTAAGGCATCAAAACCTGTAAGATGGTTTCAGAGGGCAGAACAAACACCAGCAAGAGAGTGTTGTCACTAACCTGGGAGAGGTCTCATTGCCCCTTGTGACATCACAAAGGAGTGATTTCCACAACCTTTTTTTGGACCGATATTTTTTAAAAGCAGAGGAAACTAAAGGAGGGAAGGTTTGAGCACGTCTCTCTTCTATGGTGTTTAATGAGGCTAGAGGCACATTGTATCGTTGGAGTGATTCATTTTACATAATATGGGAATTTCAAGTCAAAACTCGTGAGAAGATTTCTTCTTTTCCTCGCGTGCAAACCGTGCCAAAGCAAGCGCGCCTCACAAAGAGCTTCAGCAGAAGTGTCACTGACTGGTTGAACAGGGGGGCTAATGGTTCACAGTCCAGATTAGTATCTGCACTCACTTTATAGTGTAGCAATCAATGAGGTAATATGATAAGTGCCTTGTTAAAAGGCCTCCGAGCCCTGTAAGACTTCCTGCCGTAGTCTTTTACATCTTCTCAATCACTAAGACTCTGTGCTGTGATACAGCAGGACTGACCTCATCAGCTGCTGCTGGGTTGATAGAGCGCAGTTCACCGGTCACAGCTGATGTCTTTTTTATTTTAATCAAGTCGAATTCTTTCAGAATGTCTCTGCTCAACACAGGCCTGACTCTCCTGTCTGGCTCTCTCGTTTTTATCTGTTCTGCTTCTCTTTGATCTGCCATCTCTCGCCGTCAACCACTTCCTGTCTTGTCACGCCGCGCTGCGTCTCTCCTGCGTTTCTTGATCTGTCCCCTCTGAAAATCTGACCATGAATATTTTTATAAATATATATATAAATTCTTTCCCTTTTTTTTGCGCAAAAGTCCCTTATCTTTGTCTCTTTTCATCTGCCTCCCTGCAGCCACCAGGCCCAGACGACATGCTGGGACCATCCAAAGATGACTGAGCTGTACCAGGCGCTGGGTAGGACAATTGAAACAACCTAAAGCCTGCCAGCTGTGCACACTCGGCGCTCCGGGGGGTGGGGGGGGGCACCGCAGCCGCCGCCGCCACCGTCGCACCTCAGCTTTGAAGGCCCCGCCGTCACACAGCTCATTAAGGCCGCCCGCAGTCGGAACACCTCGGGGACGACATGGCTGGTGTCATTAACCTACAAGGCCCAATTTGCCGCCGCTGTGATTGCCTTTTGCTTCGCCTTTTAATTAACGACGCCGCGCGTTTAACTCTTAATCTGATGTGACTCGGGGACGCTCGCGGGGGGGCCACGTCGGAACACTTTCATTCCACACGCCCGCCTGCCCGGATGGAAGCATGTGCGGACACATATGGATAACTTAGCGAGCCAGTTACTCCCCTCACGCCGCTTCCTGCTAATGACTTCTGCACTGGTGTGACAAGAGCCCGGCTGCTGCGGACAGTGTTGGGAAGGTTACTCTGCAAAAGTAATTAGTTACAATTGGAAGTTACCCCATTGAAAATCTAATCTCTGTTTCAATGACTTTATCAAAGTAATGTAACCAATTACATTTTATGACATTTTGATTCTTTTTCTAAAAGAAGAATAATTGTTCTCAACTGTTTACACCTCACAGTGTTAAAGCTGTCAGATGAGTCGTGAAGTTTTACATGTACATTTGGAAAGTGTGACCACTAACCACATCTGAATGTCAGGCAAACATTCTTCGCATTGGATGATGAATAGTTCCTTCTTGGTGATCCTCAGGGTTTTCCCCCTAACGTGTCATTGTTCTGTGTCTCTCTCTGCCAGCGGACCTCAACAACATCAAGTTCTCTGCGTACAGGACGGCCATGAAGCTGCGGCGGGTTCAAAAGGCTCTCAGATGTACGTACAGTTGTCTCATCAGTAACGTTTTTTTTTTTCATTCAGTTGGAGTGTGGTGGCAGTAATTGCTGCCCCGCTAACTTGGCACCATTGTAAAATCCACTGCTCGACCGGCTCTGCTCTCGGAATGAGATGTAACTATTAGGTGTGGCACTTTTTTTTGGTGCGCTTCCCCCCCCCTCCCCACTTTTCCATTGCAGTAGTTGAAGGATTTGTCTGCGGCGTCGCACGGCCTGCGGACACACTATTAAAATTCCTTCAATTCTCTCGGCGGCGCGTACTCTGAGGTATTGATATGTTTAAGCGCCGCGCAGCCGGCCGATTTTCTTCCTCATTTTCATCCAGGCATTCCAGGTAATTGCAGCGATTAGCCGCTCAATTTTGGCTTACGCAGAAAAATGAAAAAAGCAATTAGTCTTTTTCTTTTCCTTTTTGTACCACACGCTTGAATTTTGAGTGCATTCTTATCCGGGTTCACGGCACCTGTTAGACGCTCCCGCTTCTTTTTCTCCTCCACCTCCTCCTCTCACGATTGTTCTGCGTTTTCCCAACGCTGTGCTCCACTTTTCAACGCGCTTATACGGCCTTTGAGTCGTCGCCGTCACGCTGCCGGAGCCTTAATGTTATCCATTTTCATCATCACCTGCAGTGCTTTCGCTCCCGCCGAGTTCGGCGCCAGCGTGTGCGAGCCCGTGCTGGTTCGATTTCACACTCTTCCCCTTTCATGTGGTCTTGGCCCCTCGCGTACGCGCGCTCGCATTCTGCCTTTCTTTCTTTGCTCCCGACCTTTCTGCTCCCTGCCTCCCTTCTCCTCCACCTCTGCCGCCGCTCTGATAAAATGCGCTTCGGCTCGCTCAGCGCAGCGAAAGGGGAGTGGGGGGGGAGAAAAAAAATCCTTTTTCAGTGAATCTCCCCTTTTTTACTTCCTCATGCACAACCCTTTTATCTCTCCCTCTTCTGGTCCGCTGGTTGATATCATTACAGGATTTAATTGCCATGCTGCCTTGATAACTGCAGAACTCTTATTCTCTCTGCACACTTCATGAATGATTGAGCAGTGCTGTATAAGAGCCCGCCAGAAATGTCTCTTTGTGTATGTGTGACTCCCCAACACCCCCAACACCCCAAACCTTGAAAAAAAAAAAAAAACCCTCCTGCGATCTCCTCCGCCTGCTCTGCCTCATTATCGCTCTATCCAATTATACCTGCCATCAACAACCTTTTAGCTCGCTCTCTCCGAGAGGGTCCATCAAATTAGTTTAGAAAAGCAAAATCAAATTTGTGCCACTGCTCTTGAAACATCTGCCGAGGCTTAAGTGAGGAGAAGGGTGAATAAACACGGCTGTCGCTTGTGGCCTGGCGCGCCGAGGGGAAGGATGATATTTCCCAACCGCGTTTCTTTCCTTCAGTCGCTCTGCATAAATGTTTTCCTGATCTTGTCGTACTATTTGAAAAAAAAAAAAAAAACACGGGAAGAATTTGTGGGACTTTTGAAAGACAAAAATAGAGGAAATGCTTGGCTAGACACGGATGAGCACAATGTCATTGTCTGCGTGTTTGCAGTGGATTTAGTGGCGCTCAGCAGCCTCGGGGAGGTATTTCGGGAGCAGGAGCTGCAGCAGGGGGAGCACGTGATGGACGTGGTGGAGATGATCCACAGCCTGACCGCCATGTACGAGAGACTGGAGGAGGAGAAGTCCATCCTGGTCAACATCCCGCTCTGTGTCGACATGTGTCTCAACTGGCTGCTCAACGTCTACGACAGGTAGGTGGACCGAGTGGGCTGGTGGGGGAGGAGGGGGGGTCAGCTGAGCTAGCAGATGGATGGATTTGACTTTGGAAGGTGATTGGACAAATGTATTTATTCGGCTTCTCTTTTATTGCGAAAACATCACCCGATTCTGATTAAAAATGCTGCTGCAGCAAGCGAGCAGTATCGAGCTGGATCTCTGCCTCGCCCTCATCGGGGCCTTTTCAAGGGCGCCTTGCAGCAGTGGCTTCCTGTATTTGTCGTAGCTAATCTGATTGATTATCCAGTTCCTTCACCTTCTTCTCCTTCTCTTCCGTCGTCTCATAAACTGGTTTACCTTTCAGTAGAAGAGGCCAAATTGGCTGCCTGGCACAGTCGGGGACAGACTGCAGTCTGGGTCTGCGCGCAGCAGGCGTCATCTATCAAACATGGGAATGGCAGAATTGTGGGCGTGTGCTCACTTCCATGCACAGATTGGTACTGATGTGTCTGGACGTGAGAGGAAGTCAACGTGGGCCAAAGTTACAGACGTAGCAAGAGAAGAAAGAGGAGGAACTATTGGATGGCAGTGACACAGCTAATCAGAGTGCAGTTGCATAGTTGGATAGCATATATGTATGTGTGTATATATATAGTTTTTTTTGTGTGGTATTTAATGTGTTATTTTTGATGAATTAAGTTCAAGTTTCAAGGATGCGTATTTGTGTTTTCTTTTGCAGTTCCCTATATACATTGCTGCAGCCGCCTTTTCCGTTTTTTAACAGTGATGTTGCCACAGTGACAAGTGAATGTCAAAAGAGAGCCATTGAAAGGGAAAAGTTTAGCCTCTGAAACAGGACTGTTATTTTGAGAAATCTTACTGAACTCATCTTCAAAAGAGAACTCTTTAGTTGCTGCGTTTAAGCAGCCTCTTGTGAATGAATTCGGGTTAAACTGGCGTCTCCTCCTCACAGATCTGAGGCTCTCTTCCATTATGGGTCTTGCTTCTTTTAACATGTCGAATCACAATTTGTTCTTTGGTTTTTTTTTCTAGCCAATTGTTAGTGATTGTTTTTATATTACAACGTAGGCTATAATATAATTACCCATGATGTGTACATATATATATCCAGTGCAGCCTGCTATAAATTATGTATATCGCAGATGCTTAGATAAAATATTTAAACATTAGCTGGAGATGGTTGCACACCAACAGTTTCGACTCCAGTAGCGATTTTTTTTTTTCCAGAGTTTCTGTTTGTGACTCCCTCTAATCCCTCCTTTCAGTGCCAAAAACTTTTCTCCCTCCTCTTCATCTCAAATCAGTTTCCAGCTCAGGAAGTTTCTCGTCTTTGTTGTGTTATTTACCTGCAAGTCCTAAAGTCTTGAGGTGGGAAGAGATGCCGAACGCCATGTTGTTTTAATGGCTGTTGTTTTCACCACACATGTATCAACACCTGTTTATTGGAACTGGCCAGGTGAGAATGTCTGATGGATTTCACATGGAATCAGGTGTGAGATGATTTCTTAACCTGATTCTGAATCCACTTTCTACACTCAATTGACAAATGAAGGACAATGAGCTTCTCAAGGTTTAACAATCACTCAGAATCCACCAACAATGGTCACGGTTTTATGCATCTCTGAGGTTATGAAAATGTATTACACCAAGTGTCTGTAGAGGGAGGGCTTTGCAGATTATCACAACTATAAATAGTCTTATTCAGTGAATAATGTAAACAAGTTGTGTTAGAATGCATTCTTAATCTCCCTTGTCTGCATCTTCATCTGCCGCCGTTACTGCCTCGGGATAAACAGCCGACAAAATATTATGTCATCGCTGTTTAGGATTACATTTTGATCTGTTTTCTTGCTTGCTTTTGGAAAAACAAGATCCTATCCTGACTTGAATTTTGAACTTGCCTTTGTGCAAATTGTATCGTGTAGGAAATCCTTAACTAGGGTAACGTGGACGACGTGTGTGAAATTAGATCAGCCACTGGGAGTGACAGCAATCAGCGCAACATCAGACACGGCTGTCTTTTATCTGCTGCCGTTCCTCTGATGATGCAGCGATAATTCCGCAAGCAACCCGCATCAAATTCATTGCGATGAATTTGCACTGCATTGCGTCTGTGTTCAATGTGTAGGCTTGGTATGAGTCGGCCAAGATCAAATGGAGCGATCTTATCTTCCCCCTGTTCCAGGTGATATGACATGACATGCATACCGCATGTACAAGGCAGCAAATGGCGGCGAGCGCGAGGCTGAAAAAATCAATTTGAATTTTCCAGTCTGGCTGTCGTCAGTCACGCTGGCAGTCGGAAGCATCATTACCAAGTAAATGTTTATTGCACAGTCTAATGGTGATAGAAAAGTGGTGCAGTTTCCAGATTGGCTCCCTGCACCTTGCTTTTTATGAAGCACTTCTGTCGCCAAGGAAATGCTAAACAAGCCGGCCGGCCACAATTTGTATCTGCTTCCCGGCTCCGTTGTAGATAAAATGAGTGAACAAATTCTCTTTTTTTTTTTTTTTGTCTTTTGTTATTGTTGTTGCCACTTTGAGGAGAACCGAAAGTCTGTTTGTTACGAGGCGGCAGCACAGGTGAAAAAGGGAATATGGCAACCGCCTCCCTAACGAGAAGGTCAGATTCTTTGAGAGGTTTGAACTTTCAGACTTAAGATGGAAACAGCGGTTAAGACATTTTTCCGGTAATAAGGCCCCTGAACCTTGCCTCCTCCCTCTGCTGGGTCTATTATTGTATATTTTCTCATGGTCTGCTCTGATATTTAAAAAGCATGCAGCTCTCAGGGGAAGCTCCAGACGCTGGACGCAGGATTTAAGGCTAAGCCTGCTTCTGATAGGGAAGCAGGTTAACTGGACGGTGTGGGCCGCTTTTGTTTAGCAGGCCTAATATAGAAACTTTCCCCCAGACGTCTTCGTCTGGAAATTAAACAACCGGCCGAAGGCTCCCAGACTCTCTGCGATAACTACGTGCGGGCAGAGGGACCGTCTCTGGCCGGCCAAGACAAATCCCCATTCCTTCGCCCAGTCTTTGCTCCTGTGCGACTGCTGTTATCTTCAAGGAGAGTCCAGCAAACTCACACACACACACACACACACAGTAAGAGGAAGTCTGGAGGTCGCTGGGAATCTGTGCAGCAACTCTTAACTGCTGGCTGCTAATGAGAGACGCTGATAGACTTTAACCTCCACATAAATTGCAGTAATTGCTTTTTTGTTATCCAGTAAATAGTGCCAGCGACTCTGAGCAAAGTGTGTGTGTGTGTGTGTTTACTTCCGTGTGTGTGTGCGGCAGTGACAGTGTATGTGTGTGCATGCGCCCTGCAGAGCTGTGTCACACGAGCGGGGTGCGCAGGAGTGACACGTCCCTGGAGGACCAATGCTGAGGAGCATATTGAAGATGGCACACGAGTGTGTGTGAATAGGTGCTGACAGCCAGTCGTCCCAATGTGCTCGCCGACTCCTCTGGACCGACTCCAGCCCCTCTGCAGTCTAATTGGGGCAAAAAGGAGAGAGAGAGAGAGAGAGAGAGAGAGAGAGAGAGAGAGAGAGAGAGAGAGAGAGAGAGAGAGAGAGAGAGAGAGAGAGAGAGAGAGAGAGAGAGAGAGAGAGAGAGAGAGAGAGAGAGAGAGAGAGAGAGAGAGAGAGAACCATGTGACCGTGATGTTGCTCAGCTGACTCCAGCAGTCTGGCTCGATCTGCTTTGACCTGAATCCGAGCATTAAACCGTTTCTGCTGTGTATTTTTTGTTTTGTTTTGTTTTTTGGGGGGGGGGGATTTGGACCCATGTGCGAGCAACACTTGGTGTTGGAGGAGAAAATTACTCTCTGACTTCTTGTTCTTCTAACCTTGTGGCTGGGTTGCTCAGATTTGGAAAGCATTTTAAATTGGCTTAGGATTCCATAACTGCTCAGCTTTATTTTTTTTTATTACTTTCTTTTAGTGAGTAAGCAGCTGCTGTGTTTGCCCTTAAAAGTCTGGGACGAAGACCGTGAAGAACTGCAAGAAGTGACTGTGAGCACAGCTGCTGCAGAGACCTGTCTCCCCGCTGCAGTAGCTCATAATTTCTCCTTTCGCACCAATGAGAAGCCTTGAACTGTAGCCACCCTGGTCCAACTGGCAGGGAAAAACAACAACAAAACTTAGTGGTTTCTCTGAGCGCAAGAGCCAGTGGATTCATGAAACTGGGATATGAAATTTAAATACACCAACTGCAAAATAAAAATAAAGGTATACTTATAAACTGGGAAATATTTGAAAAGGTCTCATTATCAAAATGAACCTTTTCAGCTCCTGAACGTCTGTTTTTCCGTTACCTGCACACTGAACATGGCGTCTTGGTGTTGGCTGAGACAAACGCTGTTTTGTGAGGAACAAGTAGGACTTTTTCAGGTGAAGCAAACGTTGTTTATTGTTGAAAGTAAATGACCAACATTCATTTATTAAATGTGGCCCCTTTAATTACAGTGGTGCAGTGTTTGGAAGGTTGCCAGTTTAATTCCCACTGAGGCCTTTACTGTGTGGTGCGTTCATGCTCCCTCTGTGTCTGTGTGGGTTGCTTAAAATGCCAGTCGGTCCGAGTGTGGATGGGTTTTTTTTCCCATGTCTTCGAATGTGTGGCCCCTGCTGTAACCCACCTTCACCCCCAGCACAGCTGGGATAGTAGCAAACCCCCCCCCCCAAACCCCCTGAACCGCACCCCTCTCCCTTCCCCTCCCCAAGTGGAGCGAGGGGGGATAGAAAATAGATGGACGGCTGTAAACGCCGTCAAAGACTCTACATCAAGCGCCCGGAACGCCTCCAGTCAGTCCAGTGTGCTCAAATTCAATTTCACCTGCTTCCACTGACCTGCTGTAAATTGCTTTGACCCCTTGTCATTCTGACACACTTGACCAGTATTAGAATATATGGCTCGCACACAAAAGGCAGCCGTTTGAAAATGAAATAAAACCCCCACACTGTCTTCTCTCTCTCTCACTCTCTCTCTCCCCTTCCCCTCTTTTCTTCCACCAGTGCTCGAAATGGGAAGATGCGAGTTCTCAGCTTCAAGATGGGCCTGGTCAGCCTGTGCAACGCCGACGTCCAAGAGAAGTACAAATGTGAGTGCGACGCTCGCTGGCGTGCCGAATGCGTCTCCTCAACTGCAAACAATGAGCCAACAACAACAAAATAAACCCCCCCAAAAGCCCTAATTGCCCGTATTATATAAAGACATCCACTTAGTCTAATGGAGGAAGTGAGTCTGCAGCCATGACACAGAAAGCTCTCTTAACTTCGACAAAGTACACCAGAGGCCTTTAAAAGGATTGCTTGCCAAAGACACTATTTACACACTCCAATATCTCCACTCCACTTTTTCCCCCTCCCGAATCAACCGGCAGAGAGATAAATCTCTCGCTCTTTCTTCTTCCCTTTTCAATTATAGATTAGGCCGTAAGATTTTATTAGCCGCGCTGCTTCCGCATGATTGGCCTCTTACGTTTTTCACCGTAACCCCGGGTTAACGAGTCGTCCCATAAATGTACCCGGCGAAACCGAAGTGCGAGCGTTTGAAGTGGTGGCGGTTCGCGTGTCGCCGTGTACAGACTCGGCATGTTTGCCTTCAATTAAGACCGTCGAGGTCGAGGTGGCAGCGCCCCAGAAGCCGCTCTCATTGATCCTGTTTCTGGCAGCCACAGACGTCACTTGGCGCTTGTGTTTTTCTGTAAGGCGTCGAGCGAAATCTAAAGCACACATTGGAAAATCTGCTTTCAAAATGACATAAAAGTTAATTGGTAAAGACGCAAATGCTGCGCCAAAGAATGTTGCGTCGTAGGCTTGATGCTGCTGCTGGTTGAAGTGAAAATAAAAGCATCTGAACAAACGAGCGAAGGATCAAGAAGGGCTGGGTTGTTTTTTTTTGTTCGTGACAGAGGCACTTTTCTTAATGCAGCCATGATTCCCCGCTTGTTATGGAAACACTCGGGAAGACACAAATAGCACAGGTCGCATGAGCTCAACATTCGCTACGTCAAGCATTTCGCTCTTCAGCTCTGGTTTAAAAAAGGCGAAAACCACCTCGAGCGAGCACACAAACTGGGAATTAGAAGATG
Organism: Nelusetta ayraudi; assembly: GCF_046127955.1. Classification (NCBI taxonomy): domain Eukaryota; kingdom Metazoa; phylum Chordata; class Actinopteri; order Tetraodontiformes; family Monacanthidae; genus Nelusetta; species Nelusetta ayraudi. The sequence goes on along the minus strand of NW_027466140.1, from coordinate 4,127,397 downwards.
CTTTTGAATTGTGCTTTTTACACAGATTTTCTTATGCAAATTTCTTCTTAATGTTCTAAAATGTTTTATATTGGTGTTTATTTCGTGATCTTCTGCCTTTGGCTCCTCATTTGATAATTATTTCCATCACAAACTAATGTTTTTATTATGATTATTATTATTATTATGACCAGAAGAACAGGGGTAATTTGCTTGTTAGCGCCTGACAGGAAGTGGATCTTCAAGCGAAACTGGGCATCAGATCTGCTTTGAAGCTGCTGGAGGTGGAAACTGTGCTGTTGGACAGATTTCATTTAAATGTAAAAAGATTTACGGTCAAGGCACGCAGCATTGTGTGCTGTCGCGCTGCTAGATCTGCAGCCAACATGATTTGCGGCACAATTTATTTTTTAGCAAGGTCACAAATATTTTTAGGATTTAAAACTTGTCCAAGGATGTTAAAAATCAATATTTCATTCATTACCAGTACTGGAAAGCAGGAAGATGGGAACAACAAGCACAGCAGCAGTTTAGATGTTGTAAGCCGGCAGCATTTTTCAGAATCAGAATATTTCATTAATTTGCAGCGGTAATTACCTATTATTTAGCTATATGTGTAGAAGAAACGCATTGTTCTACACAGAACAGTGTGTTCATGAACAGGTAAAATAGGTGGCATCAAATGGAAAAAAACGTTCTTTTTATAACCAGATTTTCATATATAGGTAAAGTGCTGTGAGAGGTATTTTGTTCGTCATGCAGCAGGAACATCACACCAGACTGGTGCCTCGTCTTCATACTTGGTTGACAAATGTTGTCATGAAATTGATAAAGTTATTTGCGCCAGCACCATGGATTTCACTTCCGTGCTTGAGCTCAAATCAACAGGAAGAAATATTTGCGATTTTAGTGTTTTGTGCACACCTGGCAATCGCTCAGAGCTCTGGCTTCTGTTTATCATCGGCGAGCTGAAAGCTGCAGGTGCCTTGAGAGGCTGTTTGCCTGACAGGAAGGAGTCTGGCCTGCAGTTCATTGTTTTACCGGGTATTTGCATGCTTAAATTTCAGAACAGAGCATCAACAAGTGGGAGGACCGGCGGAAAATGAATTCCTTATCCCAGTTGGTCTTGAGGATACTGTTAAGCCTCCTAAGCTTTTCCTTTTTTCCCCCACCTCTGCCATCCTAACCCCCGGCTCCATTGCCCGTCTTCCTCCTGCTAATGTTGGTATGCAGCCGGTGACCGGCTCGATTAATAAAGCGTCTTCATTTCGCTGGCTGTGGTTTGGCATTCAAAGGATTGCCTTTATCCTCACAGATTAGTAAAAAAAAAAAAGAATAATCTAAAATAATTAAAAAACTTTGCCTTCTTGATCTCAGTGGATCAGTTTGAGCGTCCGGCTGAACAACTTTATCTCACTTTAGGGTTGGGATGCACGCACACGGCATGTTTGAGATGCAGGAGCTGCTCAGACGGCATCGTTAGTGTCTCCATAAAAGGCCTCAAACTCATCTCTATTAACCGGCTCAATGTGAACCTTTAAAACGCCTCTGCTCAGGTTATGGGGAACTATAAAGAGAGGGACGTTAGACATGCAGGTGTTCAAGCCAAACTTTTGTCCCGACGGGGCCAGACGAGTGTTTACACACATTCACACACCTGTCAAGCATCCGTCCACACGCTGACAGCTTGCAAACCGGCCTCGTTCAGAACCTGAGCAGACTGAATAATGTGACTCTTCCATCTCAGCATCACATCACACAAACCAGCTGGGCCACTGTTAGCGATTCCGCCTGTACGCGCCATGCTATGATGTTTTGGTTTGGTTTTCTCTTACTAACTCTCATCTTATCCATCTTTATTGCAAAAACTAAGCGCATGAGTAGTATGCACTACATTACTTTAAAAGAAGTAATAAAACATTCAGAAGAAGGTTTTCTGTGGTAAATCCTTACTGTGCATGTTTTTAAAGACACTGGTTTGCTGCTGCCTTCTTTTTTGGTTACTCTTTGTTACTCATACATCAATAAATTAGACACTCTAGGTGCCTTATTATGCAAAACTAATTCATTAACAGCCACAATTTGTCTATGAGTGAACTCCTCAGAAACTGAGAAAAGCCTATGACGTACTTCTTTTGCTTGCCCAACTTTTGAGAAAGTGTTAATGCCTGCATTTTTACACAACCGTGATGTCACAAAGGGCTCACTGATGCCTCTCCCAGGTCAGTGACATCATCCCTCACCAGCTGTTTATCCACCCCCCTTTCTGATCACTTTCCTGCCAGCAAAGGTCCAACAAAGCATCACTTTTAACAAGAAAGTAAAAACAAGAAAAAAGGATTTTGGCTGGAGGCTGTAAACGTGGGGCTAATTACGCCTTTTCCTACCAGTGCTCTTGGCTTGGGAAAAAATCTTGAGCTTGGCGTCATTCGGAAATAGATTGAAATCCATTCGCTCTGTAAACAGCTGCTCTTTATACGAACACACATACGAGTACTGCTGTTCACTACTGTACACAGGAGGACACAGTATAAATAGCAGCTGCATATTGAAAAGAACCTGTGCTGTCTGCTACCTCTGGTGGTTGCAGACTTGTTCCGACAGGTGTCGGGTGCCGGGGGCTTGACGGACCAGCGTCACCTCAGCCTGCTGCTCCATGAGGCCATCCAGATCCCTCGGCAGCTGGGCGAAGTGGCCGCGTTCGGCGGCAGCAACGTGGAGCCCAGCGTGCGCAGCTGCTTCCGTATGGTGAGCACGCCGCCGCGTCACTCTGCTCACACGCACACAAGCGGCTCGTGTGTCACTGTGACTTCAGAAACACGGCTCTTCGTCTCACCGCCTTCAACACATTTGTCTGTTTTGGGGGCCCGTCTGCCATCAGCAGATTGTTGCTGGAGGGGAGACGATGACCACCAAACTCATCAGCTCTGGTTTCAGTGGCCTGAGACACTGGCACTAATGGATATTCACAGCCAGGCCCATCTTAACTGCGGTTCTTTTTATGTTCCTCGAAACAGAATTTCTCTAAAATAAATAAAACAAATAAAAATAAAAAGTTTGGGAAAATACAGTAAATCCCATAATACATAAAAATCAAACCAGAAGCAGTTGGATGTCTGTATTGGAAGCTGAATGGATATGAATGGTTCTGCCTTTGTGTGTATTTCACTGACATCAGCAAAGACTCAGGGGGGCGACCTAATTGTGTCATCCCAAGAAATGAAGAGGTTAAAATATTTTTTCCTAAAGATTCACTGCGTGTTTCGATGCCACATTACCCCTCATTAATACTGCATAGTGCTGCTTTTAATGCTCATGAAACAGAGCCAACGGTCCAGAGATTTTAAATTGGAATGTTGCTCATTGAATAATCTATTGATGTAACGAGGCAAGCAGTGCTGGTACCAAAGCAAAAGCTAACAAGGCCAGAAATTTAAAGTTTGATTGAATTATTACATTTTCCCCCTTTGCTCTTTTTTTTGTTTTTTTGTTTTTTGTTTTTTGTTTTAACCTCGTGAATTCACACTGGTTGGACGAAGGACAGTGGTCTTGTGTGGTTAATTATCCCCCCCAAAACTTTAGATCTCCAGAAAACAAGATATTTAGCCTTCTGTTTGAAGCCTGCTAAAATGGACCTTCGTCATGTTTTGAAAGGAACAAAAACAAGACGGCGAACTTTAGTGCGCACATTTCTTTTTTTTCTTTATTTTTTTTTTCTTAAGTGGAGCAAGATTGACTCTTTCCATTTTTATGGAGGTCATTAACAAGCTGGAGACGCAGACTGTCACCGTAAAAGTTTGTTCTAGTGTATACAATTTGGCTTGATTAATGATTTTTGTTGGTAAAAGCTTCACACACTACCCATAAATAAATTAATAAAAGTGTGTACTCGCAGTACAATGGAAGTCATTTGGTTTTCCTACCCTTAAAACAGTTCTCACATCTTTTCATTTCATTCCATTTTTTTCAGTGAACTGTGCTCAGTGTTGCATGTTTAAGACAATGCATGCAGTCCTGTACACACTCGCAGGCTCGACTTGCTCACGCGCCATTCAGGGGGCCGTACAGTGGCGGGGAGCTCGACAGAGTTTGACGGATGACTGAATGTTAAGCACTCCCACTTTTCCCATCGCCGAAGCGGGCCAATCTGCTCGGCGCGCGGACTTAAGGATGTGGCGGCGTGCTGGGCATGTAAAGCAATCGGTGCCCGTTTCCAGGTGTTCGGCGTGCTGCAGGGTGAAGCTTCTTGACGTCCCGCGTGGAGCAGAGCGGGAGCTGCTGGGGCTCCTCCTGCGTGGCCGCCCCAGCAGACTGCGGAGTCCCCCCCCCGACATGCACACACGCACGCTCACGCGCACATTTATTATGCTGCTTTGGTTGAGTGGTAGGGGGAAGCTCCGGGGAAATCAGCCTCTTAATGCATCTCTGATGCAGACTTAATGAGAATTTAGCACATCACGGATTTTCACCGCTTGGCAGGGCATTCTCTTATGAGGTTGGCTTGGGGTTTTTTTTTTTCATTCCCCACTTTCTGGAACTCAAAACAGGGTTGAATTACGCATACAGTAACCACATGTACAGTGCACGCTGGGACAGGAATTTCTGCTTGGTTAGTTTTAGCCCGGTAATTGTTCAGGGCGGTATTAAAACGGAAAGAAAGAAACCCCGCCCTGCGGCGTGCTACGTCTCTTTTCACCCTTTTTATGGCCTGAACTCTTTTTCTTTCTTTCCTTTTCGAGGAAGGGAAGCTCGCCTTCCTTCTCTTCTCATTACGCATCGACGTTTCCTGTTTCCTGTCTATATTTGGATTGTTTACCTCACCGCGCACCTCTCTCCCTGCCCTCCCCTGCCGTCCTCGCTCAGGCCCCAGGGAAGCCTGCTATTGAGGTGTCTCACTTCCTGGAGTGGATGAGCCTGGAGCCCCAGTCGATGGTGTGGCTGCCGGTCCTGCACCGAGTGACGGCGGCAGAATCCACAAAGCACCAGGCCAAATGTTACATCTGCAAGCAGTGTCCCATCAAGGGCTTCAGGTGGGCGCCGCTGTGCTGTGGTCACCGGCCGGCTGCCTGTTGTCAAATTATACCACCGGCTGGAAAAGTTTGGGTTATCATTATTCTATTCTAAAGAAAATAGATATGGCAAAATCACAGATTTTAGAAATGTGATTTTTAAAACTTTGAAATATTTTAGCAGCCCATGCTAACAACAAACTTACTGAATGACCTGTAGGAATGACCAGTCAAAAAATACTACTTTTACACAGATTTTAGTATTTTCTGTAAACGGTGTGGAGTGAGTGCGCAGTGTTTTTGTGCTAGGGTAGAGCTCTGTCTGCTGCCACCATGTTGCAAAATCCAGCATATAAATTACACTCTCGCACTCACACACACACACACACACACACACACACACGCACACACACACACACACACACACACACACACACAGACGTTTGCCAACCTTTCATTCTACAAAATCCGCTCTTCCTCTCTGACAGAAGCACACTTACACACACACACACACACACACACACACACACACACACACACACACACACACACACACACACACACACACACACACACAGCACCGTTGCCAAGCACTCTCGCCCTTCTGTCTCGTGGCATCAGTTTAGCCTCTGTGTTGTATTGATCCTGACAGGTATCGCAGTCTGAAGCAATTCAATGTGGACATCTGCCAGACGTGTTTCCTAACCGGCCGCTCCTCCAAGGGAAAGAAGCTGCACTACCCTATCATGGAGTACTACACCCCAGTAAGTCAAGTCAAACATTATGAACCGCTTGAAGCTGCTGCAAGAACAAGTTAAAAAAAAAAAAAAAGGGAAGAAGAAGTCAAAGCTGCAGGGGCCGCATGGACTCGGATGCACTCGGTGAACTGCTGTATCTGCGCAATGCCTGCTGCCGTCGGATGCAGATTAGCGTCCTGTCCGCTGGTGGACTCACTGTCATCAAGTAGCCACCGCTGTTTGATCTAAATCTTTAGTATGCAGGAATCGAGTGGCGCTCGGCTGACGACCTCATCCTCGTTGCGTTAAGTGCTGCTTAGAGGACAGAAAAAGTGGACCGAAGCCCTCAGGCAGTCACTTAAATCTTTCAAGCGCGCTCGCCTCCCGAAGCCGCCTCCCGTCCGCATCCACGGCGAGATCCTCCCCCCGGGTTAATCTCGAAATCAATTCTGAGCTGTTCAAAAATATGGCAAAAGGGAAGTGGAGCAGCGATTTCCTTTTTCCCAGCTGCGCGATATTTGATGGTCGCCTGCGATAGTTTCTCACTAAAGAGTGGCAAGCGGGTCGAAAGTGGGGATATTAGAAGCGGAAGAAGGTGAATGACAAGGCAATGAGGGGAAATAGGAGGTCGTTTCAAGTTCCGAGAGTGAGCCGAGTCGTCCGAGGTGGGAAAAGAAGAATTTGGGTGGAGAGTTTCTGGGTGACGTCGTCTCCATCCCACCTGTTCTGCCTTTAACTCGCCTCTCCATCCGAATCCAGACGACCTCAGGGGAGAAGATGAGGGACTTTGCCAAGACGCTGAAGAACAAGTTCAGGTCAAAGCAGTACTTCACCAAACACCCTCAGCGAGGATACCTGCCCGTGCAATCGGTGCTCGAAGCCGAGAGCTCGGAAACGTGAGTCACACTCAAACATTCACCGCCGCCTTTCCACAGCTTCCATTTCTCACTTCTTCTTCTTTTGTTTTTTTCTTCCTCGTCTCGCTCCCACCCAAGCTGTAACAGCTAAATGATCATGCTTGGGCGGTTTTTTGAACCTCTGTCTAGGGCGGTGGGGGGGCGAGGGAGGAGAGGGAGTTGAAGGGGCCAGCGCCGCGTTCCTGATGTTCCGTCCACATGAGCGAGTATCAGCCGCAGGGCGAGAGCAAGAGCGATGAGACACAAACATCCGTGAGATCATCAAGGAGCGTAGCTCTGGGCCACGACAGCACTCAAGAAGATTAAACATGAGTATCAGCCAATCTCCCGACTGATGGTCTCACTGTTGGAGTCACCTTTCATAACCCCGCCTATTACGTGAGCTAATCCGGCCCCCCTCTGCAGGCAGAAAGCGAGCTCCAAAGGAGGCGAGAAAACCAAAAGTAAAGAAAAGCGAGGATACAGAAAGGCTGACGATAAATGAACCGCCGCATTAGCACTACAGGGGACTGGAGCCTCTGGGCGTAGGAAGCCCTGCAGGGAGTTTCACATTGTTTGTTTGTTTTAAGGGAGGAATATTTAAGGAGGGAGGAAGAAAAAAAAACAAAGCATTCTGTTCATAAAATGTTAAATGTGTTTGTTTTTTAACCATGTGTGACCTCAAGATGTTCTTCACAAAATCACTTGCTGTTTTGATGTGAAGTTGCAAAAACCAGACCAGAAAAAATTCTGTTAAAGCATTTTGTTGCAAGGCTATAGGAAATATTATATTATAATAATATAATATTACAATATAACATTATTAATGTTATATCTGTGAATTATTTCTTTGGCTTTTCTGCAGCGCAAGCTTTTTATTTGAAATAATCAAATAATTGAAAGCCGCGTCGCGGTGAATTGACTGCATCTTTTTGCTGTTGGCAGGCCGTGCTCCTCACCCAAACTGCCCCACGCAGACACACACAGCAGGATCGAGCACTATGCCAGCAGGTAGGTAGCTCGCACGGCTACACATCTGATTTTTACACACTCGCTCACTCACTCACTCACTCACACACACACACACACACACACACACACACACACACACCAGTCGCCAGCCGTCGGCTGCCCTTCCCTGATCCCCCTCATCATTTATTCTTTCCTCTTCACCTCCCACTGATTGAAATATTGATCTGGCTGCATTGTACACTGTACTTAGCCTGGATGAGAACTGTTGTGGCAAGCACTTTCCTCCACGCTAAGCCTCCCCACATTGTACTTGTGTGCTATGTGTATGTGTGTGTGTGTTATAGTGTGTGTGGAGGTCAGTGGGGTTCAGAATGCCTAGCAGTTTGTCACTTGCGAGGGCACCGAGCCCATTGGTCACCTGGGAGCTGTTGCACTGGATTAGCGTCTCTCTGACAGGTTATAAACAGGGCACAGCGCTGGACTTCCACACCCATGGCAGCTCTGCCCGCAGTGATACACACACACACACACACATACACGCACGCACACGCGCACACACAGGCAGTGTTGTGGACCATTGTGTTTTCCTTCCCTGAAGCCTTATACGCTGCTGCCAAAACAGAGGAAAAACACACTAACAACAATAGAGCAGCCAGACAATTGTCCTCTCCTGCCTTCCTTTCGCTCCCTTTTTTCCACCTAATCCCACTTGCCTTTTTTTTCATTTATTCCTTATCTTTGATCGCCCTATTTTATTACCACCCACACGCTTTTCGCCCTCTCTTCTTTCTCTCTCTAAATAGACCCTTAATATAATCTTTTTTAAACAATCGTCTCCATTCTCTATATATTCATTTCTATCTAAAATATTGAGGTTTCTTTCTTCCAACAGCCTTGAATGTTGCTTGGCCTTCACCAGTATTACACTGCAGCCTTTCACAAGATGGACCAAAACTGCAGAAATCAACACAATGTCAAAAATGAAGCATTAAGCATCCTCCTTACAAAACTACAAAAAAAATGAACAGTACGTTGGTCCCACACTGAGTCTATTTATATGTCACTGCTGCTATCTGCTCGCGCTCATCAGCTTTTTGAAAGAAAGATTTAGCAACTTTGCACAAGACACAGTGAGCATCATTTAATAAGTAAAGCAACATAATGAAACAGCTTGCATTTGCATGATGTCACTTACTTTTTTTATCAACTCGTAGTACATGATGCTGCACCCTAATGTGGCTGATAATATCCCTTTATTCCAGAGTGCCGTTAAAGCAATTTGCTGGCTAAAATGAGGATCATGCTCATTTTTAGATTCAGGCGCAATAAACATGGGGATGTGTTAGCGCAGGGGTCCGTGGCTACCTGAGGTGGCACCAGAGATTAGCTAAGGTATGATTTTGAAAGAATTTCTTAAATTTATTTCATCCGATCAACATGCCCGATATTCAGACATGTTGAGATTTTGCATTCTACGGCTCTATATCTTGCTAAACCATCATATAAGAGTTCTCCAAGGATGTTTCACCCAGTTGTTGCACTTGTTTTTTATTTTTTTGTCTCAGAAAAAAGACTCTATAGATACATATTCTACTATATCTCTACTATAGACTATACTATAATTTATATAGTCTATATACTATAAGCTATACTATAATATAGTCAGCTGATAGGAGCTGCTTCCAACAGCTGCAGTTGTACGCTGACTTTGACAGTCGACCTCACTGAATGAAACCACTGCTCGATATTCCTACTTCTTCTCAAGCCCTCTCATTGGCTGGCTGCTTAGCATTGCAGCAAAGATATATCTTTGATTAATCGTGCTAGTCGACTGGCTATGGAATTCCATTAAACTCGACTAATGCCTATTAGAGGTTGTCAAGATCAAGAATTTGAACGATCCTACTGCTGCGCAAAGTTCACTCAGCCAGTGAGCTGCTGCAGCCAAGTTAACGCTCGCCGCTGAGCTGCTCTGGTGATGGAGGGAGGGAACCAGCGTTTGATGTTCGGGCTTTTGAACGGGGCAGATTTGTAGCGGCGTCCAATGCACAGGCTGCCTCTGTCTTTTCTCTCCCCCCCCCCCACTGCGCCCTACACCCGCTCTGTATTACTCTCACAACTCCTCCTCTCCATATCATGAGTCGAGTTTGTTCCTTTCCTTTATCAGCGCTGCTTTGAGGATGGAGGACGGATGAGAAGAGGATCGCGGGGGAGGAGGCAGGGGAGCCCTCAGAACACTCACTGATGTCTCTCCCGTTCTTCATCTCCCCTCACATCTATTTACATTCAAACAAGAGGCTTAACACACTGTACAATATGCGCAACACACACACACACACACACACACACACACACACACACACACACACACAATACCATTTCCTCCTCTGTTCTGCTCTTTCCTTACCGGCTTGTTGGAGGGCTGTCAGATTAATAGCGCTGCAGAATAAATCACAGGTAGTTGGGTTCACAGGCCGAGTCCCCTCCGATAGGATAGGGACTCCTCCTAAATATGTCAGTGTTACGGCCTCCCTGGATGTTGCAGGGTAACCAGGATGTAACTGCATGAGCCCTGACAGCCTCCACAGCGGCCCAGCTGGTGACGCTGCCGATCAGGGGCCGTTTGCAGCTGCAGCCGAGACGAGGCAAAACGTGTGTGTTTGATTCTTGGCACGGTTGCGGCGCGCTGGGACATTCTGCATTCGCACCGTATTTGAATTGGACACAAAGAGCAAATAAGCAGCGATGAGTCGCACTCAGCTCACGCGGCTGCTGGAGAGCGTGTTTTTCCACACGACAAATGTCGACTTTGTTCCCATGACAAACATGCGAATGATTAAGATTCGCGCTCTGCCGGATGCGACACTGGCCCACACACTCAACTGCTTCTTAAATCATTTCTGAGTCACGGATTTTCTTTTTTTTCTAAAGCTGCAACAAAATCGTTAGTGTTTTGATGTATTCTTTCTCGCACGCTCCCAAGTTCTTTTAGTGTCTGATGGTCGTAAAAGTCGATCCATGTTTGAAGGGAACATTTTTCTCATTTTGGCGTTGCGATCGAATCATATACAAGAGTTTAGTCTTATGGCTCGTCTTCTACTAAAAGCTTATTGACAGAATATTTGATGCAAGAGAATGTCAGATATTACAGCTGGAGCCGAGGCCCTTTAATGTATGGAGGGTAAAATTAGCCTCATTGCATCTATGCACTACTAATAGCTACTGCCAGTCCATCACTTACACTCTACTTTAAGCCTCTCTCTCTACACACACACACACACACACACACACACACACACACACACACACACAAACACACACTTTAATTCCACATCAGGTTTTTTTTTCCCATGTCTGACTCTTAATATTTTACGAGTGTCAAACCTCCATTTCTCCTGCAGCAGTAATGAAACAGGCGCTTCACCAGGAACTGTCTGTGGTCCTGAAACGCCACACAACGACTCGCTGGCCGCTTAAGCTGTCGCTGTCCATGGTCCTGGATCACTGTACTTCTCTCAAAGACTGTCTTACCGGCAGCTTTAGCAGAATTTCATCCTTCTCTCCTCATGGACATTTATTGCTCAGACTTTGTGTCGAAGAAAAGAATTTTTTTTTGCCACTCTGCAGTCTGGGGAGTTTTTGGGCAGCTTGCTGTTCGGCTTCAGTGTTTTAGTCTATTAAGGCCACGGGGCTTATCCACCGTGCTCAAAGGCTGAACCCTGCTCATTGTGTTGTTTCCAACGGAGCACGAATCCCCCCAGCGTGTGATAATATCAACACGTTGCTCCTACGCTTTTTCCCAGGTTCACTGTGACTCAACCAGTCTATCCTGTACTTTTCTCTTTTTGTGTTTTCTGTCTGTCTATCTCTCTCTCTCTCTCTGTGTGTGTTTCTATCGTTCATTGTGTGACACACATGCGTACAGACTGGCGGAAATGGAGAGCCAGAACTGTTCATTCTTCACCGACAGCCTGTCGCCTGATGAGAGTCTGTGAGTATTCTGCCACTGCACGACACTAAGGACCCCCCTCGCCCCATCACAAACACAGCTGGGGTTGTGCATGTGTTTGTGTGTATGTATGTGCGTACCTGTGTGCACGGGCATGGGTTGTGCACGTCGTCTGCCCCTGCATGTGTGCGCAACTGTTGGGGAGCGATGGCGTTAGCCTATAAATAATCAGCCCCGTAATGAAAATGACCCACAGCGAACAGCGTGCACACAACTCCAGCCGCCATTAATAACACATACAGGCCTGCTGTGATTGAAGTCTGTTGCGGTAGAAAGATACACGCGCAAAAACACCCGCTGAGGAGGGACTGTGTGTGTGTGTGCGCGCGTGCCTGTGTTAATTGTGTGTGTTTATTGAGCATGCTGAGAGGACCGACAGGCGTTTGAAGTGGTCAGTGTTGTAGGGATTACTCCGTAAAAGTAATGCAACTACTGATTACTGATTACTCCTTTAAAAAGTAATCTAATTACTTCTTTAACTACAATGTTTCATAAGTAATCAATTACTAATTACTTTAGTTTAAAAAAGATAAAGTCACAGTTGAAAACATCTTGTTTCCTGCACATAACGTACAACTAACCACAATATTCTTAAATTTAGATGAGATGAACTCAAAATAATGTTTGTATGTCCAGCTGTCAATCACAATTTGATGTTTTTTCTTTTGCCACCGCCATCCTTGTTTTGGTGCCTCGTCGCATATCAATGACTTTGCATGCACGGCTGCATTGTCAATCTGCAACATCATTGTTTTCGATTGTTGACTGTTTCGACATTTTTAGCTTGCAAAATATTTCAGAAAAGTAATGGAATCCCATTACATATCTCTGTTACTTAAAAAGTAGCTTAATTACAGTAGTGGATAGCTTAGTAATAGATTACTCGCCAACACTGGATGTGGTCAAGGCAGCCAATTAGGTGAGCCCTCCTGATGAGGGATGGCTTCGCTTTCCTTTCGCGTGCGCATCACTTCCTGTCCACGCCGATGAGAGCCATGACCTCGTCCTCCTTCTGCGGGGCAGTGCCACTTCTTTTTTTTTTCATCCTTTCTTCAGCTATTAGCTTAGCTTTTATCTTTGGCAAAGTCAAGGTTACCCTGCAGCTCTGTGTGAAGTGTTCCCCAGTCCTTGAGGGTTCTGTGTGTGTGCGTGTGCGTGTGTGTGCGTGCTACACATTTTTCTATCGACTGCTCAATCTAACGGCCTGCATGACTTCTGCACGTGTGCGTATCTCCGGTGCCGGGAAAAAAAGAACAGCTTGTGTATCTGTGCTCGTGCGTTTAGTATTTGCACGTTGTCCCTCTGTGTCACGCCGAAAGTGTTTGCATGCGTGACACCCCCCCCCCCCTCCCCCGCCACCCCCGTCTCTCTTCCTTGCCTCTGTGAAGTGCTGCAGTTTCCTACCGCTCCTCTTGTATCTGGTTATTGGTATTCTGTGACACGGTGCTCCTGGCTGCCGGCGCCTCGTTGTTTCCCGCTGCACGGCTCTGTACGCGCCGCCGAGCGATCTGCGCTTCCAGCTGGACGTTTGGCTGTCATCACGCCGTCTTCCCGTCCCGAACGCGCTCTGACCCTCCTCTCAGCATTCACCCGGAGGCTGTTGGTGTGTCGCCCTGGCAGTAATGGACAATTGCGTAACCTGCAACGGATCCGAATCAGAGTTAACAGTAAACACATGTTGAAAAAACAACTGGGGAAAAATTGGTTGGTTTGCCTGCTAACGGTCCAACTTGAAAGCGCTGATGCTCAAGCGTCAAGCGAGACCTTGTCAAGTCAAACATTTGCGAGGAAAAAGGCTCCTTTTACACGAAAACAGACGCACTCAGATCCCTCCATCGGTGTTCCTGAGGTGATTCATCTGCCTTCACAAAGCAAAGCAAACGAGTTTTCAAACTCTGAAAGCCAATTTTCTTTGCAGACGTATAAAGAGTACATACTTATCTGTTAAAATTAATAGCAGACATTCAGAGGCGCGTCACGTTTTCACTGCCATTCACTACATTCACGTCGTTCTTTTATAATAAGACAACCCTTGTTTTCATTTTTTTTTTTGGAGGGAACGGGGGGAGAAAACTTTACTTTCTATTTTCAATAAGTCCGTTTTATTTGGGTTTCTTGCTGTAAAAACTGCAAATCTGCCACAGCCTCCCCTTCACCTCCTCCTCCAACTCCTCTTCCTCCTCCTTCTGCCATCTCGGTGTCCTGCTCCATCCTGGCCGGTCTCGCCTCATTGTCTCTTTGTCCCCTAACACCTCTCCATGCCTCGCTTGGCCCCACTCTGCTTTTGGCCACGTCCCGTCTTGTCCTTGGCTCTGCTTTGTGCTGCTGGTGGCTGTGTGCTGGTGGCTCAGTGTGCTGTCTCCTGTGTGGGGGACTCAGGGATGAAGATCAGTACCTCCTGCGTCACTCCAGCCCAGCCCTGGACCATGAGTCACCCTGCGGACAGCACATGCTGCTGGCCCACCTGGAGCACCAGGACAAGGAGCAGCTCCAGTGCACCCTGGTGCGCCTGGAGAATGAGAACAGGTCTGTGTGAGGAGCAAAACAGAGTGCAACCCCCCCCAAAAAAAACAAAACAAAACACAGAAATGAATAAAAGAAATCAGCAGATGCTGCATCTCTCTTGATTTGTTAAAGGGAGCGGAGTCATCGCTGCCAGTGTGCCACTCACACTATATAAATCCTGCCGTGCCAGATTGATTGCACATGTTGTTGTGCGTCAACAGGGTGTTTGGTTTTGATTTTTCCCAGCGGAGTGCCGCATGATGCATAATAACATATGTTAAATACGTGTGTGCTTATCTTCAGGCGAGATAATCTTCCCGGTTTGGTCGCTTCCATTGAAAATAAACACTGGCGTTGCTCTTTATCCTTTTGAGCAGCCTTAGAGAAACAGGAAATGATTCTCGTGTGCCGTGAACGTGATGGGAAAACGATGCATGATTATGTTTTAGAAAACAAAACAAAAGGCCACTTTGGACTAATTAGAGTGCTGCAATTTTCACTTTGTTTGAATGTGCGATGTGGTAATGTGTTAGCGCGGCACACTTTATTGTTTTGGGTTCCATGTTTGCCTTTGCTGTGACAGGAGCCTCGCTGTCCTTGGGTTTGACGTAGAATAACATTGTTAAAAACCGCAGTTGCAGTACATTCATTATCAGCACATTCTCATAATTACCTTCTCTGGGCAATTGTTTTCAAGCGGGCATAACAAAAGAAAATAATTTTTCTTTTTCATAATTAGAAAGTGAAAAATAAGGAATGAAATGTATACATGGGAGCAAATAAGACTTGTCATTACTATTACTACCGTAGTACAGACTGCTGCTTTTGCATAATGCAGGAAATTTAATTAAGCTTTGCTTTTAAGCCGTTACCACAGGCAACTTTAGTTTGTGTGTACGTGTGTGTGTGTTTAATGTGTGTGTATTTAAGTAATGCGTAGAGGAACATGCAGCTCAGCTCACATGCTTGGAGTCCCACTGGGTGTCTGAAACCTTGACCCAGATTAGTTCGACCACACAACCCCGCCATTTGGTGGCGCTGTTGGGTTCAACTATAATTTGTTGGTTTGTCATTCACTTATTTTACTGATTTGCAGAAAAGAGAAAAAAAAATAAAGATTCAGTGGTTTGTCCTTGGCTTTCATATAATGTGTAACATTCAAGTAAAAAAAACAAAAAATCTTTTTATCTGCTTTGCGGCTGTTCAGTATGTAATAAACCAACTGTTGCATTTGAACAGTTGCTGATAGACTGCAGCTCATATTCATCATTGAAATAATTGCTCTCCACATGTCAGTAATGAACCAGCCACATCCTGGACTGCTTTGTTTTTGCCCATGTGGTGATTTTATAGCTAATAAACATGATTTGTGTCGCCAAGACTTTCCACTCTCATTATTGTGTTGCTGCATTCTCTGACCCCCTCCCTCCTTCTACTGTGGCTCCTCAGGGTGCTTCAGGGCGAGTACAGGAGGCTGAAGTGGAAGCACGCCGAGGCGGCCGCGCTGCCCATGCTGACCGAGGCGGGAGAGGGCGGCCCCGGCTCGCCGACGGCGGAGGGGCAGCAGGACGAGGAGCTCCTGGCCGAGGCGAGGGTCCTCCGACAGCACAAGACGCGCCTGGAGACTCGCATGCAGATACTGGAGGAACACAACAAACAGCTGGAGTCGCAGCTGCACCGGCTCAGGGAGCTTCTGCTTCAGGTAGCGCATTGCGTTGTTTAAATACATCATAGGTACCAGTGGAGCAGTCAAGCTCAATTAAGTATTGGAAAAAAATCCTAATGGTCTCAAGGAATTTTTTTCAGCAATTTAGCCCTGTGTTGAAAGTCAACTGCAAAAATGCAGATTTTTTTTCACTCTAAAAGTGATGCTTTGTCGGACCTTCCACATGTCTGAAGAGTTTGAAAAAGCACTAAGAAAATGTGCAGGTTCACTATCAGTGAGCAACTGGTGCCCTTTATGACATCACACAGGGCCAGTTTTCAAAGCTGTCTGTTTTGGGCACAGACCTTCCCGTGAAGTGGCGCAAGCAAGGATGAGCTTTTTTGAGGAGTTTACTATGAAGAAGAAGAAGATGATGATGATGATGATGATGATGTTGGCATAACGCAGGACCTTTGAGGGTTCCTTCACACCTCAAAAAGTTCAATTTCATCTTGTGTGTGTGTGTGTGTGTGTGTGTGTGTGTGTGTGTGTGTGTGTGTGTGTGTGTGTGTGTGTGTGTGTGTGTGTGTGTGTACTCTGGAAGTCACTGAAGTCGCAGGTGTGAAATGCGCTGTGGTGTGACAAAGGAGCAGCCGAGTTGGCCTTTGGTCACCGGATCAAAGTCAATTGTTGCATGAACTCCTTGCAGTGTGTAAAATAAAAATGTTAAAGGCCATTGAGGCCTTGGTGATACCAAGGAAGAGAAGAAGAAGGAAAAACTGAGAGAATTATGTTAACTTGATGACAAAAAAAAATTTAAAAAACACCTTTCAGTGGAGGTGGCTTGAAGAAGGAATTTCAAAGGATGTAAAAATAAAGTGGATAACGGCAGGAGTTGCGTAGGAAGAGCAGAGGTGGCGCTGACAGCAGCGGGGAAAGGGTTAAGAGAGAGGATAAGCACTAATAGGATTTACTGCAGCCTTAAGGAAAGGTGCAAGAAAAGGATGAGGGTGGGTGGGGGTGGGGGGTGTTGGTGGCTGCGGGTCTCCGGCCGGCAGAAAGGAAGGTGTAAATTGTTGGCAGCGGGAGTTCAAATGGAAATAGTACGGCCAGGTCAGCCAACAGGGGGGGGGAGTGCAAGTGGGAAAGAGTGAGAGTGAGGGACACAGAAGAAAATCCCGTCGTTCAGGTCAAAGTCCGGCCAGCGGAGAGAGAAGCTTCCTGTTGCCGCCACTCGGTGGTGTTTCCTCGCAACGCCAATATTGCGCTTTCATTTTCTCATGAAACAAACAGACTGGGTTGAATCCCCTCCAGGGAGACTTCAACTCCCCCCGGCCGCCTCCGACATGTTGGCCGACGTGGTTCTCCCAGGGAGAAAATGACATTTCCTCGCACGAGACACATGACGGCGCTTCGGGCCGAGCCGGGAGAGCTTGAGTAATACGATCTGCCGTCCAGCGCCCAGTCTGGGGAAACTGCCCATATTGCTTGTTTGATGAGCTGGACTTTTGCAGCTTCTTATCAATTATCAATACGCAGCTGCCCACCACCACCACCACACCACAACCCCCCCTCCCCCCATCTCCACCTCCTGTGAAGCTCTCACTGCAGTCATGCCAGCACGAGAGCAAAACAGAGACTATTAGGTGCTAACAGATGAATCCGTCTGCGAGGCACTCGGCGGCTTCAAAAGGAATTACGTCCGAGATGAAACGACTGTGATTGCGCGGCGAAGGCGTCTTTGCGTGCACGTCTTTCGGCGCCGATCGCACAGCGGTGCGGTTTTTGCGGCGGATTAATATTCGCCGCCAACGCCTCTGAGCCCCATCGACCTCAGATCTGCTACTGATTCGTAATTTCTCCACCAGATTATTTTTGCCCGAATCGTTAGCGCGCCGCCGCCGCCGCCGTCCCACTGCGATGAGGACTTTGTTCCACCGCGAGCAGTTTGCAGGACTCTGCCTGCGCTCCACTGCAGTCCTGACGCAACTCGCTCAAGGCTAAAGTGTGTTAGCATTTTTATCGTAGCTGTGGAAGATATAGTTTGAATTCTTCAAATGCCCCCTGTTGTGCCGAGATCATATTATCAATATCTGCCAACAGCACGTCTCTCTCCCTCTGGTCTGACAGGGAACTTCTTTGAAGTGAGAAAATTCCATCTTCTGCTTTCCTCACTTGTTCCACTTTGCAAAAAGCTCTGGGAATGGGCCCCTTGTGACCTCACAATGAGCGCTGACACCTCTTTGCTTGTGACAGCAGTTGGTTGTGAAGTTCTACAACAGCTGTATGCATAAACAGCAAACACCTTCCTGTACTTAAACGAGGATAAACTCATTTCCAAGCCGCCTCCTCATTTACTGACGCCGATGTAATCGATTCTTTCATACGATTTTTTTCATTTTCCTTTTTAATTACTGGTGACTCGTCTGTTAATTGTCTCGACTCTTTCACAGTCCTGTAACTTTGCCGCACTTAATTGATTATATATTCAAATAACTCACGCATTATAATTACTGCTGTTAATATTAACAGCTCGTGATTAAATGCTTGGAACAAAAGACTCCCGAGCCGCCGCCGCCGCCGCCGCCGCCGCTGCTGCTGCTGCGTGTCGCTCTTTCTTATCATAATTATAATCAGTTTTTGGCTCTGCGCGGTTTGTTACACAACTACTGCCAGAAGATGCCAAGTCGAATTCTGCAGGACCACGGCCAAAAATAAACAAAAAAACAAAAAAATAAATAAACCAAATGCATTCATTATTACACGAGAGGGGAAATGACTCTGTTGCCGACGACGGGATGGATACCAGTCATTATTCGGATGATAGATGACTGGTAATATGTTTTCCGCTAAAATAGCCCAAAGACGATTCGGAGGCCAACGGATCGGAACCGTCGACGCTGTCCTCCCCCGTGTCTGGAGGAGGCCACCACGGGGAGCCCAGCAGAGAGACCACCGACACTGAGGCGGCAGGTCAGCCACCAACACAACTCAAGCGCGCTAAACGTCACATGAGACCAATACAGCGAAAACTTCTTTTTTTGACTCGCGGGCGCTGTTGCGTGTGATTTGTTGGACAGGAGATGATATGGAGCACGAGCAGGACACGGTGCTGCAGCTGCAGGAGGTCATCGAGCAGCTGAGAAACGTCTTCCCTTCGGAACCGGGTGAGTCGCACGGATCCGGCAAACAGACTTTGCGCGACTCCGTCGACCCTCGGGGGAGGAGAGACGGGGCGGGGGGAGGAGGGGAGAAGAGCAAACACACACCGGCGTGGGAGGGCGGACAGGAAGATTAAAGGGCAGCAGAGGGGAGGAGTTGGAATAGAGTGGCAACACAGACAGAAGCACAGTGTCACTGTCACACGCTGTGCAAGCCACCCTGTCGCGTTTGAAACGCAATTTGCCCCAGACGTACAAAGCCTCGAACCAGAACAAAGGAGGGGATTAACATAATTACAGCCTCCTTTAGTTATAATCAAGAACATTTTGTCAGTCTGCTGCGTGCATTTCTACAATTTTAGAGGATTTCTTGTTTTTTGTTTTTTTTTTCTTTCCTCCTCTCCCTCTCTCGCCCCGTTTTTCCCTATTTTAGGCTCAACTTCACACATTTAACCCAGAGCGGTGGGGCCCCCGAAGGAGCTGAAATCCAAATGGAGACACGAAGGCAAAGAGGCGAAGATCAGCTCCGAGACAGCTGAGGTCAGGCCGCCGCGGGACCACCGCAGCCGCAGCAGCTAACTCACCCCAGAGCCGCCGTCCCCACACTGGAACTCTGCACTTAACAAAAAAAGAAAAAAGAAGCCTTTTGTCATGCGATAACCCGCTGGAGGCTCGGCGGTGACGTCCGTCCGTCCGTCCATCCGTCCGTCCAGAAACGGTGGTGGAGGCTGAAGAGCGACGCTGTTGAAGGAGCCAAAGGAAACGAATGCTAGCAGCAGGTGCAGCGAGGGAACGGAGTGGACGGTAACGAGGCCCAGCCAAGACACTGTGCTCACCTGTATCTGTGTAGTCGTCGGGGAAAAAAAGTGTGAAGCTTTATATTGATCCACAGCACAAATTGGTCCCTCCTTGGTCTTTCAAGAAAGGAAAAAGAAAAAATAACCCAGACTCAAAGTGACTTTTATTTTATTTTATTTTATTTCATTTTATTTTATTCATATATTTTTGTTCATTTGTTAGTTTTGTTGGGGGGGTCCGGGACAAGACGGCTAAAGCTCGTTAGCATCTGGCCACCAGATCAGTGCATCCCGAGCTAACAGCAGCCACAACAAGCTTATTTACTCTGTGAGACTGACACGTTATCAGTTAAATCCACCATTTATTTAAGACAGCCAAAGTGCCCGTGAGCACAACGCCTCTGTATGCAAACACTGTGTTCCTGTAATCCTCTCCAACGGCTCGACGCTCTCACAGCTCCTCGCCTCGCCTAAGTGCACCGTTCACACGCACACTCACACGCACGCACACGCACACAGAATCACTTGGATCCGCCCCGCGTGCACGCGCACGTTCGCCCGCCCCGTCCGCGCTCCCCATTGACAAATGCACCCTCTTCCCTGAACGTGCACAAGTAGCTCAGCGCACCATAAATAATGCAAGGCGTCGCTGAGAGTCGAGAGAGCATCGGCCGGCGGGAGTCAGTCAAGCTCACGGTTCTCAGACTGTCTGCAGGGCGCTTATTTTGCCGGTCAAAATGTGTCATGATTTAAAAATATATCTATTACGATAACCAAAAAAATAATCATCTGCATGCAGGCGTCCTCTCCATTTTATCAGCTCTCTCGATGCCGTGTGCTTCAGCATCTTGGGTCTCTTAATGCTGCCAGGCTACCAAAGCTCCACTCTCGTCCTCGTCATCCCGCTCTCGCTCCGTCTACTTTTGAAAAGAACGCCAGCTTCTGACTACGTACATGTTCTCATTTTCTGCACGCTAATGCCGACTTAATTGCTTTCAGACTCGCAAAGGCAAAAAAAAAAAAAAAATGCAGTTGAACCGACTATGCCCTCATCATATCAGGGTCACACTGTTCCAAACATAGCACAGTAAATGAATGCCTTAAGCTGAATCCACACAGTCCGTGGTCGTCTTTTCTAGGCACGACTCTCTTCATTGTGTTTTAGATGCGGGGATGGAATTTGCCTCGGGCCAAAGGAAAGGCCTGCTGTGATAAATAACCTGGACGGTTTGACGCAGATGATTTATTTCGCACCTCCATCTAGTAAAAAAGTCCATAAAAAGCGTTTGCAATGCTAAGGTACGGGGTGGATGTGACAGACGGATCAGATTTGCCTCTACTAGTCCAGCTAGCTCAAAACTTCCTGTGTGTGAGGGACAACGTTAGCCAGGCGTCACCAGCTGCTAGCGAGTGTTGCATGTCATCCATGGCAAAGACGGTCTTGCGTAAGCAAACACCTGTTGTCCATGAAAAAAGTAGCCTTTGACACCCAGTAATGACAAACAGCCACTAGAACTAACATGCTAAAAAAAAAAAAAAGCTATTCATTGTAGCAGCACCAACCGGTGTTAGCACCTGGTAGCTTTTTTTTCCTGGTCTTCTACTTTAAGTTCTTGACAGAGCAGCTTGGAGGCGTCAACCAGGCGCAACCAGTGGCATCCCTTTCACCTCTGTAGCTGTAGCAAATTGGCCTTGGGAGCCATGGGAAGTTAGGGTTTTGCGCGGGGATGGAAAAAGCTTTCTGTTGGAGATTGGCAAGATGGATGACCGAGACCACGAAGTTCAAATCCAAGTGATTCAAGGTTACAAAAGTGTTGATCGCAGGCAGAGTTGCATCCGTTGAAGACGGCTAAACACATCTTTCAAGAAGCAGGTCGTTATCCTGCGGGGGTAAAGCTTGAAGATTTAAAGGAAGCGAGGAGAGGTGTGGGGAAAGGTGTATTGCTGCAGGGTTCTTGGGAGAGATCCGCTTTGATGTGCCTGCCACGGCAAAGAGAGAGAGAGAGCGGTGGAGAGAAAAGACTCTCCAGAAGCAAGAGATTGTCGGAAACAAATGATACGCAGTTCTAGTGCGTCTGTCAGCCAGGAGACCTGCACCCATGTTGACCTCACACGCAACCTGTACGCCGCAGACTTTAGCCCACCGAGCTCACACACCATCACACCTTTTGATCGCTTTGCTGCTGCCTCCTTCGCAGCTCGCGATAGGCGATATGCTAATAGCCTTAAGGGAGAGCAGAGCGCCACTCTACTCCTCCTCTTCCTCCTTCTCCTCCTCCACTTCTCCGCCGCCGCCTCAGCCTCGGCCTCCTCGTCGGGTGCGTGTAGCCGCTGAAGATAATCATTATCATATCTGTTCGAATCCGTCTGCGCACCAGCAGGCGCTTGTTTGGGTTGAGCGCCTCGCGAGTCGGAACAAAGTGCAAAGCAGCAGCTCGGCTGGTGGGTGGGCAGAGGGAGGTAGGGCAAAGGGAAGGAAATAGAGGAATTGACAGGCTATGTTTATTCACAGACGTTTATTTGCTGGCATTCACGCGTCTCATTAGACTTTAATAATCACTCTCTCTCGCGGGGAGGCACGTCTGCGTTTGCCGCTCGTGTATTTGTAAGATGATGGGCGTGGCTTCTTGAAATGGATGCGCTCGTGACTAAATGGCAGGCTCGACAAGAGAGCGCACAACGCCGCCCCCCGCTCGGCTCCAGACGTCAATCATCATCAGGCAGCTTGCGGGAGTCCCGCCCGCACGGCGCGTCCCTTGTCACAGGACAGACGTGTACGCCGCCGATGTTGTCTTATGCGCGCGCGTGTGTGTGTGTGTGTGTGTGTGTGTGTGTGTGTGTGTGTGTGTGTGTGTGTGTGTGTGTGTGTGTGTGTTTGTGTGGGCAAAGGTCGGCCGACTTTGCCTACTCGCTGTGGCTGCACCTGGTTGCACCGTGGATGTATTTTACAACCCAGTGGTCACTTGGGGTACTGCAGCCAAAAAAACCCTACGCAGCCCAAAAAGCATTTTTCCCATAGACAACAATACAAAAATAAACTCCTGTTAAACTCAGTTCATCACAAGCCTTTCAGTTGTATTGGAGATTTATAAGTCATGAACTTTTAATTTTTCCTAACAAAAAAAAAAAAAAAAAAAAAGAATTTAGGAATTTATAGAGGCCAGAAAATTCCCAGAAAATAGTTAATTTTGTTGTTTTTCGAGCGTGATGCCACAGGGGCGTACGTGCTGCTGCGTCTCTGCTCTTTCTGATTGGCTGATGTGTCCTGATGCATCACGTGCATTACGGAGGCATGATGGGATGTGACACTACTACACATGGGGCCGCATCATGTGGAAGTAACTCTTGTTTGATGTGCGCGCTGGTTGAGCGACTCCATTGAAACGAATGGGCCAAAAAAAAAATCAACAACAACGAGTAACCGGTATCACATTCAGTAAAAGAAAAACAATTTTCGTGCACAGGGATAAAAAAATGAACTGATCTGAAGTCGGTTTTGTCTCTCATGCTTTTTATTTGACAGTCAGCCGAAGCACAGATGGACGTCGGTGACACACTTGGAAACAATGCATCCTCCGCACTCACTTTTTGTTTCAGATTCATTCATTGAGTTTTTAACGCGGTCCCAGGCGATATCAAACATTGGCGCGTTTCTTTTTGCTCGGGAAACATCGAATACGTTTTTTCTACAAACTGTGGAGCTGCTGCTAGCTGGCAGAGACGGTCAACTCCTGAACTCTGATGTAACACAGCAGCGTGTCGAAGACGTACTGGCGACCTTTCATTTCAGGTTCTGTTTGATAGGCCGTGATTAGAAAGACTGAAGCGACGACAACGGACTCGACCAATCACATCGCGCTGCAAATTGAGTTCACTGCCCCCCCCCCCCCCCCCCCCACCACCACCACCACCACCCCACCCTCGACACGATGCTGCTGCTGCTGCTGCTGCTCCAAACTGCATGTAGCGCCCTTCATTATTCTTAGTACGACCCTTCTGCCTTCCCAATGGAAAACCTTCCCACATTTGTCATCGTCCAATCAGAAGCACGCAGTGGAGACACGCGCACACGCACACGCACTTATCTATCACACGGCGCAGCAACCACATCACTTCACCTCCACAAAGGTTTTGATTAAACTAACACACAACAACGTTCGCACCTTGCTGTTGAACTGAGGTGAATTTTATTTTGAATCACTATTAATATACCTCATCAGTCATCTAGGAAAAAAAAGAAATCTTGTGTGTTGTTTAAATGGGTTTGATTTTACGTCTCAGACACTCCTTGTCCTGACTATTCTTTTCTCTTTTTTCTTTTGGTGGAGTTTTTAAAACGATATAAAAACAAGTTTTCTGAAGTAGAGCTTTTTACTGTAATAACAAGTGGATGACTGGCTGCTTTCTACTCTTTGTGTACAGAAATAATAATAATAAAAAGAAAAAGTTTCTATTTGGCAAAAAAACATCTTTGGCTGTGTTTCTGCGTTTTTGTGTGTTTGCAGTTATTCATTTGAGGATTCATTTGGACCTGCTTCTCGCATGAGCGGCTGCCCATATTCATTTTTCCTGCACAAGTTCAGATTAATTTTTTTGTGTGCTGGGCACATTTGAGGCTTTTCCCTTTTTATTTATTTCACTCGATTTTCTTTGACTTCCTGCATCCTTGCCGTTGCTGCCATTTGCCAAAAGCCAAAAAGCACTTCTCTCGTCTGACCCGTCCGACCCCTCGACTTTCCCGGACCGGATTCTTCAGTTTGAGTGCTGCCATTTCCCGTTTCATCACTTACTTCCCTGGTCCGGTTCTGCCCTCTGGCCAGTGCAACTTCTCTGAAATGGCATTTGACCTTTCCTGTCCGCGTCGCTCACCGATTTCCTGCTCACTACATTATCTCTTCCTGCACCTCCGGTTGCAGAATCACTACCAGTATCTCGAGTCTAGATTATCCGATTCACCCCGTCTGCCCTTATGAACCACTACACTCTACATATTTTCAATATCTAAGCCCTCTGCGCTCACCCTCCCACTCTCTGGCTCTTTGATATGCTGCTCCGCTCTCACATCTGGATCTGCCTCTGCGCCACCCGCCCTCTCGGTCTTGGCAGAGCTCTCTTTGTGTTGCTTTTCGCTGTTTTCTATCTTTTCATCCTCTTTGGCTTCGGATTTCTGTGAAGACTCCTCCCTTTTCGCGGCAGAGGCGGCGGCGCCCCTCACCTTGCCCCCGCCAGGTCCCCACCTCTCCTGCGCCGTGTCCCAGTAAGTCTTGTTCTGGAGGACGTGCACGCTGCGCATGGTCTCGCCCAGCTTCTTGAGCTCCTGCTGGATGAAAGGTTTCAACTTTGGGTCCAATTTCTCCACCGTGTTGAAATCCCTGCGAGCTGCCTCCTCGTTGCACAAAGCGGCGTGCGCTCGTGCCCGCTGGTAGACTGCCTTGAAGTTCCCTGCGTGCATGAGAGGAAGGAGAGGGAGGAAAGGGGGGAGGGGGAGGAGGAGGAGGAGGAGGAGGAGGAGACATCAACAAGCGGAGAAGGGGCGGAGCTACGTGAATAGGCCATGCACTTCCACACTAAAGCATCCAAAGTCATATCGTTCTTGATTGATGTACAGTATCTTTTTTTTAATATGTAATAATACATGTATGTATCTAATATGTAGAACGTATTAATGGCTTGATGATTGGCCTGGATTTTGGTCTTGGTGGAAAGAAGACACTCAAAGAAGGATTTTAATGTAACCCTAACCATAATCCTACGACAGCAGGAACAAACTAATATAGGTTATTATTAATATTAACATTGGTATGAATTTGCGGCCCTCTAATTCATAGGAATGGCGACAGGTTGAGTGTTACAAGGTAACCCTGAAAACATTTATTATTATACAAAAAAACTAAACAGTCATGTAGTCATTTCAGGTATTTATTTATCACCACCACTATGCGTGTCATGATCTCACCCCTGCCCACCCCAAGGAAAAATGTCTGGCTCCGCCATTGACGCAGAGGCCTCATTAGATGGTGGCGGGGGGGGGGGAGGAATCAAAGTCAAGGGTAATAATATATCAAGCTTGCGCAGGAGAGGATGAAATGAATGCGGCGAGCACCGTGAGGGAGTGGCGAGGAGGAGATGCAGAGTAAGAAACAAATGAAGGCAAGAGGAAAAGCATGAGTACAGCCGTTTCATCAGCCTCCACTATGAATAATTCAGCTGTGGCAAAGACAAAAAGAAAACAGCGAAAAAAAATTTCCTTGTTTTTTTCTTTTTCTTTTTTCTGACTGCGGTGTCCGTGGTTGGGCGCCAGGGGAGCGAGAAAGGGATTCTGCAACGTGCCTGTGATTGTTGCGCTCTCTCTCTTTTTCTGGTAAACACACGGATGAGGAACGTTGCTGTGTGAAGACAGGCGCTCTTCTGATGGGTGGGTGGGTGGGTGGCGCAGGGGTTTGGAGGGTGAGGTGTGCGTTTACTCTCTTGATGGATGTGGTTATTGTTGAAGTCTAAGATACGGTGGTTCACTCTCGAAAAAAAAAAAACCCACACACACAACAAAAAAAACATTTTGTGATTGCACGTGTGTCGTGCACCTGTTTCTACGTTAAAAGCCGCCTTTATGTTTCCTCCCCCGGCTTTAGGCGCCATCCCCAATGTGCGTGTGTGCGTCTCCCCACCTTTGTGCGTCTTCAGCAGCTCGTCGTTGAGCTGCACCACCTGCTCGCACTCGCCGAGCTCCAGCAAGCAGTGGCTCAGGTTGAGAGTCATCGGCAGGCGAACCTTCTCCAGCGACTCCCTGTGCTCGCTGTCCTGCTCCACCTGCAGGGGGCGGTGTAGGGGTCAGATGTGGAGGGAACGTAAGAAAAGAGGAGAAGACAGGTTGGAAAGTGAGGGTAGATTCGGGGATGAGGTGACGAGAGGAGAGGGGGCAGATGGGAGGTGAGGATGTTGGGCACCCAGGTGTGGCATGGAAAGAGTTGAGGGAAGTTCAGGCAGCCGCTGCGATGTCAGCGCTGCGTCGCAGATCATTTTTAAACGCCGCTCGCAGCTCGCCGACCTGCAGCACCCACCCACGGCTGCGAGGCAGCGAAGAAGCACGGCGACAGATGATTACAGTTTATGAACTGCGATCCTTTATAGTCCGCGACGCGTTCGATTCATCACCGCTGAGCCGGGTCGTTTGGCTCAGAGAGGAGTCACTCGGCTCGTGCGGCTCCAGCACCGGCCTGCCTGCAGGAACCCCTCTGCCGCGCGGCGCAGGTGGAAATGTAATTATTCAAATTTAATTCAGTCAAAAAAGGGAACGGTGCGTAGATCTAGGTGTTGCTCTCAGCGTCGCAGCTGCAGCTCTGTCTCATTGCACTAAATGAATGAAGTATTTCAACGTGCCACTGCAGGCACAGGAGGCACAAAATAATTAAAAGAGCCAATGAATTATTAAATATTTTTTGAAATAAGGAAATTGTGTAATACATGCATTTATTTCCACTCTTAATTAATGGATGACATATTTCATTCTTTATTTAAGGATGTATTATTTATTTAATTTTGGCACTTTTAAACTTGCAGTTAAAATACTTTCATATGAGCTGTTTGTCCACATCAAAACTTTGTCTGGACAAAATAGCTCAGAGTGTTGGTGATGAGACTGTGAACCAAGAGGTTCGGGGTTCAAATCCTTGTTACAACTTTGTTTTTATTGTTTTTTAACGCCAGGTAAAGCCCAGACACCATCAGTGTCAATAGGCTTGACAGATTGTTGATGGACTGTGACTCAAGAGGTTGCGGGTTCAACTCTTATGAGAGTCCGTGTTTTAAAGTGAACCAGCCAAAGGAGGAACGTGCCTGGTGGCACAGTGGGATTGTTCTTGACAAAAAGATCTCAGCGACGCAGGTTCAAATCCTGCCTCTGGTGGTGACTGTGCTGAGCTTTTATTCAAAAAGAGCCTAAATTAAATACATGATTACGTAATTAAATAAATTATTAATTCTGCTATTCATTTGTTAAAAGTGGAAAAATGCATAAATAAATTATTGAATAGACAATTAGCAAAAAAATAAGAAGTCTATTTAGAAAAAAGTGATTTCGGTGCATAATTAACTATTACATGGTTCTCTATGAACATAACTGATGAGATGGTGTGTATGATGCTTGCTTTAACACAATCAATCCTACCAAAACTGTATGTGAAAGCATATTTTAAGTGAATTGATGCTCTTATGAGACAAGTTGGACTCTGAAGTCTCAGTGTTTTCTTTCTCCTTATTGTTGAAATGGCCACTTCTCCTCAGCACCTTTGGCTCAGTTCAAAAAAAAAAAAAAAAAAGTCTTCCACCCGGTGTGAAGGTGGAAGATTATACATATTCAATACACTTATGCAATTTTGAATCGTCGCTCATAGAAGTGACAATGAGTTTCACATTTTCATTTTGTGATCAATAAACACTGACCATGTTTTGGAGGGTGTCCATGTAGTCCAGGGCCTCCTTGAACTTTTCCTCAGCCTCCTGAAAGTGCTTGTCCTTAATGAGGACGTTGCCTTCCTTCTGCAGCAGCATGACCACTTGTAGCATGTGCTGCCAGTCCTTCCCCTCCATTAAATTGGAGGCTCTCTCACAGATGTCGCCCGGCCTCGGGTCCTCTTGGCTGCCGGTAGCTCCAAGTAAGAGCTCCTCCACGCGGCCCTCGGATTCCGTTGCTTTCTTCTCCTCCTTCGCTTGACTCTCAATGCTCGTTTCCGACCCGCCGTCGCCTCGCTCCTCCTCCGCCTTCTCGTCGCTGCCCTCCTTCTTCTCCAGCATGTTCCAGTAGGCCTCCTTCTCCTCCCAGTACTTCTCCTTCATGCGCTCAGAGAAGGCCCTCAGCTCGCGGCCGGCCAGGGAGGCCAGAGTGACGTCCAGCGTGGCCACCATGTTGTAATCCCTACGCGCTTCCTTCTCGTTCCACACGGCGGCGTGCGCCTTGGCCCTCTTGTAGTAGCCTTTCACGCAGTCTGAGAGAAGACACAACACAACAAGAATGACCTAGAACATAAGAAATAAGTAATAAATGGATGTGCCAGGTCTTCTAGAGGTGGCAGTTTTTCTGGGTGTGTTGTTTATTGTCTTCGACTTCATGTATTTTCATTTCTCTCATGAAGTCATCCATACAGTTTGTTTTCATACAGACAAGGGTGAGTCACACTGATAGCTGCGTTTACTTAAGGAGAAGAAGAATCGTGCCCCAGCTTTTATATCTGCAAACGGACTCTGGAGTCTGTTTTACAAGCTGCGCACACGACTGATCAGCACAAGATCTGCCCCACAGTCAAATTGATCATTTAATTATACCAGAGGTTAAAAGTCTAAAGATTAAAGATTCACAATGCTGAAACTGAAGAAGCGCCAAACTATTGAATTGAAAGTTGGTGGTCTGGAACGCGTGATAAAAAGTAAAATGTTTCTTAAATCTGCTGGAAGTCCAATTAATTCGTCTGCTAAAGAGGCTGTAGACAGGAAGAAAAAACGAAAACTCTTGAGGCCATTGGTCGAACCTTGTGTCAGACACATTCAAACGGGGACCAATCACATTTTCACTGCCAGCTGAAGCAGGTGGCTTCTGCTCGGTGCTTTCTATTGGTGCCAGGAGTGAATAAATCTAGACGGTTCTGCAGGGCAGGATACTGAAACTGGTGCCAAGAGTGAAAACATCTTTTTCCACTGAGAGAAGCCCTCAGTGCAACGTGAAAAAAAAACAGACCAGTTCTGAAGAAACTGCAGCCACTCATCTGCAGTGTCATCCAGCAACTTTTCCCACTTCTTCTTCGCCTCCTCCTGCACTCGCTTGTGTCACGAGTGAAAACGAGAAAACCGAAGGAATACTAAAATCGTCAGAAAACACAGCAACATCCAGCAGATCTGAGCAAGCGGCGCAGAGTCACCGAGAGTCTTTCAGCGGCTCTTCGGGAGATCAAAGAGGAACCCAAACATCAAAATAAAGGCCTTAATTTCCTCGGTTTAAGATTCGTCTGAGAACGAAATTTTCAAAAAGACACTGACACAAAAGCGGCGCTCGCTCGTAACTGAAGGCACTGCTGACCTAGATAAACAGCGAGAGAAAAAAAAAGCTGTGTGAAGGACCGACATCACAGCCAAGTTAAACTTCTCCTCCAGCTCCCCGTCAGACGCAGACCACTTTACAAATAGCCTCGCTAAGTCAAAGACTGGTGGTGGCGGCGGCGGCGTGCGCGTCCACGCGCTGCTAATCCCCGTGTCCCAGCAGAATAGGGCCCATGTGCCGACGTATTCACTGGCAACCCAGTTCCTCTGCATTTCATTTGCCTCTGAAAAATCTCCATTCAGACGTCGTCGCCTCTGGCGCGAAGTGACTGCCGCCGCCGCCGTCACCACCGCCACCGAGCTCTTCCGAGGAGCCACTCGGCGGCACCGGAGGAGCAGCGCAGGGGCCGACTTGGAAGGGTCGCACCACGCAACGCCAGAGAAGCAAGGAGAGACGCCAAGGTGAAACAGGTGGTATGTAAAGTGAGCTGGAGTGGGAGGGAAGGGGGTTGGGGGGGAACACAATCTGACCTGCCAGTGGAGCGAAACACCTGCTACGCCGCTTGGACACTTTGTTCGCCCGTTGCAGATCATGCATACTTATTGTATTTATGCAGATAAAGGGCTGAGAATCGTTAGTGGCTCTTTTTCTAATGATAAAATTGCATGAACGTTGCTACTGCAGCATCTCTCCTCACCCCTGCACGTCATCACTTCCTGTTTTCTCTGCGGTTTCAAAAGGGCTGCAGTCTCCTCCTGTTTTTGTCAGACCTCGCGGGAAGTGATGGAATCTCAAATTTGGTAAGATGAGTGAATGATTTGATGATTGCAAAACTGAAAACGCCACAGCCTTCAGGCTGCCTTGGGAAACAACTCAAAGAAATCTAGAACAAGAGAAGTGATGGCGCTGTTGGCAGACTTATTCCGCCAAGTTTAAGAGGGAAAAAAAAGCTGCAGCACTGTTGCTACAGCTCCGTGGTCGGGGGTAGGGGAGGTACCCGTCAATTCCGAAACACAGCGGTACTCGCATGTCCACATGACACCCTTCCTCCAACACAGAAGCAAGCGCTGAAACACTTGGGATTGTTTGCACGCCCACCCTCGTCTCCTGCCATGGAGGAAGACAAATATAAAACTATAAATCCAGGCTCGGGGACAGAGAGTACAATAAATACCGCCTCCGTGGCGTAATTCAAGGCTTCCAGGTTGGGGCCGTGCCAGCGTGTGAGAGCTCCACGCAGGACTTTGCGAGCAACGACGGGGTCTGACGTCTGAAAAATCCCAGAGAGGTGCGGCAGCTGCAAAGCCCTGTGTGAGCAGCAGCCGCCGCACACGACCCGCTCTCTGCCGACAGGCGACACGAACCTCAATAAAGCCGGTGCAGCCACCGGGCCCTGATCTGTCTGATGTGTCAGTGTTCTACAACATTTTGAAATTACTCTGTCACCATGTTGATATCCTGGGGGAAGGGAGGAACTCCGCGGAGGTTTGTTTTACTCTCCGCCGAGCAGAGTCTGGTGTAGTTATTAGGGAAAGTGCATCGTAAGAGATACTGACGCGTGTTTGAGGCAGGAAGGAGCCGCACACGTGATCCAGCTCAGGGGTGTCAAATTTTAAAATGTGGACAAAGTCTGCAGTTCTTTAACTTGGTGTTTACTTCGCCTCACTTTGTTCGAATATTGGCAACAAACCAATAGTAGCAAACCGAATCTGCTCTATAGTGTGTTGTGTTGCACTATTCTATGCATACTGTAGTTACCCAGCAAATGTTCAGTGCAACACTGCAGACGTGCATCTGTTTGTTTTCGTGGACGTACGCAGCACAAATATATCTTCAGATATCTTGAGGTAAAAGTAGTTTGTACACAGTTTCTTTCAGTAATATAGTCAGCTTGCTTTTATTACTCACTGACATTTAAAAAAAAAAAAAAGAAAAAAAAAAGAAAAAGACAGACAGTCCACGAACCGGGTGCTGCTTTATCTGATGCCACAGAAAAATAATAAAGTGAACCTGTACGTTCCGAAGGCTTCTCTATCTTATTGGATCTCTTATGGCCCGGCTCATATATTCCTGAAAGAGCTCAGACGCACTTGAAACATAGATGAATGAGAGGCGACACCCCTTTTTCTCGCCTCTGAAGAAATGATCAAGTAACAGGAGTCTTCATACACTGTACATCACATCACAAATGGCATTTTTATGTTGGGAACAGACGTCTTTCCGCTGACCCTGCTGGTCGGATTGCCGCTCTATATACTCAAAAGGCTTTTCACATGCTGTTCAATTCAGTCTGCAGAATGAAAGTCTCCCACCCCCTTGAATGTCTCATGCCTCCTCTTCTCCATAGGTGGACAGGAGCCTATAGCGGCCACTGAAAAACACTAAAGGCTTTCTCCTTTTTTAGCCTTTCAAGCCTGGGAAACGGGTGCGAAGTCATGTGATGCAGGGGATACAAAAACATTTCTCTCATAATAAAACGCATAATTGTTCTTTTTGACGTCACCGCTGTAAAACTGAAGAGACACCTGATTAAAACCTTTTTTATTACAATTGGAGTTAACTAGGGGCTGAACGCGTTACATTTAATTTCCCTTCAAGGATGCATATAACATCCATTCTCAGAGCTTTAGCACTCATCCCAGGCTTCAGCGAACACTTAATTCCCTTCAATTAATTACCTAAGAACTGAAAAAGCCTACAGATATAGATATAGTTCTGATTCAATATAGATCCACTCATAGCTCACCAAAAAAAAACAGTATGTTTAGGCCTCTGCTTGAAGCCTCCAGTGTAAGAGGCCTTTAGTAAATATTTGACTTGGAGTACCGGCGAAACCTTGAGGGATATCAGTGCTTTTTGTGACATCACAAAGGGGTAATTTGGTGAACTGTGTGTCTAAGCGGACACTATCTGAAGGAAGGAGCGAGCAACACTGTTACAGTAATTGGCCTTTTACTGACAGGGGGAGAAACATAATATTAATGCTATTGAAATGAATTTGGCATTCACTCGCTGCAACGTTTCCAAGAATTATTCAAGGCTGAATGGGAATTTTATTTATACACTGACAGTTCTGAATAGAAGATGCACATTCTGCCTACAGATGGGTCTCATGCCACACAGTGTGACCGCCGAGCAGACACTCACCTTTGTGCTTCTCCAGCAGTTCGTCCATGTGCTCTATCACCTCGTAATACTCCTCCAGCTCCAACATGCACTGACAGTAGTTCAGTTCCAGCGGGACGATCATTCGACCCAGATTAATGTAGTCCACATCACCCGGCATCTCCTGCACACACACACACACGCGCACGCACGCACAGACCAGAAGCATGAGAGCGTGGTAGAGTGCACCGCGTCCCTCGTGCGTATTTTAATATTTAATGCAATTTCGTGTAAATTTCAGGATTTTTTAATATATTTCTTCACCACAAACACACACACACGCGCACACACACACACACACACACACACACACACAGCTTAAACTATGACACGGCTCTTGGACACCGAGGCATGGCACTCGGTCTGCACGTGGACCAACTATCAGTGAGCATCACGTGCACCGTCTTTTTCACCGTGCTATCAGAAACATCTTGCACGCACACACACACACACACACACACACACACACACACACACACACACACACACACACACGCACACGCACACGCACACACAAGTCTTTCTCCCTGCAGTTCCTCACAAACCTTTCATCCTGCTGCCTGTAATGAGAATCGCACTGAAGCAGAGCAACACAGGAAGCTGAGCCTCACGCGGGATATAAGCACATTCCAATACACTAAAAAAAATCCTTCAATTAAAAAAAAAAAGAATGGAAAGTCGTCTTTTGTGGACTCACTCTGGACTGGACTGTTTTCAGGAGTAAGACGGCCTCTTTGTACTTGCTGGCCGCCTCGCTGAATTTTCTCTGCTTGACCAGCGTATTGCCCTGCATGTGGAGGAGCGGCACCGTCTGCAGCTTCTCATCTTTTTCCATCATCCACGACTCTCGGTGGTAGGACATGGGGTCTCCCACCTGGAGGCAGCGGGAGCGGAAGGAGAGCGCGTTCACTGATGAGATGTGCGAGGATGCGACGGAGGCATGCACGCACACACGGACACGCATGCATGCACGCACTCACACACACACACACACGCACAGCGGAGCCACAAGGTCTTGTGTCTTTGTGCAACAAACAACAGTCCTGCAACAGTTCCATTACTGCAGCGGTTTTTTTCTCTCTCTCGGCTTTGAGGTTCTTCCTTGTCACTTTTTTTTCCCCTTCAAAGGTTTCAGACATTTTTTGAACTTATTTGAGCTTATCTTATTCTATCTCATCACCATGACAGCAGTGGGTTTTAAAACCATGCTCATCTCATAATCAAAAGGGTGTGTATTTTTTTGTGTTTTTTTTTTAACGAAAAATCCTTCTGCATAGTTAGGAACATTTTCATTTATGTTGCTTATTGAATCCGAAGGCGTTCTTGAGGGTGAGGATGCTAAAAACAAATGCATATTACAGACAATAGTATCACGCAATGATGTGAAAGCAGCTGCGGGTGGTGATTTGAGTCCTGACTCCTGCATCACAATGATGTTGAACCCCAGATTTCCCCCAGTGGGGTTCATCCTGCATGTGAGCGCACAACAAATGAATCATCCCAGCACTGCACCGTGGCCGTGTGTGTGTGTGTGTGTGTGTGTGTGTGTGTGTGTGTGTGTGTGTGTGTGTGTGTGTGTGCAAGTGAGACGAGGTGAGAGCTGACATTTAGCACAAAGACACCTAAAGTGGTCTTAAAATGGAAAAAGAGATAAAAACAAGACCAAAAACTGACAATCTGTTACTTCCAAAAGGAGCATTTTCTACATTTCTAAAAGAGCCTCTTTTGAAAAAGGTGAATGCAGGTATTTTCTTTGTACTCATATATCTCACATTGCCTTGTCTCGGCTTATTATCAGCAGGAAAAGAGGATCCCGGATATTCGGAGGATCTCAGCTCTGACTCTTTTGAGTGGAAAAGCTTGAGGAACTATCTGAGGCAGATGGAGGCGTTCAATTCGAGCCACTTCTGCCGGACCCCCCGATGAGCCTGTGACTTGTGCCACATGCCGCATTCATTACTTCAAGGTCCACAGTCTCTAGCGGACCGGGTCTTCACTTTTATCATTTGTGTCAGTGGATTTTCAAAAACACTGGCGAGAGGAATGTACTGGTTCTGAAAGCAGAATTATACAAACACACAAATAATCCCTAATCTTCTTCACACAGACGGCTGGTTAGTGTCTTCAGCCACCGCCACGCAGTGCTGTCCCTCACCTGCAGCAGCTCCATGATGAAAATAAGCGGTTGGGGGGTTCTCATCAGCTCATCCAGCTCCGGGAAGCCGGTGGAGTGGTAGTGGAACATGTTCCCCATGCCGCACATGTGTCTCTGGCCCTCGAGGGGGTCTTTCCCCTGAGCGATGAGCCTCATTCCTTTGGACACGATGGGATACAAGCCCGTGTGCTGCAAAAATGAACATATCAATAAAAAACATAAACAAGCAGACACAAAAGAGCCGGATCATTATATTCCCCCGGCGCCGCCAGCGAGTGCCAATCAGTGCTGCCGCGTA
Organism: Nelusetta ayraudi; assembly: GCF_046127955.1. Lineage (NCBI taxonomy): Eukaryota > Metazoa > Chordata > Actinopteri > Tetraodontiformes > Monacanthidae > Nelusetta > Nelusetta ayraudi. The sequence continues at coordinate 4,092,042 of NW_027466140.1, read as the reverse complement.
AACACGAGAAATAAACACAGTTTAACATGCAAGAGGAACTTTTCCCCAGAAGAAGAGAGGGGGGGGAAAGCACAACGATTTGCAGAAGAAGTATTGTTCTGTTTCTGTGTTTGTTATTCTGAATCATCGCCGATTCATTTGCATCATAATCAGAAGCCAAAAAAAAAAACCTCCCCGGCTCGCTCATGAAGACTGATTAGAATGTTGTGGTTTATTTATTTTATTCTGGTGGTTTTCATTTGCCGCCGGTGTGTCCGCATGTGTCTGAGTGGGCCGAGAAACTCACAGTGGCGTCGCACCAGAACTCGGCCACCTCGCCGATCCTCATGGATGTCAGCAGGGTCTCCCACACTTCCAGCTTGAACATCTTTCCAACAAAGATCTCGGCCGGGCGGCCCGCCAATCGGCTGTCATCCACGACCGTTCGTTCAAAGTCGTCCAGCAGCGTTTGGAAATGGAAAACCAGCTGGGAAACAGAGAGTAGAGAAGAGTGAAGAAAAAAAAAATCATCTTTTAAAGACCTTCGATTTCCCCTTTATATGTTTCAACCTGTGTTTTATTGGAGACCAACACACAAATAATTGCCTATGAATCCTGAAGACATCCAGAAAGCTGCATTTTGACAGGGATAAGTATGCTGCTGGTGACCCAATTAAAATGAAGTTTGTTCCCTGGGACTTGGGGAAACAGCAACAGTCATTGTGGCATTTGTCTAAAATGGCACATATGACATTTTCCTTTTTGCTCCATATGTTCCCATCTCTCTTTTACACAACATATGCTGCATACTTGGGTGTATTAATATGTCCCTGACTTCTTCTCTCCCCTTCTGGCTGCTGCTCAATGTGTCTGACAGACTGAATGCAAAAAGTGTAAAGAGATCATTTGTCAACTGTGACTTCAAAGCCTTCCGCATCAATCTGCCTGCAAAAAAAATCTGCTGCCTCAGTGCAACGCCTCTATTTTTAGCGGTGCAGATTGTGTATAATGGGCTCATAACTGCTCAAGCAAGTGAGAATCACTTCAGCCTAAAAAAGGGGGAGAGGACTCGCGCCGTAATACATGCACTCAGGTAAATGGAAATCGGAGGCCCGCGTTGTCATGGAAAGATGTTTGTCACGTTGTCTCGGCTCAGTGCCATATGGCTGGAGACGACACAACACAGTGGCCGGTGGATCAGTGGGGGGTACAAAAAAAAAACACGGCAAAATACATGCAGCAGTTTGGATGACCAAATGTTTGCTCTGTGTTCAAGTGCCAGACACAGAACACATTTTCTCACCTGATGAATAATTCAACAGAGCCTAATTGAAGTGGGCAAAGCAAAGTGGCTAAAAATAGATTTTTTTTCTTCTTCTTCTTCTCTTGGTGGAACATTTACTTCATCACAACGGTCCTTTCAGACAAGGAATCGCTGTTAATTAAGTTTAAAGTATTCATGTCTGGCGTTATTCTGGTCGTCAGGGTTAAGCTGTAATTTATTACCTTTGCCCCAGGTGGGAAGTGAGGCAGTGGCCCTGCACCCCCAGCCAGAATCTTCTTCCTGACCCCTGGAAGGTTCAGAAGGTACGTCTCCTCCATTTCCACTCAGGACTCGAGTGCCGCAAAGACAGGAAGCGCGTCTCTTTTATAGATGTGTTTCCTCGGCGGCTCGCCGTCGCTCTTCTGGGTTTCCTATTAGCCTTTGCTGAGACAGAGAGAGTGAGAGCCTTGGCTGCTTGGCTGCTCTCTGACAGATGGCTGGATTAGGCAGGGTTTGGAGGTGAACACTTCAATCTGAGGAGCTAATCTTTTGCCTGCCACTGTGATTGGAGGGTTAATCCCTGCAGGAAGGAGCGGCAGAGGCGGGGGATGACCACCGGGGCCACAGGATCAGGTGGGAAAAGAGCAAGGCTCCGGATCATTCTGGAAGGAGAGTAATCTGCCGGTGGGCCGATGAAGAAGAGGGAGGACTGGAAGTTCAAGCTTTTGAATCAGGGCTCAGGATGTGTCTATGTGTGTATTTTTGCTTTAAAGGTCCAGTGTGTAAAATTTGGCTTGATTGGTGATAGTTGTATTAACAAAAAAAACTTAACATACTGCCCACAAATAGATTAATAAAAGTTTGTAATTGCAGTGAAATAGAAGTCATTTGGTTTTCCTACCCTTATATTTCTAAGGAAGCCTGGTGTGGACAATCCAGCCTGCTTCGTAATTAGGGTGAACACTCGCGTCATCAAATACACCAGCAAAGAAGAAGATGGACAAGGTATCCAGGTTTAGCTCACGGGCAAGCTCAGGAGGGGGAGAGGGAGCGAAAGACGCTGCAATCTAAAATGTAACCACTTGATGTCGCTTTTTCATCTTCAAAAGCTCCAAATATTACACACTTAGCCTTTAAGCCACCAGGGATGGCTCAGGTATTCATCAAATGTCATACAGAATCAAACTCATTTGACATAACTTCGGTGCTCTGGATTTCTGGTCACCGTAGAATAAAACTCTAAAATCCACGTGGCAGATTTTGGAAGTGAGTTGGAAAAAAACCCAGCTTTAACAGTATAAAAAATACTGCGCAAATGGCTCGGATTTCACAGAGAAACAACACATTTAGTTTCTGTGTTTCAGTTCACCTGAATGCATCGCACTCATTTTTAGGTGAGTGTTATGTTCTCCTCTCGGCTCCCTCCCACGGTCCAGCAAACGTGCACATTAAGCAGACTGACAAAATTGGCCACAGGTGTAAAAATGGGATCGCTAATGGCTGCTTGTTTCAACGAGGCCGTGTGATGAACTGCTGACTTGTCCGGGGTGAAACCCCGCCTCGCGCCCAACACAGCTGGGATGGGCGCCAGCACTGCAGCGACCCCGAGTTGCAGGGTAGAAAATGAAGGGATTGAGGGATGGACAGAGATACACAATCTGCCTGCACATAATCATAATAATCATTTTTATGTTTGAGGAGGGCTTGCCAAACTACAATCCTGCCCAAGACAGTGACAGAATGCGCAAATTAAACAAGATGTGACATCTGTGAGATAATTAAGCCTCGTGCTAATGCTTTGGCTCGAGTTGAGTCTTGCAGGAAACCCACTTTGCTGACTTTTTAAACTCTGCCGAATCTCTGGAATTTCGACATCCAGTGGTGCAGTGCGAGCGGCAGCCACGGACATGCAGCCAGCGCCTTTGGACAGATTTCAGCCTCGCCTCGAGATCCTGAGATGGAAGGACGGAAACATTCCGCACGTTGTAAACCTTGGTTCACGTTAAATATTCATCTTCACTTACAGCTTCAAAAACACGTGTAGCGGCTCATCTGATCATATAACTTTAACAACTTCATTGTGATTTAAATGGCTGCCCAGGCCAGTAATCATCCAGAACACTGCTTGACTGTGGGCTGAGGAGATAACAAAGCAGTGTGGTTGTTGGCGCTTAGGGGAGGGAGGGGTGTGTTTTGTTTTCAGCTGATAAGTCTGGAAAGAAATTAGGTGCGGCTGCAGTTTTTTTGTGATTATTTAACTCTATTTATTGGCTGCCGAGCTAACGGGGGTAACTAACGGGCTTTGAATGCATCCCACCTCCCGTTTGTTGTGGCTGTGTGCAAGAAAAAAAGCGCTTGTCCTTTCATTTTGCTGAGCATTAAACAAATTGAGAGCATCACTCTGCGCCAGGAAAAGGATGCTAATGCCCTACATGAAACTGCCCAGTCACAGCCATCCTTTCCCCAAATAGCTGCAGGACTGACATGAGTATCCAGCCCTTTAAAATTGGGCCCGATTCAAATTTATTCTCCATGGCTGTAACCAAACTTGTAAAGACTGTGAGCTGCGGACATAATTAGTGAAGTGCAAATTTGGCTTCAAGACACTCACACAGCCATCACCTTTTGGATACTTTAATCTAAACAGAGACAATGAAACAAATTTGGTCAGAACAAAAGGTTCAGTACAGACTGGGACATTCTATACGACTGACGTACAGAAAGAACAAAACTAAAAGCGATGACGCAGCAAGTTGTCCGCCTTTCTCCATCTTCTCTGTACGTGGCTGACGCTGACGTGAGGCTGCCCCCTGGTGGTTACTTCTCGACCAGCGAGTCGAGCTGCTCCTGCAGGGAGGCGAGCTGCGGAAATGAAAGAGAGCAACAGACAGGGAGAGAGGGAGGGAGAGAGGGAGAGGAAAAAAACAAAAACAAAGTGATTGATAGCCAGCAGCCCCAGGGTGTAATTGGAGGGTAAGTGGATGATGATTAACACGTCTTTCCACATTAATTTACTGCCTTCATTTGTCAATACAAATAACGCGCAGTAGACAGTGGGTGGCCTCTGTGCTGTGGCTGCATGAACAAAAAAAGAAAAGAAAAAACACAACCAAAAAAGAGGCCTCGCTGGTAGCAGCTGACAAATTCAGTTGCGCATGATTGAATTTGAACTTTGCTATTAGGCATAAAAATGACTGCGTTTTAAAAAAGGACAGCAAGCCGGGTGCATTCTCTCCGACAAACTGAGGCGAGGTGATGAAAGCCGTGGAAAGCTTGCAGCGAGCGCGCGTCCCTTCTGCTTTAATGATCATTTAAAAAAGAAAGAAAAAAAGCTTTTTACCTGCTCCATCTCGCGCTCCTCCTGCTGAATAATCTCATCCAGCAGAGCCTGGAAGCGGTTCTGCGGGAGAGAGACAAACAGACAGATTTTGTTCAAGCCCAAAAATAATGATGATTAAAAAAAAATAAAAAACGCGTCGACCTCGTGGCCGCCTCCCGGGGCTGCTGACGTCACGATGTGCTCTCTGACAGAGGGAGCACTTGGAATGCCAGTCAGACAGCTGACCTTTCCACTGCGGCTGTGATAATAACAACTAGCGATGGGCCCTGATACGGTCCCGCGACGCCGGCCACTGAGGGCTTTAAATGGCAACGTGTAAAGGCCCGCGTCTCTTTGTGTTCCATTCACTGGCAACGCTCTTTCAAAGCCCTCGTTTGATGATTTTTTTTTTTTCCTTCTCCTATGTCACAGAAACGCTTAGGTGTCGACAGTCCACTGGGAGAAAAGTGACATTTAGCCGCTTTAAACGCTGGCTTTCAGCGCAGCGCAACCATCGTTTTTGCCGTCACCCGTCTAGAGACGCCACCCGGCACAAGAACTTTTGCCTCCGAGTGATTTCGCTCGCTCGCCCGCTCACTTACTTTCAGAGCCTGGTTCTCCACTTTCATGATGAGCTCCTCCTGCTGCTTCTTGCGCGCGCGGGTCTCCTGTAGCTTGGCCTTGATGCTGTTGATCTGCACTTGGTATTCCATGACTGTGGGAAGCATTGCACAGTTTCACAAGTTACCAGTGGTACACACAAAAAAAAGGAGGCGAAGGAGGAGGAGGAGAAAAAAAAAACCATCTCATTTGCGCAGCAGAGGTTTTTATTTCTATGTGGACCCCAGGAAGATTAGCGACAACAGCTGTGGAAGCTAATGGGGATCTGAATAAAGAAGAAAGAGGCTGAAAGTGGATGACTATCAATGACAAGATGCTGCATTTTGGAGAAGCTGTAGGGAAACTTTATGTCCCCCAACTGTTTGGCTGAAAACATCACAAGAATTTCAGCTTCATATTCGTGAAACAAAGTACAAACGAGACTAAAGCATCACGCGACGCCATACGGGCTCCGCAGGTGTCTCCAAAAACCCAGCAAAACATACAGGCCTCCATTAATCCTCTAATTGGCAGCCACGGTGCGACAACTGTACTGCTGGAGCCACAGAAACTGAGCCGGGCTCAACTTCAAGCACCAGGCGGAGTGAGTCCAGACTTGCTGCCAGCTGCGGTGGCGACTGTTTGGTGGCTCACGGAGAATAAAAGGAGAAACGCTGCAGTGAAATCGCAGTGTTGGATGTGGTGTGAGCTCAGCCTTTCTGACAAGAGCGGATAAATAAAGGCGGAACCAGATGTGTTAACTTCTTTAACACGAGGCGCAAGGGGGCTGAATGAACCTGATTACATGCTATCAACATTCAGCTTCATGCTTCAAGGAATTGTTTAAGAACACAGAAGGAAAAAGGGAGAGGGGAAGAGGAGGGGAAGAAAGGGCAAAGGAAAAAAAGGAAGGAAAAATAAAATAAAAATAAAATAAAGATAATGAATGTTAATGTGTTCAAGCCAACTGTATATTTATAGCTGTAGGAATGCTTGTTTGCATGCTGTTGCAATGTTTTCTCAAAAGAAATGTCGCTACAGTTCAGCTGAGTTCAATTAATAGCTGGGGAAAAAAAATGTGCACAAATATTGCACAAACCTGCAAAAAAATCTGGACTTGAGCAGTGAAAGCTACCGCTCCATCACGATGAGCTACATTCCAGACCAACTGCACCGTCGTCAACAGCTCGACACCCCCCCACCGATAATCCCGTCTGCTATGCGCAATTAGGGAGGGGGTTCTCATCTCTGCAGCTCGGCCCGAGACACGCAGCCAGACTGGGCCGCATCTGCAGGGGCTCCACTGAGCCGCTGCTCCTGTGCAGCCGAGCGGCAATGTTGCTGACAGACGGCTCCGTGTATGCAGATAAGGAGGCATTGAGCTGTCAGGCTGGACAGCTGCCTCGGCCCCCAAACCCTGAGCCGCAACACCTGTCAGGCTGGTTAGCGGAGGAGGAGGAGGAAGAGGACGAGGACGAGGACGGGGAGGAGAGCTGCTGGCGGCCCGGCGCACCTTGAGATGCGAGGCAGCAGCCAGCGCTTTTAAGTGAGAATGGTGCAATTCGCTCCGGCGCGCGCGTTGTCTGACCCAGAAAAGCGATCTCACCGATAAGACGGCCAGACGCCCGTCTGAAGCTATTTTTGACCTCTGCTCTGACAACCGGGATCTGAGGGGGTTTGACTTGACTGAGCGTCAGACTGTTGTTGCTGCTGCTGCTGCTGCTGCTGCTGCTGTAGCCGAGACAAGCAGGGACTTTAAAGATCCCTCGGTGGAGGTGGTTTCCCTGGGAAGTCGGCCGAAAGGGCCAGGATTCACTTCTAGTGTTATTATCGCGCTGCGTTCAATTGGTGCATTGGAGGACAGAGATGCACTTTTCGGAACGTCGTACATTGACAAGCCCATTTTAAAATAGGTGCGTCTAGTCACACACCTTAGCAGAGACACAGATATCCAGGTGTCATTTCGCTCTAGAGTTTTTTCCCAGCATAGTTTCTGACAGTGATTCTGCTGTCGTTCTCGAGAAGAGCTGGAAGTGACACGCAGACGAGATGGCACTGAATATGGATCTGCTGCTGCTGCTGCTCCACGAACGCCTCCACTCATACAGATGGTGCAACAGCAGAGAACTGCAGGGCGCTTGGCAAAGGATTCACAGCTGGAAACCAATTTGTTGAAAGAATTGTGCAAATGGTGTTCCAGCAAGGACAACATCGTATTCTGAATTTTATTATTTATGCAAAAATCTGATTGATTGATTTATACTAATGTCTGTGCAATTTTTAAACCTGAGAAATGTTTCATTTTTTTTAAAGTAATGAATTCTTGTTTAGACAAAATGTTGTTGAGTTTGTGACTGACAGAAGGTGGCGATGACCAGCATTCAGATTTCACACAACGGCAGAAAGGCGGCGCCGCAGAGCAACTCTTACCTATCTGGCTGTTTCTGTCGATTTCATGCTGCGCGGAATCCGACTCGCCCAGTTTATCTTGGAGCTGTCGGTCCAGATCATCCTCCGTGTCCATAATATTCAGGTCTTCATCTTCGTGCCGGTCCCCTTCGTCCTCCTCGTCCTCGCTGGAGCTGCTGATGTCGTTGAAGATCTCCCTCAGCTCGTCACGCTGGGCTGGCCATGCGAAAGGAGGCGCAGAGATGTTATATATTTAAAAAATAATCATAAAAACACACACAAAGACCTGAGACGGGCCAGACAGATGAGACTTGGTTGGGATTTGATCCGGGTCACAGTCTGGAGGGCACCGACAGTGACATGCCCCTTAAGATGCTCCAGCCACCACCTCTGTTTGGACTGTTATGACTGGTGGCGGAGCAGCGACTGTGGCGGCGGTGCATAATAGGAGAAAATCTGCGATAATGGAATATGTTGGGATATGTGAGCCTTAGTCAGTGCACAGATAAGGTGTCTGGAAGCGAAACATCAGCGTCTGGCAGATGAATGAGGAAAGAGAAAGAGGAAGCTCGATGTTGGCAGATGTTGTTTTTGCTTTGTACAACCAGCGGCGGCGGCGGCGGCTGGAGCGGCAACAGCGGTTGCAGCGACGTGGGCTGTGATGCTCCAGCAGCGCCGTCGCGTTTGCACGAACAACCTGAAAGATGTCTGGCTTTGTTTTTTGTTTCAGGACGTCACGCACAGAGTTTGTTAAAGTTTCGGTGGATCCCAGAACCAATCAGCTTCCATTAAGGATGAAAGAGCAGCGGCAGCTCCTCTGGACTCACAAAGACAGTGGAGACGAGCAGCAGGAAGAGGAAGCTGCTGCCAGCTGGAAACAACCTCTGCTAAAGAAACTGTTGTGGATGCAGCATGCAGCAGTAGCCGTTTTAAAGCAAAAGAATGTAGAAACAGAGCTGAGGACTCTTGTTTGGGGACAACATGTTGACGTTGTATACCTCAAGATAATCTTGGGAGCAGTGGTGCATGATTAAGGTTGTGCAGGAAACAAATCTGATTGTTTCTCCTGAACGTGATAGTTGGCTTCATCACCAAATTTTACCTCCTCTTTCTAAGGCCAGCTGGGAACCATCTGGAGTGCTGGGTTAGATTTATTTCTTTTATATTCTAGTTGTTATCTGGCACAATGTGATCCGAGACGAGGAACAGTGGGGTTGATGAGCTTCATCGCATTTTTGCTATTAACAAAATAAATGAATTGAGAAAACGACATCTGCGACTCACCAGAGGATCCGTGGCCCATCTTGTGACTGGAGGTGCCGGGGGAGGAGTCCAGGTTGCCCAGGGAGCCGTGCTGGTCTGCATCCTTAGACTCGTCTTCAGCAATGATTTCCCACCCTGAGTTCCCCCACGTTAAAGTCAAAACATCTCATGTACTCATCATAGGATAAAATCTCCACACGGCAAAATCTTAATTTCTTTTTTTTTTTTTAAAGAGTAAAAACAATGATACTTATTAGGGAAATGGCCCATTGTGTCGTGTGTGCATCTTCTGTCGCCACTGCTGCATGCAAATATTACGACTAAAATTAGAATATGGCTTCATGGCAACCGATTAAGTGATGATAATGCACAGTCCTTCCCAATTAACGGCAGAATCTAAGACGGCAATTAGAGACGGCCCGCCGTGCTCTGATTCTGCCAGGCAAGTTTAGACAGTCAGAGCACTAAAACTCAAAAACAATATCAGAAAGACGCGTGCAAGGCCGAAGTCACGCTAGTGCTGTCACAACACTAAATGACTTTAATACAATTACCAAAATAATAAACATCATGTTACATGTTGATATGTTTAGTCTTTTAACCACTTGCTGTTTCTTATTTCGCTCTGTGCTTATTTTTTGAGCAAAAATGCAATACTGCTCTACTTTTGATTGTATGGCAAAACAGCCATTCCCTTATGTTGCCTTGCCTGTCTGCACTTCAAGAGAAACAGCGCCACACAGTGGTGGAAAAGAAAAACGTTTTTGGACACCTGCATTTTTTTGACGTCTGAAGTCTCCAAGTGTAATTTATATTAGTGCAGCCTCAAACATTTACCCAAAGGCTGCAGATGCACTGTTCCGTCCAGCTCACAACTGGAACTTTCAGCAAGATGACGTCCCTTGCAACACAACCAAGGGTACAAAAACTTACCATGTCCAATTAACAACAAAGTAAATAATTTCAATTTGTTTGTGTGCCTCTGATGCTGCCAAACCTTTTGGAACACAGAAAAATTCCCTGATAAATATTAAAGGACAATTATTTGAATGGAGTAAAATTTTAAGGCTGCCTGAAAACTTTTTCCCACTACTTAATTACATGTTTGTTTCTGCAGTACTTTTCCAATGCTGACTTGCCGCGCGGCACTAGTGCGGCAAGTCAGCGGCAACAACTTACTGGACCTCTGCCCATGAGGCGAGCTAAAAATCTGATTCTGCTGTCAAGTGTTTGTTCTACACCGGCTTGCAATGTGAGTGTGAGAGGCTCCTGCAGGAAGGATACGGACGCTGACAGCCTCCGAGTCTGTGCTCAGCAGTCTCTTCACTTCCTTCTCCACGTCAGGAGATTCAATGTACTGCAAGACAGAGAGAAAGAGGAAGAGATTAGGCTACATGTAGCATTAGCAGCACGACACACAGAAGCAGCAGCTGGCTGCATGCCAGGGAGCACATTAGCGATTAAAAACCGAAGGGGCCCGATCAATATGGCTCGGCTCCGCATCCCCATGAAGATTTATTCCCAAGACAAAGTAGAAGTGTAGCGTTCGAGCGCACTTGCCTTCACTTTGATCAAAGTAAAAGTGAAATTGCTTTTTGCATGCGTGCCTCTCAGGCAAACTACGACGGGAACGCTTTATTTATATGTAAATTTACTTTTCACTTCCGCCAGAGTTCCCGTTTTATGAAATGTAAATGTCTTGTGGGAAGAGTGCCAAGAAAAGCAACGGATCATCAGACAGGATGCTAAAGAGATGCATGGGATTGGGCGGGGGAGGGGAGGGCATGCAGCGTGGGGGGGAGGGGAGGGTTAAATCAAAATGTCAAAACCTTCTTTTTCGCGGTCTTCCGAAATCTTCTCTTGCGTGTGTTCTTCAGCGGGCATGTGACTGAGGAGCAAAACAACTGAATCAGTGGGGTCGGCACGGCTACATCAGTTTTAGAGGGCCAACGATGATGACCTGAGCCATGAATAATTCATAATTTTGGACATGAGGACGCGCACGTCTACTTACTTCCGTGGTTCCAAACAAATTTCTTGTCCTTGTCTTTGTCCTTCTTCTTGCTCTTGGGGTCTGTGCCAGTCGGCTCCTCTAGCGGAGGGTACAGGTCTCCATCTAGTGTACATACCAACATCTAATCCAGGGCAAACAAAAACAACAACATAAGCACCCTTTAATAATAACTTGGGTTGTAAAATTCATATTTAAAACATGTACTTCATATTACATATATACATGTTTGCTTTTACTGTCATGATGTTATTTATCTGTTGCAGGCACTGCAGCCAGAAATGATCTTATAGCCAGTGCAACACATCTCACACCTAGTATTAAGAGATCATTGGTGGGCGGTCAGGGCCTAGTAAGGCCTTCCAAGCTTGCCTAAGCATACTCAAAAAAGTAAACACGGTTCTTTCTTTTTTTTTTGCTATAAAGTTAGATGTAAAGATCCAGGATTGTAGATCAGGTTAGAGTATTTAATCCAATCACATTCAAGTTATGTGATACAATGACATCTACCTGATTGATCAGAATTAGAGCATCAGACAATTAAACTTAAACATAAGATTTAAAAACGGAAAACTATGAATGCAACTTTTGATATAATTAGTTGACTTGTTTGCTTTAAATGCATACTTCTCAATTGACAATGGGAAAACGTGTTAAAAAGTGACTCCAGGCTTAACTATTATTGCATACAATAATTGCTGCAGTGGATGTTTACCTGGCAGACATCAGCTGTCTTGTAAAACGTCTTTTTGTCCACTGTTTTCAGGGACTCAATCATACACGGCAGGTCCACCAGTTTGCAGGCCAGAGGGACGCGATCTACCCTGACTATACCATGACGGCCATCAGCTACAGATGACAGAGGACAACAACATTTAATACACCTGATACATTTAACAACAATGAATATGTCGTTTTTATCGTGTCATTATTTAGCAGTTAAAGCTGTGAAACATCATTGAAAGAATGAGTCATGTACACAGAAAAAACTAAATCATCTACACAGGTCTTCAAAAGTTATATTAAGACTTCAATTCCAGTAATAGTTTATGGAAACACATTAATGATAAGGACACAGTCTTACGGTGCAATTCAATGGTGAGTCTGTCTTTCATGTTCATACTGCTGGACTGGGCGATTCGCCTCACTGTTGAGGCATACTCCTGTAAGAGTTAAAGAGAAGTCACAATCAGTCAAGCAAAAATGATCACATTTCTAGAAAGACACCGTAACAATATCCAAAAGTATCTTACCGAGGGAAGCCTCAAGATGAACTGGCTCTCTAACTCGTAGGGAGCGTCCTCCTTACTCTTAGAGCTGGCCTTGCCAACTAGAATCAATGAAAAACTTAGTTTAGTGGCTGCCTGTGGTCCATAACCACAGACAAACTGGTTTATAAAATATGATTTAGATTTTTAGCTCGTGATTGCTTCCGAAACAGAACAGACTCAACGGCAAAGTGGTGTGTGTTTTGTTGTGTTCATGTTCATGTTCATACGTTTTTCATGACATGGGCGCGAAAGAAAACATTGTGAGTAAATTGCAGAGACCATATTTGCACCACTTAGATTAATCAGTCTATCAGTAAAACAAAATGTAAAACCGAATACAGCATGACAATTGCATTAAAGGCGTTCTCCCATCCCAACAGTGATGTACCACTATGCTAAAATGGCATTGTTAATGGCTAATGCGTCTGACGCTACATCAGACATAGTGTATGTAGTAGCAGTATTACTTTTTTTTATTCAAGGAATGTTGTTACATTGTTACATGAGAAACAATTTCCTTATACTGTTGTTAGCCTGAAGATATTACAAAAGCAGCTTGCCTGTGTTGACTGAAAAGAGCGCTCATGCTAACTGTTTTTAGCTTGGGCTAAATTCAGAAGAGACGACATCGCCTACCTTTTATTTTAGTTGTCATGTTTCTGTTTAGGGGAGTGCGTCCGCTGCAATTTTCTTCGAAAAACACAAGTGGGTAAGAATACAACCTAGAGGATTGTTAAATTAATGAGCTCAAATGTCAATTACACGATGTGAGCATAGCCATTCGTGGAAAATGTTGCTGTTAGCTATCGCAAGCACCGTCCACCGCTGCTGCATTCAGGTGCGCCTTGAAAAATTGTAAACCGTGTGACCCATGTCGTTGGCACGCTACAGAAGAACTAAATAACTATTTAACAAGAAGCATGTACGATATATCTCTTTGATAACTGTTTAATCTTCCGTTTTTAATTTGCTTTAATCTTAGTTATGTAGGTACTTCATGACAACTCATTGTTGATATTACGTTGATATTAAATGTAAATATATATATATATATATATATATATATATATATATATATACATACATATATATATATATATATATACATATATATATATATATATATACATATATATATATATATATATATATATATATATATATATATATATATATATATATATATATATATATATATATATGTATATATATATATATATACATATATATATATATGTATTTCTAAACAAAATCTACACCAACGACAGATAGAATTAGGGTATTTAATAATGTGTGCAAGACATTAAACTCGGGATGGATTGTCTAAAATATGTTTTCGTATTGATTTAATCGAAGCAAATGGTAGAAAATAACAATAGTTGATCTTACTTTTTTTCTTTTAAAAAAAAAACAAAAAAAACAAAGAACAAAAACAAAAACTAAATCGTTTTCGGAAACGCCACATATCGGCGTCATAGCCCCGTCAACGTGTTACATCGCGAGACCTGCGTACCATAATCGCGTCATGGGAACGGTAAACTTTGCAGCAAATCTCCAAGTAGCAAATCTCCAAGTAGCAAGCCATTGCTTGAAAAACAAATATAATACGTGATGTGTCAGTATGTAAAGTAGCTTATGCCCCTTATGCATGCTGTTGAAAAAGTTTGCTAGAAGATTTCTTGCTAGCGAGTTTTCTGATACGTAAACCTCGATTTCATAATAAGAGACGTTCTTTCCAAAATGATTAAATTCAACAATCTAAAAACTACTTGCATCCATAAATTATATTCATTCAAATCTCGTATACAGTAAATAATTAGAAAAAAAGTTGTGGGGTCATTCTGTGTGTTTCTCGGCTGTAGACACTACAAAAACGCACGGCCGCAATGCTTTTAGGTTGAAATAAACATTAGACGCTTCTAGGGGGAGAGAAAAAAATAAAATAAAATTCACTTCCGGGCCGCGATCGATTGCTCTGTTGCTGCCGTCGTACAGGTTCCTGCTCTCTCCGCTGCTGTGAATAATAATTGGACAAAGTTTGCTGTCGTCCACTGAAAGACGTCGCGGCGTTTGACAGCCGAGATGGCGGGTAAAGGTAGTGCCAGCGGCGCCTGGAGGGCGACGAGGACGCTGTGGCTGCTCATGCTAGTCGGCTTGTCGGTGTGCGTCTGTGTGTGCCGAGCATCATCACCACCACCCTCAGCCCCTCAGGAGGACAGTGCCATGGAGAACATCGTCACGGAGAAGAGGGCAGAGGAGAGCCACAGGCAGGACAGCGCCGACCTGCTCATCTTCATCCTGCTCCTCACCCTCACCATCCTCACCATCTGGCTGTTCAAACACCGGCGCTTTCGGTTCTTGCACGAAACCGGGCTGGCCATGATTTATGGTGAGACGCCACGGCGTGACTCGGGATACGTCATCGGCGGCGCTGGGTTCACGTCGTCGCAAATGATGATGATGATGATGGTGATGATGGTGATTTTGGGTTGGTTACGTAACGCGATGCCCCCGTTTTCCCTCTTCCGGTTATAAATGACGGGGTCATGTGATGTGTTCAGTCATCACGGGGCTGCAGGATGGCAGCGAGCTCATTAAAAGATCTGTGAGAACGCAGCCTGCTGCTGGCTATAAAAACATCATCCATCCCGGGAGTTTTGGCCCCTTGACAGAGCCGTAATTTATTTTCTCAGATTTTCAATTGTATTCAAAGCCCGTGTTTACACGAAATAGACAAGCAGGTAATTGCAGTCCAGTGCCCTTGGGCGATAGAACCCAGTGCCATGTGATCCAGGGAAGTGGATGTCAAATGAAAAGAGAAAAATCTTATCTTTACCTTCATAAATCAGACAGCAAATTCAACACTGACATTTCCTGTTAAAAGTCGTTTCCCCCCCCCCCATATGATACCAACATGTCAGATCTTTGCCGTTCTTCCCAATTCCCTACAAACGGTGTGTTTTTCTATGTAGTTGAGCAAGAAAGAAAAAAAATTTAATGGAGCTGGGAGTGTGCGGAGGATTATTATTACACTCATCATTTTTGCCCTTGACAAAGCCAAACCAGCTGTACTCATGAAACATAGTTGAAGTGATTTACGATAAAAGCATCAGAGCACCTGAGACATGAGTAAAGGAAAAACCTCTTTCTTTGAAAGGCATCATCTTTGCCGACGTTCATCCACATTGATCGCTCTGCCATCTTCTTTTCCTCCTCTCTCCTCCTCCCGTTCAGGGCTTCTGGTCGGCGTGGTCCTGCGCTACGCCATCCACGTTCCTCGGGACATGAGCCACATGACCCTGAGCTGCCCCGTCAACTCCAGCCCCGCCACGCTGCTGATCAACGTCAGCGGCAAGTTTTACGAGTACACGCTGAAGGGGGAGATCAACGCCGACGAGCTGGACGACGTGCAGGACAACGAGATGCTGCGGAAGGTGACTGACCGACCGAGCGCAAAAGCTGCGTCGGACGCTCTCGGGTTTGATCTGTGCGAACAAAGCAGCCGTTTAAAATGACGCCATTGTTTGTTGTTGGTGAAGGTTTTGAACAATGTGACTTCTTTTTTAGTTCTGAGTAAGTACCTCTTCTTCCCCAAATGAAACCAGAGATAAAATGTCACCTGTCTAGAGTTACAGCTCAACCTCCGGTGTTTTTCCAACCACCTTTGATTAGCATTTGTCCATAGTTGCAGCAGCTTTTTCTTCGACTAAAACGACATTTTGCTTCCCAGTGTTTCGTTTATGACTCAACGCTTCATTCCGTGTGGCCTGTCACTGCAGCTTTGTGGGCGCTCCCGTTGTTTTACTCCCCTGCTCCCTGAAGTGAATCGATCTGTAACGTGATCCTGTTTTTGTCTGTGACTCAGGTGACCTTTGACCCCGAAGTCTTCTTCAATATTCTGCTCCCGCCGATCATCTTCCACGCAGGTTACAGTTTAAAAAGGGTACGAAAAGGGGTTTCTGATTTGGACACCCTGCTCTCTGTCACACAGATTACAGTGGCTACTATTTAAATACACAGAAAGCAGTAAAAACATTCGGCAGGATTCTTCACCGTGCAGATCATTTTCCATCGTCTACAATTTCTCATTTTGCAGAGGCACTTTTTCCGCAACATGGGCTCCATCCTGGCTTACGCTTTCCTGGGGACAGTCATTTCCTGTTTTGTTATCGGGTGAGAATATCCCACTTCGGGCATTGGCACAATTCGTATGCGGCGGTAACCGAGGCGTTTAATCGGCCACGCCGGCAGTAAAGTCGCAGCCGTTTACGAGGATGTTCCGTCCCTCCCTCAGGTTGCTGATGTACGGCTGCGTGACGCTGATGAAGCAGGTGGGGCAGCTGAACGGAGACTTCTTCTTCACAGATTGCCTGTTTTTCGGAGCCATCGTCTCTGCCACAGACCCAGGTCTGTACACTCATTCTTTTTTTTTTTAAACTGAGCTGTGATCAAAATAATTATCACCCACATTCATATGAATCTCTTCAGTTGATGGATGCTCAAAGGAAAAAGAACATGTTTTTTGGGGGGGATTTTTAGCAGGGTTCTGCGTGAAAACAACTTAGGTTGTGATTCATTCACATTTATAATAAGCCCTATTATCCTATTTTGATTTTTTTTTGAGAGTATCTAAATGAGTGAATGTGAAGTTCCAGTAAAATTCAAAATAATCACGCGCCTTTGAAAAAAAAACCTCAAGGATAAAAAATAATTCAAGTTTTTGAAGAGGCTCCAAACTCAAAAATAAGCTTTTCATAATTTCCTGATTGCTTATTCACCATGTGCCGCCACTGTCAGCCGTCATCTATGGCTAAATAAACTAAGAGTCTATTTTTAATTTATTCATATATAATTCAGATTTGCAACCCCTCTAATGACTTAGTTTGTTCTTCCTGTTTCCAGTCACGGTCCTGGCCATCTTCAACGAGCTGCAGGTGGACGTGGACCTGTACGCTCTGCTCTTTGGGGAGAGCGTGCTCAACGACGCCGTGGCCTTGGTTCTGTCCTCGTAAGTGTTGCCCCGACCCGTCCCCGAATGCAAATGCGGCTTTCTGCTCACGTGTTCTGTATCGACCGGCTCGTGACCTTTCCGTCTCGCCTAACGCAAGCTTGCGATTCCTGCAGGGCGGGGAATAACGCTCAGTGCTGTCTCTCCTCTCCTCCTCCCCATTGGGGTCTCTTGTCACTTTTCCCAGAATTGTAAGTTATGACAGCAGACGGGGTGGACGGTCCAGCCCCTGCCGAGAGACTCTGATCAGCCCTCTGAACGGGTTTCTTAACACCAGAGTGACATTGAGTGGTTTCTGCAGTGCTTTTCCCCACAAACACTGTCATCTAGTGCAGTGCTTCTCAACTGGTGGAGTCTCAGGAGCCACATTTTCTCCTTATTGTGAAGCCGCGAGCACTCAAATTCATTCCGCAAAAATAAAAACGCCTGCTCACATTATGTCTAGCAATTTATTGAAATTAGTTGTGTATAAATAAATAAATGTTTAATACAATTTCTCTATAAATATATATTAAAAAAATAAAAAAAAATAAAAAAAGGGAAACTGCCCACAAAGCTGCAACCCAATCAAAACAGCTCCCACTCATCAGTTGAGAAACGCTGATCCAGTGAACACGCTGCTCTTCATGCGTACAACAATGATTTTGACTGTGTGGTGTCTTGGATTGAGATGCCGGCATTGCAATGAATATTTTTAATGTGTATTTCAGGTCTATAGTTGCCTACCAGCCGCAGGGCGACAACAGCCACACCTTCGAAGTCATGGCCATGCTCAAGTCCTTTGGCATTTTCCTGGGAGTTTTCAGCGGCTCCTTTGCTCTGGGGGTGGCCACCGGAGTCGTCACCGCTCTCATATCCTCTCATACCTGCCACAGATACGGATATTTATAGAATTATTTACACAAGAAAAACAACAATCTGATGCAGCCCTTTAGAGAGAAGCCACGTTTTTACCAGAGAAAAAGCACGGCGAAGAATCAACGTGGTCTGAGTCATGCGGCCTGGGCTTGCAGTCAGATCAGAAACAGATTAATGGTTTGAGCTGTTTAGTAGAATAATTAAATGTGGATTGTTGCGTTCAACTCCTTGACTGACTGTACGTGACAAAGTTCACCAAACTGAGGGATTTCCAGCTGCTGGAGACGGCGCTTTTCTTCCTCATGTCCTGGAGCACATTCCTGCTGGCTGAGGCTTGCGGTTTCACAGGTAACACCGCATGCACACACGCACGCACGCACGC
This sequence comes from Nelusetta ayraudi, assembly GCF_046127955.1. Lineage (NCBI taxonomy): Eukaryota > Metazoa > Chordata > Actinopteri > Tetraodontiformes > Monacanthidae > Nelusetta > Nelusetta ayraudi. The sequence continues at coordinate 4,073,678 of NW_027466140.1, read as the reverse complement.
ACGCACGCACGCACGCACGCACGCTTGCACACACGCTGCCCCACTTCCCTTCAGAAACAAGGGCGCTTGTGCAAACAAACAACAATAGTTCCCTGCTGGTATCAGCACGTTGTCTCTGTTTGTTTTTTAATGAAATTGTGTCGTTGGTGGTTGTTCAGTGCAAACAGTTTGTCCGACTCGGTGGTCTTTGTGTTGCAGGTGTGGTCGCAGTGCTCTTCTGCGGCATCACTCAGGCCCACTACACCTTCAACAACCTGTCGGCCGACTCCCAGGACAGAACCAAACAGGTCTGACTCGCACTGCAGCGACACAGCTGCCGTTTGGCTGTTTATCAGTAGGCCTCCAGTTTGATAAGCCGTTGTGGTGTAAAGATCAAGTCGAGTACTTTATTAATGTCCCAAGAGGGCAGTTTGAGTTACACCAGGAAGTGGTTGTAAAAGCTGTAATGGTAAGGCTGCAGTTGTGCTGCTGGTTGGGTTGATACAGGGTTTGTTTGTATTAAGCTAAAATCAGATTGCACATAAGTAAAGAAAAAACTTCTAGCAAGGCGACAAATTGATTTATTTATTTTTTTCATTTATCAGAATATTAACAAAGTGCAATGCAAGTCCTAAATCGCTGAGTGTTACTCTCTGTTGTGTTGCAGCTCTTTGAATTGCTCAACTTCCTGGCGGAGAACTTCATCTTCTCCTATATGGGTCTGACCCTGTTCACCTTCCAGAACCACGTCTTCAACCCCATGTTCATTGTCGGAGCTTTTGTATCCTTTTTTTTCTCCCTCCCTCTCTCTCAAGCGAAACCACCTGGTGCGTCACGAGGAAGAGGGTGCAAAGTTTCCCACAGCCGTCAGAAGAACCGCGGTGGAATCAAACTATAATTGATTTAAAATGGGAGGCAGTAAAAGGTTTTCGTTGTGCTCACTTTGTGCTCCGCTGTGCCGTTGTACTCTCCTTGACCTCCTTCCCTCCAAGGTGGCCGTGTTCCTGGGCAGAGCCGCCAACATCTACCCTCTGTCCTTCCTCCTCAACCTGGGGCGCCGCAACAAGATCAGATCCAACTTCCAGCACATGATGATGTTCGCGGGTCAGTGACGGGACTCGCGGAAATCAGAACCTATTTTGCAGAGTTGTCGTTTCTTTTTTTTTAAAAGCCCCTGTGCGCCGCTCCTCTGCAGGCCTGCGGGGAGCCATGACCTTTGCCCTGTCCATCAGGGACACGGCGACGTACGCGCGGCAGATGATGTTCACCACCACCCTGCTGGTGGTCTTCTTCACCGTCTGGATCTGCGGGGGAGGCACCACACAGATGCTGTCGTGTCAGCGCATACGGTTCGTCTCAAACTGAACTGTTTTCCCTCGCGTCTTGCTTGATTCTTGTAGCAGCTGCAATGTCGGGATTAAAATTTTAAAAGCCATTTCAGATCCACAGTCTGGTCGACTGTAGGTCCATTGTGGTGCAGAGATCCAAAGTCACTGTAAAACATTTAATCTCTTGGCACTCATATTTGAAAATGAGTAAGAAGATCGGGACATTTTAATGCATATTTTAAGAGTTTAACACATCAAAGTTGCTAGAAATTTCCACATGCATTTATTTCCACCTTGGTCCACCATCTGATGATGACATTTCTGTCTTGTTTCAGTGTTGGAGTCGACTCGGACCAGGACAACTCTGTAAGCAAACCAAAAAATCTTTCTCTCCCTCTCCCTATCTCTATCCGTGATGTGGTTGTTTGAAAGTAACTGTATGATCTTGTGTTTCAGATGAGCATCGCTGAAGGCTCGGAGAGAAGGAGCACCAAGCAGGAGAGTGCCTGGCTGTTCAGGATCTGGTACAACTTTGACCACAAGTATCCTTCCAACAAGACAGTCACCTTCATTCAGAGTGTAGCCGAGTCCACCCTCTAGAATTCTGTTTGATCGAGAGGATTATAGAACTATAGATCTGTCCCGCCTGAAGTACTGGCCTCGAAAAAAGCTGTACCGCACGGTGTCTTACAGCAGAGGGCGCAGCGTGTTTACGCTTGAAGTCACTTTCTGCAGCGAGAAGGGCTCCTTCACTTCCATAAAACGCTTCCATTAATCCCACTCAACCGTAATTTGGATTTTTCTGTGTTTGGCCAGGCAGTTCTGAGTCACTGTGTTATTGTGTCCTTGACCCGAGGCCCCTCCGCAGCTACCTGAAGCCCATCCTGACTCACAGCGGCCCCCCTCTCACCGCCACTCTGCCGCCCTGCTGCGGCCCCCTCGCCCGCTTCCTCACCAGCCCCCAGGCCTTCGAGGTCAGTTGATTCACAGTGAAGCTATTTGTGGCTCAACCATCTTTGTTCGTTGTTTTTTTGTTTTTTTTAAAGGTTCAGTATGTAATTTTTGGCCTGATTTATTATATTATTTATATTGGTAAAAATATTATATACTGCCCAAAAATCACATATTAGTCCATTTATAAAAGTGTATAATCGCAGTACATAGTAGTATATATGAGAATATACATTTAGCAAGGATCTTGCTCCTAGTTCGCTGCCATCTTTCACCGCCATATTTCTAAGGAAGCCTGGTGTGGACAATCCAGCTGCCTGACAACGCGTTTCGTAATTTTAATTCAAATAAACTAACAAAGAGGAAGGTGGACAAGGTATCCAGGTTTGGTTGCGCAGGCCACTGTAGCTCACTGGCAAGCTCAGGAGGGGGAGAGAGAGTGAAATAGGCTGCAATCTAATATGTAACCACTTGATGTCACGGTTTCTTCTTCAAAATCTCCAAATGTTACACGTGTAACCTCTAAAGCTCCTATATTTTGCTAAAGTCACTCATCAATGTTTCCTAACAAAAATAGAACCTTTAGCTTGTCAGAGATTTCTGCTGGGACGTTATACAAAAGATAGTTTCAACACATTTAACACCGCAATAAGAGCCTCCCTCTCATCTCTCACCCCAGAACGAGTTCCAGCTGAAGGACGATGACTCGGACCTCATCCTGAGCGACGGTGACATGAACCTGACCTACGGCGACATCACGGTCAGCACCGACGCCTCAGGGGTCCACAGCAGTGGAGGCGCCGCCGCTGCCTCCTCCGACGACCTGGACCGGGAGCTGACGTACGGTGACCACGAGCTGGTGATGAGGGGTACGCGCCTGGTGCTGCCCATGGACGACTCGGAGCCGCCCGTCACTGACGCCCACCAGCGCATGAGGATGTGAAGACGGCCGTCCGACTGTCACCCGGCCGAACCAACCGAGCAAACGTCCAGCACCTGGCGAGAAAAAAAGAAAAAGAAGCATCTGCTACATCTTTTTGGCCACTTGCCACTTCTTCCCTGCCACTCGCTTTTAATCCGCCCACGTTCACACTCTGTCACTCCCCCTTGTGGCCAATCAATCACTCTTTCTACCTCATTCTCATAATGCTTTCTCCAGCATCTGCAGCAGTTGTGAGCTGCTCTTATTTATTTGCAGTTTGATTGTTTAATTTTGTGAAGGAGGGGGAAATGGGTTGAGCGTGTTTTTTTTTTTTCTTTGTTTGTTTGTTTTGATGATGATATTATTTTTTTCCCAGTTTGTTCCTCGCTCACCTTGCCGTAGCATTGCACAGAGGTCTAGCAGCATGCGTTAGTGTGTACTTGCAACAGTACCGACCACTGGCTAGTATGTAGACGTACAACAATATCACAAGAGTAACTTTTGACGTGCATGCTGAGTGATGCTCTGTGTGTATGTGTGCGTGTGTGTGTGGTCGAGGGCACTCCGGGTCTGACATCGAATGTTGCTGCCTCTCTTCTCTCTGTCCATCAGAGGCACTTTTACTGTAATATTGTGTTCTAATCAAGTGCCTGCGAATCCTAGTTTTTACCCTCGGCGTCCTGCACTGCTGGACCGACTCCGGGAAGATCATTTTGAGCCGTCTCGCAGTTTTACTTTGTTTTGAAAATATAAAAAAAGGCAAAAAAAAAAAAAAAAAAAAAGACGCCTCCCCCCTCCATAAGGTAGCAATACACAGGTTGTGGAGGTTGGGGGGTCCGTCAGTTCAGCTGTTTGGCTGTTTTTTCGGGCTGGTGGCCGTTCGCAGCAGAGCAAAGGGCTGTTGTCATGACGACGAGATCCAGTGTCGGTGTGAGTTTTTAATGGTTAAAGCGGTCGAGGTGCCATTTCTTGCTTCTGCATTCCAACACGTCGCAGGCAGCCTCGAGGCGTCAGCGTCTTTGTTCTTCTTCTTTGTTTTTTGAGCAGTCACCTTTTTCATACTCTTGTACAGCATCTTGTACATTTTTCTATTCATGCTCATGAACCTCACATCCAGTCTTTTTCCTTGGAAAATTGAAAGCTTGTGAGGGACGTAGCAGCTCAGTAGAAGCGACACTTTCCAGAGACGGATCGTCTCTCTAAGGCGTAGAATTAAGGCTGAAACCAATGATGTGGTTAATTAAAAATGAACCACAATTGACTAAATTTACCCTCTGAAATCTCTTTCACAAGCTAAGAACAAAAAAAGACTGATTACAATTTTCCAGAGTGCATGAGTGAAGAGCGCTGACTGCCGATCATTTTGAAGTTTTTAAAAAGTTATAGTGGTGGTGATTTTTATTATTATTGACAACTCGACTTCTGGGGCCGTTGTGTCGCGTTTATGTGGGACGTTATTTTTGAGGAAAGGGGAAGAGATTGTCGACTTAGAAACGACACCGTCTGATATTCATTGTGCCAGAGGAGGGAGACAGAGAGCCTATGCTGCATGTTTAATTTGGCATATTAAGATGCCTCGTGTGGTACAATTTAAATTCAGTATATTCTCTATACAAAGAAAAGAGTATTTTCATGGAGAATGAATCGATCAGTCATTGAAACCATTGTCTTTACACATATTTTTTGTTTTGTTTTTTACTCGTGGATGAGTCGACCGGTTGTTGCAGCTCTCGTGCGGTTAAGGTTAAATCTCCTCCTTGTTAGCGAGCCCCATGTACGGCGACGGTACATCAGCAGGAGGAATACCTGGGGAAACTGGAAAACGCTGCTTGGTACTATGCTGGACTTTCTCTCCTGTCGGGAGAGGTTGAACCGAGGTCTTTAGCGGCAGCGGCAGGGTGAGACGCACCGAGCCGTCAACGCGAGCGTGATCGTTTCTCGCGCGTTAAAACGATTCTTCCCGCTTCTTTTCGACCGCTCGACCGGAGGGGGGCGGGGTCGTTTAGCGACGGCCTTGTGACGTCCGGCGGCTTCTAATAATGCGTTTCTGAGGCGGGAAGCGTTGACGGGGAAGTCGCCACGGTAACGCTGTGTTGACGTGGACGGGAGCCAGAAAAGAGTCGTGACGACGAGCGTGATGGCAGTGATGCACTCCAGTGTTTTGCAGTTTGAGAGGAGAAAAAAGGGAAACGGGCGCATTGGAATGAGTTGAAAATAGTGGGATAAGGCCTCTGTGTGTGTGTGTGTGTGTGTGTGTGTGTGTGTGTGTGTGTGTGTGTGTGTGTGTGTGTGTGTGTGTGTGTGTCGAGGAAGAGCGGACTCTTGGCTTTCGCTTCCACAGTTTTCTTCTGCTGTGCAGAAACTTAAACTTTAAGAGTGTTTTTGTTTTCCAATTAGGCGAGCCTTTGTGAAATTATTTGTCGTTTTCCTGTTTTTAATTTTAGTTTTTTTGGGGGAAAAATAAAATTATAATAATGATGATAATAATAGTTTGCACTCACGCATCCAGAATGTTTTCTATCATTTTGTCCATGTCCTCTTTCTTCTTTCTTCAGCATGTCATTTTTGTGTATATGGTTTTATTTTGCTGATGTCGGAAAACTGTTTGATAAATGTCAAAAAGAAGTCAGTTTATGAATATTGTATTTAACGTTGAGGAGGCGTCATACTGTCCTAAAAAACAACAACAAAAAAAACAGCATTAAGACATTGCCACAGAAACAGGATGAAGATGGTTCAAAATAATTTTAAGTACACATATTTCCTACTGTATTATTTCAGAAGGTCCCATATTATCTTGGTTTTCTCATCTTTACTTTTATATCCTGAACTCCAGTGGAGCAGAGCAGCAAAACCACTCCCCTAGAAAACTGTAATTAGCCCTCTGTTTGCAGCCACCGGTGACATAACTCAGTTTTATCTACCTACTAAAACTGACACTCTGCTGGACCTTCAACGTGTTTTGGAAGGGGGACAAAAACAGGGTGGAGCCACCCCAGAGGTTCAGCACCCTTTGTGACGTCACAAAGGGTCATTTTCCAGAACTGTTGAGTTTAAGCACACATTTTCTGAATTGTAGAGCAAACGACAGCAAAAAAAAATCTGTCTGTTTCCCTCATTTGCGACCAGTTTGTCCTACAGTGTTGGAAAACTGAGGTGAGGTGACTTGTGAATAATGTGGGACTTCAAACACTGCGCTCCTCCGATTTGTTGTGTGTCTGTCTCCTATTGCTGCGTGTCTGTCTCCTATTGCTGCGTGAATGCCGTCACCAGGTCTTCTATAGAGCATGACTCGTTCATCTTCCGCTAGTGGTGGGGACAAAGAAAAATAAACGCAAACAAATGGACAAACACAAAAAAAGACGCAGTCACAGGCTGGCAGAAAGCTGCTGCGGCTGATTGTGGTCGTGCTTCGGTTTTTGCCTCCTGCTCTGCCGCTTCCCGTCCCGTCGTGGTGTGATCGGCTTTGAATCATCATATGAAGTAGCTGACCAAAGAGGCCTGCTGTGCTTTGTGTTTTCAGACAGTCCACTTTATCTTTATACTGTAAACTGTGTGTATGTGTGTGTACGAGAGAGAGAGAGAAAGAAAAAAAGTGTGTATGCATCTATACCTGCATGTGTGTCTGAGTTTGTGTGTGTGCGGGGGAGAGAGGGAGGCCCATTGTTCCGTCTTTTCCTCTGTGCTGTTGCAGGTACCGACTGTTTACATCTGTGTAAATACGCTCCCACCTGTTCATGTGCGTGCAACATTCAATAAACAGAAGCCTGTGCTTTTGATTAAAGCGGCCGCTCTGTCGTCCTCCTCATTTAAGCTTGTTTAAAGTACGTCTGGCTTTTGTGAGAGAGCGACAGAGTGTGCGTATGTGTGTGTGCACTGCAGATCTTCCTGTCCACGAGAGCTACTAAAGAAGATTATCGCCAGGAGTGATTCTGCTCAAGATGGCGGGGTTTTCCTCTCTCATTGCTAAAAGCGGAGCTTACCATCACAGCCCTGAAATGTGGCAGTTAGCCCGAGATTACATGCCATTACAGATTGTTAAATATCACGGCTGGTTTTAAATCCTTTTCAGAGCAGCATTGGTGGATGGTGCAGTGGCTCCCGACCGCAGTTCCATCACACAGGAGCAAGACGATGCAAATTAAAGAGGATATTAAACAGCATCAATTCTCTCAGGGCCTGGTCAAGTATTGGCGTTATTTTAAAAAGCTGATCAATTTTCTTCTGGACATGTTAATGCAATAGATCCCAATTTTAAGAGTGCCTTCAGTCTGTAATCAGTTTTTACATGAAGGGAATTATGAACAGCACCGTGTGGTCCACAGTTGCCCTGTCACCTTGCAAACGTTTGACCTTTTCAGCACAGATGCATGAAATATTGATTCGATTCAAGATTTAGGAAATGTTTCAGCTGGTTTACCAGGTAAAAAGGTTCTGTAGTCTTCCCCCCCGCAACCCTCTTTCTCAGATGACAAGTCACTGAGTTGTTGTCAAGGCACAATTCAGGAACCACAAGCAGATCAGAGACAATAAGAATCTTTGATGTCTTTATCTTTTTCAAATCCAGCAGGCAGAGACGGAGTCCAAAACAGGCAGGGGTCGTACACAGGCAGGCAGGTAGACTGAGGCACGGCGGTCCAAATTGACTGGCAAGTGCTGAGGTCAAAAACAGGAACTGTCTGAACATGCATGACGAACACAGTAAATGGCGTTTCGAAACGGTCAGGAACATCCAAAGACTTGAACTAACAATCAGCCAAAGCACGATTGCCAAGGCTGGGCTTAAGTAGTTAGCCTGATTGTCTAAGATGGAAATCAGGTGAGTCAACAAAATGGCGCGAAAATCACAGACAGGAAGTTACCCAAATAAGGAGGTGGTTGAAGTCACATGGCAAAGCATATGGTGACGAAAACAAAAGACAGTGACACTCTCTGACAGGTAGGGGAAGACAGAAACACTGTTCCAGGTGGGAATCCTGACAGTTGTACACTTTGATCCATGATCTGATGGTCTGGCTGACACAGCGTCCCCTTTCATACGGTGACCTATAAAACACAAAGCATGTGGACATTCTTCCTTAGCAAGCAGCGGGCAAATAATGCTGAATAATGCTGGGGAGGGGGGGTAGGTATGGAATGTACTGCTGGTGGGTGTGGGCTTGGGTGAAGAGGTAGGTTTTGAGGCGGGACTTGAATATGGGGAGTGTGGGATAGTCACGGATGGACTGGGGGAGGGGGTTCCAGAGTCGGGGCGCAACACGAGAGAAGGCTCTGTCGCCAAAGGTTTTGGAGTGGAGTGGAGAGGGTGAGAGTGGGGGGGCCAGGTGGTGGAGAGCTTTAAAGGTGAGGAGGAGTATTTTGAAGCAGATGCCATGTTTGATGGGGAGCCAGTGAAGAGACTGCAGAATAGGAGTGATGTGATCACGGGACCTGGTGTGAGTGAGGAGGCGGGCAGCAGAGTTCTGAACCATTTGGAGTTTATGGAGGGATGGGGGGGAGATGTCATACAGAAGGGAGGTGACAGAGAAAGACAGAGAAAGTTTGAGAACCACTGCCCTCATGCCATGCAAGTCTATGGGGTCAAAAGTCAACTTTGTCCTAGAGACATGGGGCCACTTGCAGGTTCATCGGGATCCCTCAAGACACAGCCACGTCAAATTTGGGGCTTCTAGCCCATGAGGAACCCCGAAACCCTAACCCTAATTCCAGCAGTAACCCTAACCCTAACCCTAATTCCAGCCTTATCGCTAACCCTAATTCCATGCAAGTCTATGGGGTCAAAAGTCCACTTTGTCCTAGAGACATGGGACCACTTGCAGGTTCATCAGGATCCCTCAAGACACAGCCACGTCAAAAAATTTGGGGCTAGAAGCCCCAAATTTGCGATGGGGGGGCATGAAAAACGTTCTTCCTCTAAGGTGGGGCGTGACAGAGAAAGTTTGAGAACCACTGTGCAAATCTGTGCACGATGAAGAGGCAAAGTGCTTCCACTCTCCCTGTGCCAAAATATCAGGTAACGTGTTCCTAATATGGGCACAACTCCCTTCACTGGGCTCAAGAAGAATGTCAGAGTAGTGGCCTCCGAGTCCAGGGAGGAAAGAGTTGTTTTAAAGAGCCCCCGTGTCAGCTGTCTGATTACACATTCCCAGCATGCCGCTGTCGATGCTGCCGATTAGCAGGGAAAATGATGGAATGATTGTCCCTGCGCTGCATCTGCGATTGAAGCGCACAGTGTCACAGCAGGAAGCTTGGTTCTCTTGTTAGCGACATGCTTAATAATTATCTTCTGAAAGCTGTCAAAGCGTGGGGCCCTGATGTGACACCTGATCGGACCACCTGACCTTCTTCTTCTGAGGTGTTAAAGAGCAGATAGCAGCAACTTAAGGGAAGCTGACTAAACAGCAGGGCATAATTTTTTTTTATTTTTTTTATTTTTTTTAAATTAGAGCTTAACCAATTTTAAATTTAGAACTGGATCTACAGCTGCTGCGGAGGTCAGACAGGGCCCTTTGCTCCCTCTGTCTCTGTCTGCTTGGACAGAAATCCAACCAGGCTGCAAAGTCCCTGTTCAGCCTCACAGTCACTCAGACACTTTAAAACACTTCTCGGGACCATTTCATTATCCACCGGTTTTTACCAGCACATATGTAATTTGTGTTAAGAAATGAGTCATCTTGATGCAATCCCTCTATTTATTACCAAAGAAGGAGACGAGCGGAGCAGATTTTTAAAAGCGTGTCGTCTCCAACACGTCAGACCCTCAATTTTCAGACGGCGGGAATCTTGAAAAAGCTGTGGGAAATTTCTCACTGTGGTGGCCAAGCTCAGGCACACACACACTCACTCACACACACACACACACACACACACACACACACACACACACACAGCAAAAATGTGATCCTTGCGCACTTTTCCCTAGTAATAATCTGTGCAGAGGGTCCAGCGCCGCTGACAGAACTTGTGAATTCCTGGTTGAGGTCATTGTTTGTGAGAGCTCACAGAGGTTTGGCTCATGTCCTGCCGGACTTCTTTTCTTTTTTCTTCTTCTTCCTCCCCTCTCTCTGCTCCCTCCGTCCTTTAAAGCTGCGTCCGCAGATTTCACTCCTTGGCCAAACCCACCGGACCCTCTGCTGTTGCTGCTGCTGCTGCTGCTTGAGGACCCAGGCGCTCATCATCATCTTCGTCGTCATCATCTGTTCTGTCTGGTGAGGTGAGTCCGCAACTGCCGCTGACCAACAGGCAGCCGCCCACATCGAGTCAAAAGTTGTTTTAAACTAATGACGGCAGGAAACGTTTGCTATCTATACTTAATAAAAAATAACAATAATAATAATAATAATAAAAAAAGAAAGTTCCCCCACCCATTATTTAGTCGGTTTCTCTGGAGATGTTTTACGTACACGCGCTTCGCTTCAATATTAGACGAACCTTCTCTTTATTTTTTTTCTTCTTATCTTTTGCTCCATCATATGGAACAGGTGATGCGCTGTTGCGAACCACCGACGCGCCTCCCGGACTTTCATTTTCTCTACCGTATGAGCGCAAAATTCCCCATATAATGTACGATTTGAATTCGAAGGCACTTCCTCGTTCCAAGAAGCGACGCGTCTATTATTTATGACTTTTGTTGTTTTTTTTGAGTTAACAAACCAAAAGTAGGTTTACATTTTAAGTAATTTTTTTGTAGCGTCACGCAATGTCCAAAACCAAAAGCAGCCACACGTTCCATGCTGCTAACAAATTGTTAACTTTTAATCCGGCCCGATGGAAGCATCCTGGTGTGGTTTCTCAGAACTGCTGAGCTAATTTTAACTCATCCGCAACGGTAAGTTTTTTAAGTTTTTTAAGTTTTTTTTTTTTTTTTTTAACTTTTACTATTTCATATATGATAATAATAATAATAATAATAATAATAGGATTGATGTGACTTTTAACGTTCCAGTGTTTTGACACTTTCTGGGGGTGCTTTATGTGTGGAGGACTTCATTATTAGTGCAACTGTTTTCTTTTTCTTTTCTTTTTTTCTTCTTCTTTTTTTTTTTTAACTGTGCCAGGACTATTTTTTCTCCACTGGCAGAACACTGGCACACTGTAGAGTACGCGCTTGACGTAAATCAAAAGTATTATTGAACTGCCAGCGTTTGCAGAAGCAGTTCCAAGTGTGAAACTGTTAAAACATACATCAGCTCAGCGTCACTGCCCCACCGGTCTGGGCAGCTGCCAACACAAATTCATGATGTCATTAGGGAGACGTGGAGATTAGGCTCTCTGGCACACCGGGCCGTCTTGGGCCTCCAGAGTGACCTCATCCTTCCAAATAAATTAGAAGTACAAAAAAAGAAAACTATTCACCTCACTGAGCAATAAATTAAGCCACTTTCATCTCTGCTGTGGGAGAAAGGGCCTCTGTCTTCTTCATAAAGCATGTGTTTTTGCTTTTTTTTTTTTATATATCCTTGATTTAAAATCTACACCACGCAGTGTACAAGTCCAACAACTCGAGTGGTTGATTATGTATTCACAAAGCCAGGAAGAGGGCTGTATAATTCATAGCATTCTTCCACTAGAGCCGCTCTACTGTATGTCGGATCTTGTGTGTGTGTGTGTGTGTGTGTGTGTGTGTGTGTGTGTGTGTGTGTGTGTGTGTGTGTGTGTGTGTGAGAGAGAGAGAGAGAGAGGGAGAGAGAGAGAGAGAGAGAGTGGAGGGTGTGTCTGAGCGGAGCTGACCGAGATGATGAAGTGCATGAAACAGTGTTTTTTCTTCTTCATTCCACCAGCTTCTGCTCCTATTTAGGCAATGCGGAGCGGAGACGATACTTATTCTCTCTTGTGGCTGTCAAAGTCACTTCAAGACGTTCTTTGCAGTCCTTTTGGATTTCTCTGCCTCCCTCTTCAGCATTGTGTGCAATTACTTTGCAATTGGGCGAGATGTAAAAGCAAGGACAGAGGTGGTGGAGATATGGGGGGGGGGAAGGTGGGGGTGATAGAAGTATATAGTGCAGGAAGAGATTGAGAGAAATTCTGTGGAAAAAAATATTATTTTTTTTGTGGGGGGGGGGGGGACATTCTAATTTATTTTGAGGCATTAAATTGAACATTTTTATTTTCTGGCTACAACAAATTATCATATATTGGAGAGTTATTACACTTTTTACTTAGAAAATGATTCCAGATAAAACCTTGTTGCAATTGTTTTAGTGGAAGAAAAATCTACAGTGCAAATAAGAGTCACTGTTTATTCACAGTGTGGGAGGACAGAGCCAGATTCAGAGTTAAAGTGTTTTTCTCTGTTTTAAAAGTCTCCTGGCTGAGAGACGATGTCATGTGACACTGGAGGCGGAGTCGCTGGTTTACATTTAGGACTTTAATCAGAGAGTGCGTGTGAATGTGCACGTGAGCGAACAACACTTGGAAACATTGTGTCACCGTGCAGATAGCGGCCTTCCACTCGATGCTTTATGTGTACACAAACACACACACACACACACACACACACACACACACACACACACACACCCTGATGCACTGACCCAGGGTCAGATTAAGTGACACAGCTGAGTGTTGTTGGACTGATGGCAGCATGTGTTTCCGTCCCGTTGTCTTGACACTGTGTTTTTGTGTGTGTGTACACAGTGAGTCACTGGCTCCCCTGGTAGACAAGAGAGGGCCTCAGTGCGCCAGTCTCACCGCTAACTGAATTTGTGGAGGGTCACCGGGAGTCTCAGGGGTGACATGGGGCCACAAGGAGAAATAATAGTTTATTTAGATCCGTGAACAGCAGGGTTTCTCCTTCGCCGACGGTGAGGTGAGAACTCGTTCCAGTCACATTGCTCAGGCGCAGGTCACATTTCCTGTCTGGCGTGAGCAGGGGAGTGATACGTCTGTAGCTGAAGGATGAAGAGATTAGATCCTCGCATTCCTGATCTGGCACAGCAGCAGGGTTTTGCAGGTGGTGATGAGGAAAGTACTTTGTGTTTCTTTGTTTTATTGTCTGGTGAGCGGTTCAGGTCAGTGGGAGTGCAAGTGATGAAGCCCAATTCTTGGGAATGGGAACATCAATCAGAATGTTAAGCATTAAGTCCGATGCTCTTTGGTTCTGGCCCAGAATCCAAGGAGGATGGAGATACAAGCGTGCTGAGCGAATAAACAGACGATAGTCTCAAAAATCTGATAAGACAAACACGTATTCATCATCTGAAGTGGGACAGATATTGGTATTTCCCTCCTCTATTAACCTTTGTACAGCAGCTGCGATTGCTTGTGATTAAATTCTGAGATCATCCGTTTCTGCCCCTTCCAGTTCCACAACCTGTGTGTTTGCGACATTAGCAGGGAGCAGGAAGGAAAGTGAAGGCAATGCTCGCTGGTGTAGCCAAAATTCATTGGAACTAGCACTTCGGCTTCATACGAAAAGTTGGCTTGTAGCCAATGTCGCACCAACAGGAAGTGAATTGTGTTAGATCGGAGGTTCATCCAGTCAACTCCAGCTCAGGTTTTGTCACCGATTTTCCAAATACTGTCCACGGACTCTGCACCAGATGAAGAGATGAGATGTAGGATATCCTTCAGTAACGCCCAACATTCGCCCCAAATGTTCTATCTGCCTGATTATTTCCTTCGCCGCCGAGGCAGAATTTTTCAGACTCTTACCAATCGCCGTTGTTTGCAGGGAGAGGAAGGAAACGTGTTTCTATTAGGCAGACATTTTGATGTGACACCGGGCGTGGATTAGAGGCTGGAAGTCACGGCGCCTTCCGTCTCATTAATCCCTCTCCGTGGGTTTAGAATAATTAGGTTGCACATTATAAAAGAGGGACAAATTGCAATGCTGCGCTCTGTAGTAATGGACCAAATCGAGTTTGTAATTACAACCAGCTGCCCTTTGCACACACACACACACACACACACACACACAGACACACACACACACACACACACACACACACACACACACACACACACACACACACACACACACGCAGAGCAGGGTTATTGAACTGATTTGTTTTTGTTTGATTTCTGGAGACGTTCATTCAATATCATGAGGAGATGAGCCTCACCCAGTCTAAAGGGCAGAACCAGGGCTCCTCATTGAGACTTAGAAATGATATTAATTAGGAATCAAATCGTTTCCTGTCGGCTTCTGTCTCTTGGAGCTCCTCTGTCAGTGCAGTTCTTTAAGAAAAATTAGCATTTTCACACCCATCGGGACTGGAAAAGCCCACATTAAGGACGAGAGGAAAGCCGAAGGCACGGCTGCATTTGCACCTCTGCCTAAAAAGACGATTTTTACATTATTTTACATTTTACATTTTACAAAAACATTATTAGTCTGCAATGTTTAAAAAGGTTAAATAAACTAATAGTTCATCATTTTTTATGTTCATAATAAGTAGCTTTTAAACAGAATAATCTGGACTCCAGCACAATCTGCTGAGAGTCTGATTCAAAATGATACAGATGGATGACAAGCCTACCACTTTTGGTGAAAGGATACAGGTTTTTTTTTGTTTGTTTTTTTAGATGTCTGTGAGGACTGTGAGCGATTGCCGGGGCTTGAAAAGGAATATTCTGCCTCAGACCAAGAATCAGCAAGAAAACAAAGAGAAATTTTTTATCACAGACTTCCCCCCGCAACTTTAGCCGTAACATGTTCTATTCAGGCTCACTTTAATTTTTTAGCGCACACACACACACACACACACACACACACACACACACACACACACACACACACACACACACACACTATAGCAGAAGACCTACAACTCACTGTTTCAGTCCGTCCTCGGCTGAGGCAGTTCTACGATCTTCCTCATGCGAGTCCAGGCGTGTCACATATACATGTTCTGAACCCTGACAAAAGCATTTCCCTTCGAAGGGTGAGGGGGGGGCAGTGGGAGTATCTATTATCCTCCACTAACCCCACGTTCTAAAGCCAAACCGTGTATCTTCCCTGTTTTACCATCTGATGTTACAGCCGGGGAATTCAATCCCTAATCTTCTGTTCCTTAATGCATACCCTAAAATGGAATGGGTGACCCCCAGGTTGGATTGAGTCCTGGATGCCAGGGTCCATTGGGGTTGGTGGGTGTCACACAGGAGGTATATAACTTATTGAGGCGAGTGTCTTCCACTGGGTTTCGACCTTCCGTTGATGCTGCCGTCTCCTCTGGCGGCTGTTTTCTCCGACGACCGACCCGACTGCCGACAATCATGACTTTCTACAAGCACTCAGGTAAAAAAAAACAAAACCTTGTACCCGCTCTTTACCGTTACTCTACCGTTCGTTCCATTGAAACCCCTTGTTGGTTTACATTGAATTTCTGCGGCGATTTTTAATGTGATGCTGTTGCCAGTAAGTCTTGACGGATCCAGTGTTTTTAGCTTTGCTGACCAGTGCAGGTTGAGACAAATCCAAGCAAATTCCCTTCAATTCAACAAACTTGCTTATATTGAATTGACTTTTTCTTTGAGAGAGTGACGTATTTGTAGGACAAAAACATGGCTCTACCTTTTGCGAAAGGTTTTTGTTGTCATTTATCACATTCCAGCAGCCATTGAAAGCCTGATGTCCACTTAATCCACTGATACAGATTGTGATCAGGTTGTTTTTTGGACACATTTAGTGCCCTGAATGAACCGAAACAGCTCTTTTTTTTGGCCAGATCAATTCTTACATGATCATTGAAAGTTTGGTGGAAGGACTTTTGCCATTCAATGGAGAACTGGTGGTTAAAAAAAAATTCCAGTCAAGTCAAATAAATGGGAGGGATCTTATATATAGTATTGTATCAGAGAGGCCGACAGGATGTTGTGAGCTTTGCAGAGGTCTGACCGTCCTTCAGGTGGCCATGCCATCATTAGCCGTTGCTGTGGATGCAGCTGAGCCACCGTCTGAGTCACCCTGACTTGATCAGCCGTGACTCACCTCCCAAACTGGTGTATCGTTGACCTTTCCCGACCTCCGCAGGGACCGTGGCAGTTTAATCCGCTCCCACCTCGCCAACGGCACAGCGGAGGCCAATGCGCATACCGCGGCCTTTTGAAAGAGGTGCAGCTGTCGCGCTGTGCGTACTGGGAGATTAAAGCACTGGACGCATCTCCAGCCACAATGGCAGCAGCGTGGCTCCCGGTAGTCATAATCCCTCTGCATTTGCCCCCCTGGTGGAATGTCCGTGCACTTTAAATAGACTGTCCGGGGTGGTATCTCTTGGTTGAAAGGCCCGAGTGCTTTTGTGTGTTATTTGTCAGGATTGGATATATTGGACTGGATTACTTTGGTCTTGGTTCGGTTCCATGAAATGGAGGCAGAGTGACCGCTCTTCGTTATCCCAGCAATATATTTTCATTCCACGACCACCAGGGGCTCATTCCACGCTCTTGATGGCTGTTTACCCCACCCCTCTTGAGCGGCCTTATCTCCTTTCATAAATATTTCCCCTGTTCCTATGGTGACTTGGATGGGGTTATCATTCCTCCCATTGTTTCCTGAGTCCCCTCCTGTTCCTTCCGCTGGATTGAAACTGTATTTGTTAGCACCACGGAAATCAATTTGGCTCAGCTGTTCCTGCGTGACGCCAGTCCACGATGTGGCCGGAGCTTAACGTGTCGAGATGCTGCTTCCAGCGGGCGCCCACTCGCGCTGCTGCCGGATGGAGGAGCAGGGACAGCCAATGAGACGCAGACATAACAAAGAGTGTGGGATGGACCTGGCACGCAGCCAGGCAGCTCTATAAATATGACCTCAGCTTTCTGGGGAGAGCTTGATAAAAATAAAAATAGTCTGCAGAGAAAGCTTACCTCACTTGCAAGTCTGTCATCAGTTTGGTATGCTGCCCTAAAAATGCACTTCGCTGTCTCACTGTTATGAATCTGTTTTGTGTTTCAAGTTTAAAATCATGGCTCTCATAACGTACTGAACTTCTGACGTTAAATGGTTTTATTCTTACTTGAGTGTCTTTTTAAGGTCCATTATTATGAATACAAATATTTTTAATCAATATTTTCCAGCAACATGTTTCTCCAGTTTGGCATGAGCTAAATTAAAAAAAAAAAAAAAGTGACTGCTCAGGAAATTGACCTTTGAGATGTGAAGGGCACCGTGACCTCTTCTCGCTAGTGGGAACAGCTTGTGCTTCCTGCTGTTGATTGCACACTTTCAGGCAACTTGTAGCGGCCTTTCGTCCCATTCGAAACACATGGAAGGCCCAAGAAGGCATCACTTTTAGCAGGAAGCAAAAACCTGGGCGTGTTTGTAAGAGGAATGTAACGGGGGGGGGGGGGGGATAAATGTGTTGTTTTTTTAATTTTTAATTAAAACAAGATACTCAGCTGGAATGACAGATAATATGAGACCTAAAGTAATTAAAAGTAATGTCTCCTTTGTTTGTTTTTGTAACAAGTTAAAAACAGAAATTATTATTATTATTATTATTATTATTATTATTATTATTATTATTATTATTATTATTATTATTATTATTATCAGCAGCTGTGGCTTACCTCTGATGCAGCTTCTTGTGGCTGAGCCTTTCCTCTGCGGCGGTCCAGCAAAGCGAGGTGATGAGGCAACACCGCCCCCCTCTGGTGTCTGAAAGGGAGACTCACGCACCCTGTCGCTCCCGCAGGTCCCCGGAGTTACCTCTCCTCCACCATGGCCGACCGCACCGACTGCTTCTACTGCCGCGACAACCTGCACGGCAAGAAGTACGTGAAGAAGGACGACAAGCACATGTGCGTCAAGTGCTTCGACAAGCTGTGCGCCAACACCTGCGCCGAGTGCAAGAAGCCCATCGGTGCGGACGCCAAGGTTAAAAGATTGAAATAGTGTGCACATTTTTACTGATTTTTATTAACTGTAGATGTATCTGATGTCAGCACACGCCTCTTAATAAAATAAAATAAAAAGATTTTGAAATCCCTTTGTGATGTCCCAGATAGCCCAGAGAGATGCCTAATAGCTCAGGCGTTGACACCTCCAGAAAGATGTTTGGGATCAACAGGTGGCTGCCTTTTGTTTTGCCACGTAGATTGAACAGCACTGCATCAGTTTTAGCAGTTGGCTAAAGGTAGACTGTAAACACAGGGCTAACAATTCTATTTTCTGGAAATCCACTGTTTTTTCCAGAGATAATTTATTGCACAATGCCGCTCCACTGGAATCATGGATAAAAAGATTGATATCTGAAAAATGAATATTACATGGGACATTTAAAATGATCTATTTAAGTCCATGGGAACCAGAAAGAGGCAAACAGGAAGTGGGGATGACTCTTTCACTGTACCATGTGGCCATACCTGTCTTTCTACAGCAGTGATAAAAAGTCCCCATCAAACAGCTGCGACCCATGTGAGGGTCGTACTACCAGTCCTCAATTCCTGGCAGTTAAATGTGAGGAAAATATGTGTTCATAATACTTACGGAGGCTTAATCCGGCTATGTTCGCCATCCCGAGAGCCCCTGTCTGGTTCCTGGCTCTCCTCCCTATTCTGGCCTGGAGCCCTGGTGCACATGACGAGTCAACAAAAAAACCCCACTTTGATAGAGTGTGCATGAGAACTGAGCCGGGAAAGGCTTCCGTCCGCTCACCGCAAGCCTTCCTCCCCGCGTCCAGGAGCTGCACCACAAGAACCGCTACTGGCACGAGAGCTGTTTCCGCTGCACCAAGTGCTACAAGCCGCTGGCCTCGGAGCCCTTCAGCGCCCGCGATGACGGCAAGATCATGTGCGGCAAGTGCGGAGCCCGCGAGGACGGGAACCGTTGCCAGGGCTGCTACAAGGTGGTCATGCCAGGTGAGTCTCCTGATTCACTTTTCTTTTCTTTTTCTTTTTTTACCCCTAGTTTCAAAAAGTCCAACCGACCATTTTTAATACCGACTTCACCCTGAGCTCAGGTTGATGGGGGTCTGCTGGAGCCAATCCCAGCAGTCATAGGGCGAAGGCAAGGTGACACCCAGGACAATTCATCGCAGGGTCACATACAGACAAGCAACCATTTGCACTCACATACACAGCTACAGACTCTATTTGGCCTGATTTTCCCGGCACATTTTTGTGTGCGTGCGTGCGTATATATTGTGGCCAATTTTTTTTTTTGCACATTTGTGTTTGCAGGATCCCAGAGTGTGGAGTACAAGAACAAGGTGTGGCACGAGGACTGCTTCAAGTGCTTTGAGTGCAGGCAGCCAATCCGAACGCAGAGCTTCCTGACCAAGGGCGATGACACCTACTGCACCTCCTGCCATGAAAAGAAGTTTGCCAACAAGTGCTTCCACTGCAAGCAGGTAAAACTGAACTGTTCACACTATGATGTGCATCATTATTTTCTAATTAAATTTCTACACCGTCGGTGCATTAAAAACCCATACTTTGCCAACACCTATGTGTCTCTGCATCCATCAGCCCATCTCCTCTGGAGGGATCCGCTACCAGGAGCAGCCCTGGCACTCCGAGTGTTTCAAGTGCCACACCTGCCGCAAGCCTCTGGCAGAAACTCGCTTCACTTCCCACGAGAACAACGTTTACTGCGTGGACTGCTTCAAGACTGATGTGGCCAAGAAGTGCCACAACTGCAAGAACCCAATCACCGGCAAGTTGACCTCCTCCTGAGTATAATCGCCTGTGTATTACCATACCCAATATCGCATCCCACGCGGTGCTGGAAGTCAACGTTAGTGTTTCAATTTAAACACTAACATGAGCTTTTCATGCAAGGCAACACATATTCTTGAAAAGTTATAAACTACAAACAGGTATGATTAATAGTTGCTGCAGTTGTCATTCTACAAAATAAACCTGCATGCCATTTAAAGTCCCATTGTTTAGCATTTAAAAGGAGTCCATTTGCAAAAAGTGAATAAAAATGAACACGTGTTTTAGTTGGATGAAGTCACTGAAAGTAATATCTGTGCTTTTATCCAATTACATAATAATATATTTATAAGAGCAGGTCCACTGGTCGACAGGCAGCCATGGGGCACCATTTTTCTCCACTAGATTCAACTAAATATTACTCAGTGGTGTCCTTTAAATAGATCAAAACTACACTATAACATGTTTTACATTCAGAGAGACTATAAAAAACTGTTTTTACCTGACTGGCGGCATCTTTGCAGGGTTCGGCCATGGCACCAACGTGGTGAACTACGAGGGTTACTCCTGGCACGAGTATTGCTTCAACTGCAAGAAGTGCTCTCTGTCTCTGGCCAACAAGCGCTTCGTCATCACTGCAGAACAAATCTACTGCCCCGACTGCGCCAAGAAGCTGTAAACGGCACAAGAATCGCAACCAAACGAGCAGCGACGCCTAAAACTGGTGGTTCACGGTCGGGAGAAAGAGTTTTTGTTTCTGGATTAGAATTTAAGTCAGTCAGTTCTGGTGATTTTCATTCTTGCAGTTAGAACTGAAGTTGCTTGGGTCATTTATCTACATAAAAATCTATATTGCAGCAACACTTTACAGTGTTGGACACAAACAGCGGCTTTAGCTTTTGTTAGATTTTTGTCAACACTATATTACTGATTAACAAGAAAAAAAATCTTTGTTCTGCTTTGCCATATTTTTGTAGATTCATACTGGAAGCTTCTGGAGAGAAATTGGCATTTAACATGTTTAGCTACTGCTGCTCATTCATAACATTGTTGAATTAGTTAATAGTTGATTCGGTTTATGAGAATTGTCTATTTACGGAGTGGTTTTACAAATTTTGAGCAATCTCTTTTAGACTGACGCTTATCTATAAATTGATTACGTAAGACTGAATTTGTGCAAAGTTTAGTGTAAAACAATAAAGCTGTAAACAAAAAATGTCAAGGTTTTTTTTTTGGGCCTCTCGACAGAAGGGAACACAAACGTCAAGCGGAATAGTTTTGCAAGACTTTATTGTTTTTACACTTTTATCATCTCCGAACACTTTAGATATATTTACAGTACAAATGTTATTCATGAACAAGGGCATCGTTAAGGGGTGTAAATCTTCCACGGAAATATGCATATTCACAGAGTTGCCCTGCTTGGGTAGACCGATTGTCGAGGCCGAGGTAAGGACATGCTTTCTTAGTTTAATGATAAAAAGCACTAAATCTCAATCTAAGGCACTGTGCTATCCTAGTAGTACTGACGACACGGAGAAGTAAGAGCCGCCGGCCCCGCACGCGAGCCATCAAAAACGCAGCCAGAGCTGGTGGGGAATGCAGTACCTGCAGCTGCAGACAGGTGCCACCCACGGATGAAAGAGATAGGAAAAGGTTTCAGGCAGGGCGTATAAATGTCACTTCTAAAATATCTGGAAAGTAAACTTTATCTTTTAGTTCCGTAATTTCACACAAATCTCCTTCAAGTCTGTACAGTAAAGCTTCTTCTCAGTAACAATCCATTAAAACATAGCGAGCAAAAATCTGTGACAGTGCCAAGACTCCCGGGGTCGTCTAGAAGAACGCATTAAAGCTAAAAGCGTGAAGCTCCAAGGGAAAGCGGTAAAAAAAAAAAAAAAAAATGGAGGGACCCGTCCGGCAGTTTGTTTTAATCTTTGAGCTAATGAACCACAGCTGGCGTCAAAGGTCAAAGATCTGGAGTAAAGACAGATTTAAACCAGGGAGGATGGAAACCTGGAGATCAAGGCCAAAAAAAAAGAAAAAAAAAGAGAGAAGCAAAAACAAGGTCCAAACTCAGAACTTAGACGATTCAAGCGAAGGGAATATCCTCTAAGCAGAAAGCTGCCACCTGAAATGACGTCTAATGTATGAAACGCAGTTCGATGACCTGAAGAGCGTCACACAGAGGCACAGCCATGACTCTCATCATGGGTCGTCCGACACGTTGCTGAAGGCTGCATCGACTCTCCTCGCCACCAGGGTAAGTTTAGTTTTACCGAGGAGATTTCAGCTTTAAGCTTCCAAACACAGACAAAGAAACATATGTTGAGTTGGGGGGGGGGCGAAACGTTTGGCCCTCTGATCTTCGGGCGTGGGTCTAAATTTTCTGTAGAAAAGGGCTTTGTGGAAATGTTTGGGTCGCCAGGCTCCCCAAATGTAACCTAGTCTGACAGGAAGTCAGATTTCCTGACGCCACTCCACCCCGAACATGGCTTCACTCGCCTAATACTGATCTTATACACAATACAATAACACTTAAATATAGGTAGAAATGCTTTCTTTCATATATAAACAGATGCCAGATTTCAATCTATCATGTAAAAAATAGCTGAAATGCATTTTTTTTTTTTTTTTTGTCAGACGTAGCAGCTTAGCGTGTCAGGGTGGGAGAGGGGACACCGAACAAATGAAACAGAACCACCTGCAGAGAGACGAGCGGATCGTCATGCGTGGGTGCGTATGACTAAAGCCGGAAACGGAGGACAGAGAATGCAACAAACTGACAACAGCACAACATCTGCGTCCCCCTCCGCAACACAACAAACACAAGATTATAGCGACGCTCAGAAGCAGCTGTGGACAACAGTTAACTGATTACACCGACGGTTATGTAGCACGACACGGTAATGGGTTTGCGACTCTGATGTTAGTAAACACGTATCTCATATACAAAAAAAGAAACCTAGATGGGCAACAAACCCGGAATCAAACTGCTGTAACTTGACTGGATGAACGAATGAATCCAGAAGCTGTCATAAATCACTCGGCGCACTCTAGTGGGCAACAGAGGGTGGGTGGAGACTATTCATATCTCCGGTTTAGGCTAGAAAGTGGAAGCCCATCGCTGCTGGATGCTGGTCGAGTTTGTTCAGCTAAATCAATGAAGTTTAACCTCAAAGTCTCTTACACATGGCCTCATGTGCAGATGTCCTGGAATATCCGCATACAAAAAAAAAAAAAAAAAAAAAAAGACTAAACATACGACAGTAATTACAATATCAAAGAAGCCCAAACTTAATAAATTACAACAATGCACCCTGGACAAAGACACAAAATCTTTTTTTAAAAAAACAAAAAACAAAACAAAAAATGATGTCAAATTCAAACATAATATAGAAAAAAAAAAGCATTTGAAAAGAAACTAAACACAGTTGGAAGAGAAAAGAGACCTGAAGCAAGCACATTTAAGGAATTTCCCTGAAGCTTAACATTTTGTTTTTCATACATGTATAATTTGAATAGATTAAGTTTCCTTGTCGTTCATGGGTGCAAAAGTAGGGGTCTTTGTTGTTGTTGTCGTCGTTTTGTTTTGAGCTCCTCCACGTGGAAAAGGAGAAGCTGTGGTGAACTTGGGGGGAGGACTTTTTAGTTTAAGCTCAGCGGGACAGGAACGTCACGAGTGCAACAGTAAGAGGCTTCTCAGTGTTGGCTGCAGCATCACATCTCTGGAGAGCCAAAGACATCCAGTCAGCCGACTTGAAACGGAAAAAAAAAAAAAAATCATTCACGACGGCCGAACAAGAGCGGCTCTCTCCTCACCTGACAGGGCTTCTATAGGTTGAGCGGAGGAATGCAGGGGGTTGACAGGGGTCCCCTTGTCCTCGAAGGCCACCCCGGTCCCGTCCGGGCTCCCGTCACAGTGAATCAGGACCTGGTTGCAGTCGTCCGCCTCCATGAGGGGCCGAGCCTTGGCGTGGACGTTGACGTTGACGTCGATGAGCTCCTCGAAGCTCCACTGGTTGGGCTTCCCGTTGAGACCGGAGACCAGCTCTGCCTTGGAGGAGTCCTCGTTCAGGAACTCGGAGCCTTCAACGAGGTGCCCTTTGGAGACCGGGCTGTTTTCGGAGGGGTGGGAGGAGAAAGAAGTGACTGCAATGTGGAGGTGTGAAGAACAGGACTTTTTTTCTTTTCCATTTCCATCCAAAACAGGAAAAAAGGGGAAAAAAGTAACAAAGTAAAGGAGGAGCTCTATGTATATTCTTCCATATATGAGAACCTTCTCAAACGTGCAATATTGAGCACAGGTCACTGAAAAAAAATGGCAGCTAATTCGGAGCAAAACCTTTGCTTTATGTATATTCTTATGTATGTTAGAACCGTTGCGTTGGAAAACCAACACACTGGACCTTTAACTCTCATGAGCTCCATATCAATATGCAATAAATGGTTCAAGTGATGAAAGTGATGTACTGTCACTCAGCTCTTTATATAGGGTCGTACCTGATTGCCTGAGTCTCGTCTGTGTTTATGCCATTGTTATTCTCCTTGTCGTCCGTCTCTGGCTGTCCATTGACGCTGGCCAGAGGCTCGTCCGGCTGCCCCTGCAGCTCACCGGAGGACAGGCCGCCCTCGGCATTGGCAGACTGTTCCTCTGCAGCCTCCTCTTTAGCAGCCAGGCCATCTAGCTGACCTACAGTGTCACCACCTGTTCCAGAGACGGCCTTGGTCAGGCCCTCCTCGTCGTTCTCTGGGGAGCACTTGTCATCGTCACCGGCGTCGGTGTCAACATCAGCGTCGGCGTCAACATCAGCATCGCCATCAACATCAACATCGTCAGCGTCAACATCAGCGTCGGCGTCAACATCAGCATCGGCATCAACATCGTCAGCGTCATCAGCGTCGGCGTCAACATCGTCAGCGTCTGCATCAGCATCTCTCTGTGCAGGAACCACAGGTAGCAGGTTACACACAAACACTCACACACCCTGTGTGCAAAACAGTTGAATTGAAATACTTTCCGCTTACCTTCGAGTCACTCTGGTCCCCTTTCCTCGTTCTCTTCATGATCTCCTCAATTCTCTGGAAAAATGAGTTTATATAAAATGTAAATGACAGCTACCGACAGCAATTTTGTCTTTCTGTGATTTTTTTTCCATGACTCTGTCCAGTCAAAACCCTGAAGTAAAAGGCCATTCTCTCCCTCTATCCATCCATCCATCTCCTCCTCGCACCTTCTTCCGTTCCATCCTCTCCTGCTGGTTCTGCTGCATGATGCGCTCCCTCTCCTGGCGGACCCGCTCCGCCTCCTCCAGGGCTTTGGCCTCCGCCTCCTCCCGCTCCTTCTGCAGCTCGACCTGTCGGGCCGCCTCCTCCTCGGCCAGGCGGGCGCGCTCCACCTCGGCCAGGCGGGCCTCCTCCTCCTCCTTGACTCTCCTCTCCTCAGCGAGCTTCTTCTCCTCCTCCACGCGCTTCAGACGAGCTTCCTCAGCCAGACGTGCTTCTTCTTCCTTCCTCAGTCTGGCGAGGTGAAGCAACGGCAAAAAAAAAAAAAAAATGGTTTGAAAGGAAATCAATTTTGGGAATTTCTGTATAGTCATGGTCCGTGGTCAGTGGTCGTCAACTGGAGGAGTCTTAGGACCCATGTTTTTTTCTCCTTATTAGTTGCAACCAAAATCTATTGCACAAAAATAAAAACGCAAGCCCACTTTCAATCATCTCTAGTAAATACATGCCCAATATTTTCTCTATAAATATATACATTTTAAAATCCCTATTTAAAAAGAGTGGAGGAAACTGCCCACAAAGCCACAACCCAATCAAAACAGCTCAACGATCCACTTTTGGGTCACGACCCACCACTTGAGAAACGCTGGTCTAGATTGTTTTTCAAAATCCAATTCACAAGAAATGCTTTGAAAAATTCCACGTCCTCTAGTCTACACATAAGTCTTTGTTTTATTCTAAATCACATGACAGGGTTTCATTAAATACCAGCCGCAATTCCCTGGAGAGCAGAAGACCTAAAAACAGCATCTCCGTTATTCAAAGTGAAAAGACAAATGTCATGGGCCATTTGCTCTCTTGGATGGGGGGTCAGGTTTAGACTCACTTCTCTTCTTCCTCCCTCTGTACCCGGAGCTGCTCCTCCTTCTCTTTCTGCTCGCGCATCAGACGGCGGTTCTCGGCGAGAATCTTGGCGGCCTCGGCGGCAGAGTTGGTGCCTGGGGTGCCTTTTGAGTTTGCCAGTTCAAAGACAAATGCAGAACATTAACTCATTCAGAAGGTCTCCGTGTTCACTGTTCAGCCATGACAACACCAGCCAGCAGCAGGAAGGAGAACACCAGCGGCTGATAAAGAGTTGCATCACTTTCACATGACAGTTCATGTGCTCTTGGAAAAAAGAAAGAAAGAAGGAAACACGATAAATCTGTGGGAATGTTCAGTCTTCCTTTGCAGTCTGTAACTTGAATCCGTGAAATGAAAACTTTGAATGCACAGGAGTTTGCATGTTCTCCCCGTCCCTGCGTGGGTTCTCCCAGGTACTCCAGCTTTCTCCCAAAAACATGCAAATTGAATTGGCCGTAGGCGCTGCTGCGAGTGTGAAGGCTTGTTTGTCTTTCTATGTGGCCCTGTGATAAACTGGTGATGAACTGGTGATAAACTGGTGACTTGTCCAGGGTGCAACCCCGCCTGCGCCCAAAGACAGCCACTAAGGCTCCAGCAACACCCCCTGGCCCTCAGGCCTCCCTGACTGCAGGAGCGGTGATAGAAAATGGATGGATGGATGTAGTTTAATCAGCTCTAACCACCAGGTGGCAGCAGAAGCTACTTCTAGTTTCTACAACTACAGGCCGACCCCTACCTGAAACTACTTTACATTTAATTTGAACAAATTTGATGCAAAGTCCCTTTGCAACACTTCATTTTGAATGAGTCGGTCTTAACATTGCTGATATGTGACTGTCCTTACAGTAAGCTGAGCCAAAATTCTTAAATCCCAAGAATACACTGTATCTTGAGATTTAAAAAAAAAAAAAATCTCTTCTGATTTTTTTTCATTTTAAGTCTGCATTGAAAAGTGAGTCAGCAAGGAGTCGTCGTGTTGGACTTAAGCAGAGTTGATTACTTCAAACAAAATGTGCCTCTGACCTCAATTTGAAATTCCTTAGTAGTTGAACGAGGGCAAGTCCGAAATAATTATTCAGTGATGAAGAAAATAACTATTTCACTTCTTCCAGCTGGTTTCAGATGTTTCTATGAAACCGACTTCATGCCACCTATCTGCAAATATCCCCAATTCCAGATGAACGGTCCCTATGAATACTGAACCTGGCTTATTAAAAACTGACAGCCAGGTACAATGTTACACCAATTATTTGAAACATGTAGACAGTGATCTGTCGTCACTCACCATCTTTGTCCTTGTCCTTGTCTTTGTCTTTGCTCTTGCTGGAGTCGGCGGCCTGCAGAGACAAGGCCTGGATGGGCATCATGTCCTTGGACTTGGAGTCCCTCTTTCGTAAAGTGGTTGGTCCGGGCGGGGTGAGCGCCTGCTTCTGTATGGGTGGAGGTTTGGTCGCGGCCGCAGGCTGAGGGGATGGCGGGCGCTGTTTCGTGGCGGCAGGTGAAGGCGGGCGTGCCTTGGAATTTTGCCTGAAAGATGAGAATTCCCACTTGAGTCTCTGTGAAATGAAAGACTCTGTGACGCAGCAGTGGGGTGGGGGTGGAGGGGGTGAGTTTGGTGTTCTTACTTGGTAGCGGCTGGGGACGGGGTCCGCTTGGGGGCTGGATTGGGGGCTGGGGAAGGAGAGCGGTTGCGTGCCAGGCTAGTGGACGGGGAGGGCGGACGCTGCCCCCGGGGTGACTGCTGCTGCTTGTCCCTCTGGAATTTGCAAAGACGACCGCTGACCGTTACTGACACAGAACGGCATCGTCACACACGCAGTTAGGGGTTAATGTGGAAAGAGCAAGAAGCAAGGCGGCTCAACCGAAATAGAAAGTTTTGATAGTATCTCCGACGGTCGTGTAAAAGAAGCCGTTGGTCACGATGTCATTCATTCATTTTAAATTCCCTCTAATTCTATGTTCAGAACTGAGCAAAATCCCTGAGTTGCGTCACACATTCAATACATTCCTTATATTAGCTTTGCCCCCCTCCTGTCTCTCAAGACCATGCAAAGTTTAAGAGGAAACTGTTTCCTGCCTGTAGCTCAACCTCATCAACCTCCCTCTCTCTGTACCGTGCGCGCACGTGAAAATTCTGCATCACGGCACAAATCTGCTTATTTGCATGAGAGGATGTAATAAAGTGGTGAGGAGAGCCAGAGGCCTTCAGACATTTGGATCCAGGGTGGAGTCTGCTTTGCATGGCCTGATCCGTCCACCGCCAGGCGACTATGCATCCCTTTGTCTCACTCTATGGTAATGAGCGCCTTCACACGTACAGCCGACAGCAGATAAAGCCCCAGGCCACTGGTGGCCATTGTCAATTTTGCGAAACAGAGAGCTGGACAAGGCGACTTGGGCCCTTTGAATTTGAACATGATCGCCGGCAGTCGGCAGCATAAGGATTTTCCCTACGCTGGTGTCCTGCAGCAGCGCTTTGACATGCAAATGTTGGCTGGATGTGTGCATATCAATCACACACTCGGGTGCTGCCTTAGACGCACGCGGCAGTGGCAGCGTGAATCTCTGGAAAGCCACTGATTTGTTTCCAATTCTTAGGAGTGTGATTTTAAAGGGATTCGTTCTGTACATAAACACACAACAACAACAAAAAAACAGGCAGACTGATAAACGTCACCATCCAGATGACGAAATTATTGAAAGGTTACGTTCATGTAGTTTCAGAGTGAAGTTTTGAAACTCATCAAAACGTTTAAATCAATGCACTTTCCCAGCATCATAATATATAATAAGATAACTTATCATAATAAGTGATCCAAATGTTCAACACCATTATATTGCTTCCCAGAAATACGTAAAGTCCACCCTTTACTAGGGATGCAAATGAACAATTAATTTATTAATCGTTCAAATAATTGCGACTAATCTAATTTGATCGATTAAATTCTTAATTGACAATTAATCGATAATCGATTAATTGTTTGCATCCCTACCCTTTACTTTAGCAAACTCAACAATTGAGAAAATGCTATGAAAAAATATAGAAGTTAAAACTGAGTGTTTTTGCAAGAGAATGCAAACAAAGGGCTAACTTTGTAATTTAGTGGAGATCTTTGGGTGATTAATTATGCAGCGCTGCTTCTGGAGCCCAAGATGAAAAGAAGAAAGATCTTAGAAAAAAACATTCCGCAACGTGTCCTTACCAGGTTGGGGTCAAGCGCGCCGTCGGCCGACACAGAGGTGGTCATGCCGCCCTTCTGTCGGTCGATGCTGCGGCTGCGCACGGGTCCGCGCGGCGGGTGCAGGGGACTGGCGGAGGCTGAGCGAGGACACAGGTGACACTCTGGTAAAGGACACAGTCATCGCAGGGGCCGGAGCGGGAGTGCAACCGAGGGCAGGCGCGAAAAGTCGGGCCGAGTTGGGCAGCAAAGCAGCGAGGGAAGAATGAACAGAAGAAGAGAAAAAGAAGAGGGGAAGCAAAAAAGAGGTGGGGGTCCAGGGTGTGGAGGGGGGGTGGGGGCAGTGGTAGTTGACAGGAAGGAAGGGTGAGGGGAGAAGAGCAAACACAAAAAAAAAAAAAAGCCAATTGTTAGACGTAGCACCGTAAGCAGGCGACAGCAGGATTTCTGAAGCATTGATCGGGCAAAATTATTGGAGATGCAAGCAACAGAGAGGAACCATTTCCCAACACACAGACCCCCGCAACCACCGGGAGGTGCAAAGGCCTCTGGACGCAACACAAAGACACCCGAGCAACGAGCAAAAACACACACACTGTACAAAAACCTACAGCTGACAGCACGACAAACACAACACACATCAAACAGGTTTTATTAGTACACTAAAGGAGCAGTGGATGTTTTCCGTGTTGTCGTGTTCAGTTCACTTCTGAGTCTTTCCTGCTAAAAACAGATCCGCAGAATAAAAACCTGCTGGAACTTCCTGCTCGGTTTTGATTTGGGTTGCATCATAATTACAAAGATAGACTGACAAGAGAGAAAAAAGAAAGGCTGCGCTACCCCGGGCTGTGTGTGCTTAAGTGCAGCCAATCACTAGTGAGGAGGGTGAGGGCTGTTCTCCGCTGGCTATGAGCTTGCTGTGTCAGATTGTGGGATTAGCCACGATAATCCCGAGACCTGGAGGACTCTCCCTGCCACTGCCTGCAACACAAAAGTGTTTTATACTCCCTTCTGAGCGTTCACGAGGCCGAGCCCTCCCCTCTGCTGCAGCAGTGGGGGATGTGTCATGTTTCAGCTCCGACTATATTTAGCGGAGGATCGATCCCGACTAATGGGAGTGTAATGGCTAATCAATAGGCGGCGTAACCTAAAACCAACGCAGGGATGAAGCTGCATCATCAAGTCAACATGGGGAAAATTTTATATTCTCCCCCCCCCCCGGGGAAAAACATGCCATTAGTTCGTGTCGCGTATCGAAGTCCGAGGGAAATCCGGCCAAACTGCCAGAACACATGCAACAGTGTGATTCTAACGTAACAAGAACCAACAGGTAAGCAGCTTAGCGCAAATCTCCCGGCGTGGTGGCCGGTTCCTCCTCGGATGCAGCTCGCGGCCAAGTCAACCCCTCGCTCGGCTCAGCGCACAACATCCAATTGTGTCAAATCTGAGCGTGCGTGCGTGCGGGGTGGACCCGTGCGCGCGTGTCAATATTTACCGAGCGACGGCTCGCTCTCACATGACTGTGCTTTGCCGCCATCGACTACTGTGATGCAAAAAACACGACACAAACGGCCGATTGTTGTTCCAGCGGTGGCTTTTTCAAAGCGCAGGAGGCCGGAGACTCGACTCGCAATAATCCCGAGAGGCCGACGTTTGAAATGCACCAGGAAGGCGAAGGGGCGTCTGCAGCGGGGGAAATGTGGTTCAACTGCAGTGAAACCGTGAGCAGCTATTTTCTAACGGCGAGAGGCTTTTATGACGGGACGGCCCCGCCCTACATCCTACCATCCCCTCTGTCAGGCTCTCCGACACTGAGGTTACCTGGAGCATCTTTTCCTTCTGCTGACAGCGCGGCGGCACTCTTGCTCCTAGCTAGTGAGGCCTGGGTGGGGGTGAGCAGGCGACTAAGGACCCCTCCGTCCACAGTGCTGACCGGTGGCCTGCGAGCTACTCGGCCAAGGAAAGAAAAATAATGAACCCGGGAAGGAGGAAGAAGAAGGAGGGAGGAAAAAAAGGTAACAAAAGGGGCCGGGAGGAAAGAGTGGAATAGGAAGGGGGGTGGGGGAGGTGGGTGAAGGCAAAACAAAGGAGGGACAATTAATTTAGAAAGGGCACCATGTGATTGAACCAACAGGAGAGAATTGGCATCAATGAAGAAATAAAAAGTCCCAATCATCTTGCAGCAGCAGCTGATCAACTGTCTTTATGTTGTTAGCGTTCTGTGATATTAGAATAGAACACAGATAAAGGCAGTTAAAACAGACTGCAGAGGAAGAGCAATGGGATTCATCATGGATTCATTGTTGGTAAAGAAAATAAAAGAGAGAGAAAGAGGCAGTTTGAACACTGGTAGATGAGGTCAAATCAATGGCTTCTCAGGGAGGGTGGAGGTGAGCTGGTGACGGACATGTAAATACATTAGTGGGCTATGAGAAAGAAGAGGAAGTATTATTGGGTAGGGAGACAATAAATAAAAGAAACCTGTGACTTGAAGGGGTGAAGTGAGACGTTGTGACCGAGCAAAAGATCTTCAGCTTCTGTTGTGCAAATCGTACTCTGGTGCGATTAAGAGAAGAGTTTAAATAGGGGAGGCTGACACGAATTGATTGCACAAAAAAGAAAAGAGCAAGATGATTGTGAGAGCACTTTGAAATGGTTTGACTGCACAGCAGAAAAAAGAGCTCTTGCTTCAATGAAGAAGAAGAAACTGTTTTCCCTTGATATAAAGCAGTGATGTAGGGCTACCTCTGATCTAGTTCCCTAAACCCAGCACTGGAGTCACACTTCCTATTAGAACCCTATCACTGGGAAGACATCTGCTCAGGACAGACGTGTTTGTGTTAGCTGACGAACGCTCCTGGTGCGGCGTGTCCTGCTGTTCTGCACCCCGGTGATGGAGAACCGCCTGCTGTTGAACTAAGAGTGAAGCCGCTTGGCAGATATGTGGAGTTAAAAAGATGTTGCGTGTCAGTTGTCGTGTTAATGTTTGACTAAACCACAAAAGAACAAACAAACAGACAAGGACAGTGACGTTACGTGGACGGTACGAGGAGTCGGGGTCGGTCGACGGACAAAAAAACCCCCAAAGCTGTGGTGGTTAATGACAGAACAGAGAGTGCGGTGGGTCGCCGTGGTCCCTTCTGTGCTCTGGTGGGATGGCACTGACACACACCAGACACACACACACACACACACACACACACACCAGACACACACACACACACACACACACACACACACACACACACACCGCTAGAGCAAGAGCACAGCGACACGGATCCAGCTATGATGTCATCTGGGAAAAGGAGGGGGGAATTGGACGGGAGGGAGGGACAATCAACACTTGACAACAACAATGCACTGTGCTAGCGCCGCAGGCTGCTCAAGAAAGTTATTTTGCATGACAGAAAAAGAGAGAAGTAGGGATGCAAATTATCGATTCATTCATTCATCGTTAGTTGATTGACCTTATCGATTAATTAACGATTAATCGACTAATTAGCGCTTAACCGATAAGAGGCGATTTTTCCTGGCAACCTAAATTTCAAAATGAAAAATGTGTAAGGAACACATTATTTAAACCTTAAATAATGTTAAGGGTCCAGTGTGACCCATTTTTACATTAGAGAACAGAAGAAACACCCAAAACATTTATCCTCTGACTTTAAGTTGACTGCACATTTCAACAAAGTAACTTGTTTTAGGTACATTATGACCATCACAGGATCTACAGGTGAATTGCTCTTTCATGCCACAACAATGTTATAATGTTATTAACTACCCATGTAAAAAACATTCAATTAATTGCAACTAATTTAACTTAATCGATTAAATTCTTAATCGACAATTAATCGATAATTGAATAATTGTTAACATCCCTAGAAAAAGAGGGCTTTGGCCACAGGTGAGAAACGCAGCGCTGTGCACAACGTGCTGGGTTAGGACGGCAGAGAGTGAGTGGCATCACGAACCACCATGAATTCAAAGCGTTCTCAGTTAATCGCAGGCAAAAACGATGCAAGAGTGCTCAGAGTGATCGGAGTGATCAGCAGCTGCCGGGCAAGATGTCATTAGGTGGAAAGGAGGCACAAAATGAAGGCAGACGCGTAAGAACACTTGAACGCCCCCGTAACATTAGCCGAGGAGGATGCGGCCTGCTATCAAGTGTTAACCCCGTCTGTCTCGCTGATGAGGAACCAAAAGCAAGTCGAGAGACGGAGAGCAAGCCACGGACACCGCAGCAGCATGCGTGTTACTCCCGGAGGCGTGGCCTGAGCCATGCAGATAGGGCCGTGAATTATGTAATATATATATAAAAAAAGACAAGCCGATTGTTCATGCTCGCCACCTTGATCATCCGACGTCCCCTTATCGAGCCTGGTAGGGGTCGCGGCAGCTCGGCCCACACTTACTCGTGTGAGGGAGGAGCTTCTCGTCTTCATGGAACGGCCTGAGGGCATGAGAGCGGAGCCGAGTTACAGCCAGCGAGGCACCAGGAGGCGAGGGAGTGAGTTCCCCCCCACCCCCGAGACACTTTTGCCGATCATGTGCACTTCATTAGGCTTCATGAGAGTCACCGGGCTAGAGCAGCGAGCAGCTGACGTCCGTGTTTACTGAATAATACGTCAAAACAAAGAGAAGGGAGTTTTACTTCCCCCTCTCGGAAACAACCAGCTGCTAAAATGAATGTGAAATAGCGACAGCAGCTGGTAGCGTGGACAATTACAGCCCCGCTATATGATATTAAATGTAAGGATAACAGGTGAGTGCTTCAGCTTCTGGAGAAGCTGTTTGGGGTTTGCTAGATGGTGTCGCGTCTCGGTGTGGGATGTTAAGAGGGTCTTTAGCACCTGTCTGCTCCACTTGAAGCTTATTGCCATCTTCCTTACTGGCCTGAGTGGCAGTGGCATTGCTAGGCAACCGGTTACAAGATGAACTTCTGGGCTTAGCTCCTGAGAGACAATGATGAAACACTCAGTGGTGAAATGACAACAGTGCTCCTCCGTCAAATGGTATGAAAGTACATTCACAGGTTTCAAGAGAGACGGTGGCAAAAAAAAAACAAGAAGAAAAAAGATGAGGCACTTTAAACTGGCAGTCTATTGAAACTGTGGACAGAAAGAAACAACCGTGTCGCATCGACCATTTCTTTCTGAAGAAGATTCATTCCTTCTACACATTATTTTGATTATTTTCAATTTCTGAGTCAAATAGATCAATTCAGACAATCTGATTCGAGCCGCGCAGAGACACGAGGCCAATGTGTGCAGCTGCAAAACTGAGACAAACAAAAGATGAAGTGGATTTTACCAGTTCTACCAGCTCGGTGAGCACAGAAGCCCAGTCCTGGATGTGGCCAGCGCATGGGTCGGAATTTACTTGTGCGACCTTGCGGCCTATTTACTGGACCTGTGTTACTATCACAGAGCAAACCTGACAACAAAGACTATGCCTATGCGGATGACAAGAGACCATCCGAATCATGGCAGAGTACAGCAGTGAAGGGAGGGAGGGAGGGAGGGAGGGAGGGAGCAGCTAGGATGGGAAGGGGAAGGAAGGGAGAGAGGGAGGGGAGGAGGGGGGGGTGCAGGTGACTTACTTTTGTCGGGAGATTTGATGAGGGTGGCAGAGGAGGAGGAGAGGCGTTTGCTGATGCCAGCGTCAGGCGGCAGTTTCAGGTTCATGGTGGATGTGGAGCGCTTGTCTACAGGGAGGGAAGGAGGACGGACAGACAGGGGAGGCGGCGTTTACACTGGAGGTTAGCCAAGGGGAGGAGGAGGAGGAGGAGGAGGAAGGGTGTGTGGGGATCCTACTGGGATGTTTAGTAGGCAACATGTGGCCTGACACGGTGAATATTTCAACACACACAAGATAAAGTCAGACGCGCCAGTGAACATGGTTGGTGTCGGTTCTTCAGCGGCGAACCCGGTGGTTTTTTTTAGTGCCAGAGAAATGTGCGAGTGAGTAAACAACCGGTGCTTTGATGGCTCCCAAAAGGGGCATCAAGGGCAGAGAAGGCTCAGAACTGCTTTCAGCCCTGTCATTTGTGTGTGTTAGCCTCAACATGCGACGGCGGCCGTGAGTCCTGAAAGTGCCCCCCCGAAAGGTGACGGTGAGTAACTTCAAAAGCCAAAACAGGGTTAGTGACACACTGGCAGCAGGGTGGGGGTGTGGGCGGGGGAATCGGTCGTGCCGAAGCGTTCCGGAGCACCGGAGCACAGTCCATGCTGCGTTGAGCGAAGGCGCAGAGCCAAAAAAAGAGATCAAACAAAAACTAAAAACCTTGTCGACTCCTGGGCGGCTTTTCTGGCGAGGCGGGGGAGACAACTATTGTTATGGGGGACGAGACGCTGCCGTCAGAGTCTCCTGTAGGGGGGGGAAAAAGGTAACTTTCAGAGAGGAGCGAGAACATGGCCGACTCCCCCGCACGAGGCCAGCGGGGGGTGGGGGGTGACAGTAGGAGGTGGCGGCCAGACCCTGTGACACCCGGTGCCTGCGGCGAGCCTCGCCGACACCGAGCGCAGCTAATCGATACGTCACCAGCTGGAGCCCTGCGGAACACAAACACTCCCTTCTACTCCCCATTCACAAACAAACTGCGACCCGACTGCGGCTCGCCGATCACGGATAAACCGTCTTGAAGGCAAAACAGCAGCGAGAGGGGGAGTCAAAGTTCCAACACCGGTTCCCTCAGGACTGCTGGCATCTGCTTTGCTTTTTCCACTTTCCATGCAAACACCACCGAGTAGCGCGACAGAGGGTCCGTACCTGTCCGTCCCTCAGAGTCAGTGGACAGCCCCCCCCAGGACCACCGCTTCTGCCTCTGCTCCATGCGCTGGCTGCGCTCCATCGTCCGCCGCATCACGGCCTCGTAGTGCTCCTGCAAGCACGGGGAGACAACAGCAGTTGCGTTTCCATTGCCTCTAGAACTGCACGGATATTTTTTTTTTTTTACAAGCCATCAAAGAGAAAAATATAACAACCGTTCTTGACAGCAAACAAACGGAAACTTAACGTCCAGCAAGATTTTATGAGAATTGTGGCTGATGCGCTTCACACCATTCAATGGAAACACCTGCAAATCTCAATTGCACTTGTCTTGTCTTGTCCACATTTCAGAAATATCGCTTTTATTTTGACATAAACTGCAATGGAAACGCAGCTACGACATTTTCCTCCAAGCTCAGATCTTTTTATGTCATTTTCTACTTGAAAAGCTCCTTTTTTAATTTAAATATCCTCACTAACATACAAAAGCACGGCAGCATCAGCGTGTGTCAGCTGCTCCAAACTCAGCTTCCACCCAGCGGTACCTTCTCCTCCTCCTGCTTCTGTTTCCTCTTCTCCTCCACAGCCATCCGCTTCTGCTCCTCCTTCTTGCGCTGCTCCTCCACCTTCTTCTGACGCTCCTCCAGCTGACGCTCCACCTGCAGCTTGGCCTTGCGCTCCCGTTCCATGATCTGAGTCTCGCGCAACGCTGGGGGCGGGGAGGACGCAAACGCATGGATGTGAGAAAATAACTGCGGGGTAACTTTAGGGAAGTTAAAAATCCAAAAAATTCCCATCAGGCGTTCCCACTTGGTTTCAAACCCAAAGAATTCCTGGACCTGAGACCGGGGTTGTGCCCTTACCCTGTTGTTTATCCGCCTCTTCTCGCCTCTCTTTGGCCACTCGCAGACGGTCGTCTATCCTGAGCGCCGCTCCGTCAAGGACTGCAAGGACACACGGGCGACACGCGCATGTAACCGAAAGGGCAACCCTGCAGATGGGAGCCCGTTCCCACAACATATGAGTGGATTACAACGGAAGCGCTGCAGCGCTACCCAGGCAGATGTGTGCATAAGACTGTGTCCTTAATGAGCTTTGCCAACTGTTACAGTAATACACTGATGACTAAGACTCACCGGCAGTAAGCCACGCCGAGGGGAGATGAGATGGTGGTGGTGGTGGGAGTGGATTGTGTTGCATTTAATGGCTCAGATTATGGATAGACAACGGCAGAGTGACGGCCGGAGTGCTTCTGTGTCAAGGTGTGGTATCGTTTACCTGGCTTGCACCCGTGAGGCTTTGCTGGCGCACTGGCGGTTGGTCCGGGACTGTTTCCTGACAGGCTGCGCCGCTCCTCGGCCTGTGCCTGTGCAGCTGCAGCTGTATGCAGGGAGGGAGGCGGGGGGGGGGGGGGGGGGGGTGTCAGGGGGAGAAGCACACAACTTTTTTTTTTTTTTTTACACAGTGAAGCAGTGTCACGTCATGTCGCGTCTGACTAAGCAAGTCAAACAGTATTGAAGGAACTGTGGCGGCGCGTCGTGCTTGAATCAGCTGTTCTCTCCGCAGCCTTCTGCTCTCCGTCGGAATGCAGGAATAATCTAGCGGATTGAAGGCTTCACAACAATCCGGCCATTCAACCCCCCCCCCCCCCCCCCCACACGCTCGGAGGCGTGGGCTACTATGGGAAACATGTTTAGAATGCAACCGTAGCTTCTTGACGTACACGAGTGGCGTGCACTGTGATCTGTCAGTCTGTGGAAATCACATGATCATTTGTTGTGCTGTGATGACAGTTTAGGTACAAAACCTGTGAAATGGGAAGATCTAGAAAAGAAAAAAATACATACGTGTGTGTGTGTGTATATGTATATACACACACACACACATATATCTATACATACACATATACATATATGTATGAGTGTTTGTGTGTATACAACTATCTATCTATCTCTATAGCTATCTATATACATACATATATATACACACACAGATACATACATATATATCTGTATGTATACACAACTATCTATCTATCTATATACATAAATACACACAGCAGTATATAACACACACACACACACACACACACACACACACACACACACACACACACACACACACACACACACACACACACACACACACACACACACTGTGTGTACTGTATAAAAAAAGTCCCTTTGTGAAAAGCATCAGATGCAAAACGGCCTCTTCTTCTAAGCCAACCACAGACTGAGGAGCAGGTTTCCAAGCCACAGCGGATCACAGAGAGCCACAGAGGCAGGAAGGAAGGAAGGAAACAGTGAGGAAATGATCGAGCTTTATGAGCAAAGTATCAAGTTTTCCCCCTGTTTTTGCCCTCCTCTGTCAATGTTCAGTCAGCAGCAGAGAACTGCTGACGACAAGGTAAAGCAATTGTCTGTCATGAGGTGTTCACATTACAACAACCCTCGCAGCTGCATTCGGACAGCAGCCTCCAATAAAACGGCTATAATGCACGTGGCAAAGGTCTTTTTTTATATTTGTAATCACTTTTTTTTTTTTTTTTTTTTTTTAAAAGACTGGTTTCACACTTGCTACATTGCAATTTAGTCAGACAAGTAAAAACCCAG
This sequence comes from Nelusetta ayraudi, assembly GCF_046127955.1. Taxonomy (NCBI): domain Eukaryota; kingdom Metazoa; phylum Chordata; class Actinopteri; order Tetraodontiformes; family Monacanthidae; genus Nelusetta; species Nelusetta ayraudi. Next base: position 4,035,211 of record NW_027466140.1, on the reverse strand, counting down.
ATGTTTCATGATTGGAAATCAAGCTTACAACTGTTGCCATAAAAAGTTGAGGCTCATTTGAAAAGGTTAACGTGTGGACACGCTAATATCTGAGTCGAGTATCAGAACGGCACACTGATTGAGTAACAAACGCTGTGTTATCCTCATGAACGCTGAACCTAAAGCTAAATACTTTTCACTCTTACACGACGCACAGGGGACAAGATAAGAACTAGCTTAGCGAGCCGCCCTAGTGACGCGGTGCGCTGAGTCACGATGATGTGCACTCAGGGCGAGGGATAACCACACGGGCCGTGACACTGCCTCAGATCTGAGCCGAGTTGCGACCGTCACACCTTCACCTGGTGGCGCTCACCGCTTACCCTGCTGCTATTCGTATTCTTCTTCATTCCAGCAGGTCATAAAGGTTATAGGTATAGAAAAATAGATACACATCCGCATGCATTTATCCATCCACATGTGATATTCGATCAGCCTGTGTGGTCTGCAAGTATTATGTAACCAAAAAAAGCTATGGGGGCAAATTCAGGGAATCAGATTGACTCTCAGTGAAAGGCTCGTTTGTCAAAGGCTAACCGCTAACTGCTAACAACAGGCTGAATGAACCGGAGTTACAATAATTCTCATGACCACAGCCAAGCGAGGTGCAATGCAGTGTGAAGCGACATTCATATATTTCATAATCTCTACAAGCAACCTTGCCCTAAGCCTGTACATTAATTGGCCAAATTCTGGAAGTCAGACAGTAGTAACTATAAAAATGCTTATGTCCAGCTTGGATGCCAGGCAACATCTTAACTTTATTTGTCATTTATTTCAGTACAAGCGCAGAAAAAAAAACGCTAACTTGTGCATTTGACAAGATGCTTTCATGCGTGTCGGTATTTAAATTATTCCTAAACAAAGTCTGCTTTGTTTATATCAAAGGTCAAAGAATAAAACGCAAGGCATCCTGCGAAGCGGGCCAACTGTTGCTAGGTGACAGGAACAGGCGCGATGGACGGATGAAGAGCTTCTTCACCGTGATTGTGCCTGAATCAACAGAGACGCCGACTCTGAAATGGGCTGATTCGTAGCGCGATCGAGACAACGCGGCAATAAAAAGGGGGAGAGAATTACCCTGGAGATTAGGTTTGCTCACAACCGTTACTTCCAAGTGGTGTACATCATCACAATAAAACAGTGTGTTTTAAACCTGAAGGGAGGTCGCTGATAGGTTAGAACACGCGATAAGACAAAATCAGTGAAAAAACTGAGTCAAAATAAATGAAGCCTCTATTACTTCTCCTTCTTCCATTACGTAACATTAAGGCAAACACATCAGCTGACAAAATGAACTGCTGCCAATACAATAAAACAACTTCCTGTCATGAACAGTAAGGCCGAGTTTTTCCACTGTTGATTGCCGTTGAAATATACCTGCCATGTGCGGACGTGCTGTTAGGCGCCGACTGCAGGTCATAAACCCTGTGCACAGTTGCAGCACCACAAGTGTGTCGCTGAGACAAATAGCAGGGAGGCATTCTGTTTCCCGACACATCTTAAGAGAGAGAGCGGGAGAGAGAGAGAGAGAGAGAAAGAAAGGGAGAGAGAGATGGAGAGGGAGAGAGAGAGAGAGAGAGAGCCAGGTGTGCTCACAGAAATGACAAGGGCCAGTTCTAAGTTGTCTCTCTCCTCTCTATCACTATGGAGACTTGCACTCATTAGCATATATCAGTTCTGCTGGAAGAAGAGACGAGGCGAAATGCTTCAAGATGCAGGAGAGGGATGAAGATTAAAAAATTTAAAATAATTCATGGAGAGTCAGTCGTTATTTTAGTTACTCGCTTAACTGTTGCAGATGGTTTTTAGATCATTTAGTTCAATATTAGTCTGGTAATGTCACACATGGATTCTCACAACAGTTATCATTAGCTTAGACATTATCCAGTGGCAGGATATGAGCTGGGCAAGTGTTGCGACAACTGATGATGAGCTTGTTTACGTAGGTTCAGACTGGCAAGTAGTTAAGATCACAAGTCGGATGCGTGCACTGACACACTTTCGAGTTCGACAGTGCAGCAGTCGTCGCAAGTCGTCAGCTGAATTTTGGATCAGTTTCAGTGTGTGACGGTGAATAATATACAAATTGTCTTTCACCGCCCAAGACAAGCAGGACACAGTTGTGTTGGCCCCGCCTCCTGCTCTCAAGGGGACCAGCGGTTGTTAAGCGAGCACTGACACTATGAGGTGAGGTGGCACCTCAGGTGACAACACAGGAGTGAACTAGAGCAATAGAGTCACCCCTCCCACCATTTCTGTTCATGAAGACTCTTACTTAAGGCACAAGTGAAAGTCCCACATGATGCCATTTGTTTATAATAATAAAACATCTTGGTAAACTATCAGGATACAAAGACTTTTCTCCTTTTAACGTTGAAAAATTGGAACACAAACCCTTCGCTGATTATTGACTTGTCGAGGTACACCAATCCATTAGTTTTCAGCAGGAGGCTAAAAACAAGCATTTACACAAGCGGCTGCAAACAGAGGGCTAAATATGTCGAAGCGAGTGCCGTAGAAAACAAGGCATGAAGCGACGACAGACGCGACATTAGCCGATTTTGTCTGCAGACAGAAGTCGCAGGACACCCTCCCAATCTTTCACACTGTTATGAAGAGGGCGAACAAACCCGCTACCCAAAGGGTGGTGCCAAGAAATGTGGCGCGACACAGCAGGTCAGGCAGAAACCCCAAACACACAAGCAGGCCAGCCAGAATTACATCACAACCCTTGTGCAACAAATCCTCAAACTTTTCAAAAGCACGTGCGGCAGCTCACAGTGGATCGCCATAAGACGGCCGGATGGAACAGTGAGTGGTCTGAACACACCAAGGCCTGCTTGTCACTGAGCAGGTGGCAGATTTATAAGGAAAAATGATTTCCGTTGCTTTGTTCAAGAGTTGTTAATGAGGAGTGCTGAAGCCCATTCACTGGATTTTAATTGCCGTCTTCATCCTCAATTATTGCCATCGTGATCTGCGACATTTCCCAGAGGAATCCAAACAACCTTTTTAGGGGGACTGACAAAAATCCAACTAAGCGAGACAGAATCAGAACAGAAAAGACCTCTGATAAGAAAGTGTGGGCCAGGGCCTGTTTTTACTGAGTGCAGCTCTTACTGCAGCCCCACCGCCCAGCACAATTAAGTAGCTTGTTGGACACGGGCAGGAAGTGTCTGGGCTGCTTAATGAAAGGGTGGACAGTCATTTGCTGGTAAGGAAGGATTTTCTACACACACACACTCACACACACACACACACACACATCACATGAATTCAAGGCATAGTAACTTCCTTCACGTAGCAGACACCATGAAATGTAAGTCAATTACCAAGCACCTTTTTTTAACCAAGTTGAATGAAACACTTTGGCTTCCTATCGTTGTCCCGAGATCTCAGATAATACTACTATGACTGACACACACACACACACACACACACACACACACACACACACACACACACACACACACACACACACACACACACACACACACACACACACACACACACACACACACACACACACACACACACACACACACTCTTAAAGTCAAACACACCAGATCTTCCCTGGGATTACTTGAGATCTCTTGTGCCATGGTAAGCCAAGGCTATTTGCAGTACGGGCAGGATAATGGTGACATCGCATGCCCATTTCCCAGGCAGACTCCTTCAGTGGGACTGTATTTCAATGTGGACAAAGACATTAACGGGATTACCAACGCTGACAAAATCATTAGTAATCATCATCGCATGTGTTCAAAAGGGTGATGGGACTTTTATGAAGGATGGTTCGACAGTACACAGCCAGTTTTTATCACCAACGCTGAGAATAATACTGAATTAAGAGAACACTGCACAATACACGGTGATACTGATGAGAATGACTAGTGTTGCAGAACTAGCGTTGCGCATGTAATTGGTATATAAACTAAGCTAAATATTTACAAACAGAACACAAATAATAAATTGCGCTTTCGAGTGAGCTAAATACATAAAACGGTGGAGAAAAGGCGGAAGATACTGCAATAAAGCAACACTGACGAAACACTGACCTTTGGTATGGCTTACACAAATCAATACGTTTTGTTATTCAAATCTTTGGCACACGCCGACACGCCTGGGTGGGGCAGCGGACGAGGAAGAGGGATGCTGGATATCTACTAGATTAAAGGTGCATTCACACAGAATCCAACAGGGGGATGAAAACGCAACGCTTCCCATTCACTCCCGATATAACTGCGCAGCAAGAGACAGTGAACATTCAACTTTCAATGCCACACCGCAAACTGCCGACCTCAACTATCACATCGACGCACCGTTGCGTTAATTGCCAGAGACATCCCTCACTCCAGAATCCGTGTGTTTTCATAACAGGGTTAGATTTGCTGCGAACGTACTCCTGAAGACGAGATGCAGAACCTGCACATCTAAAATCTAGGCTGGTCCACTTCCTGCGGTTGAACGCAGCCTGTTCAAAAATGTTCCTCATACTTTCAATTCCACAGTGGGAACCTCTCTGAGGCGGGATAAGGGTAACCTTGCAGCGTGACGCCCACTCGTGTCATCTCTCCTTGGACACACTCTTGTGAGAATGCACATTAGCTGAGTCAATTACCAGCGTTATTATTATTATTATTGTTGTTTTGTTTTTTAAAACTGTCATTCTCCTGCTGTGACTGGTGGTTCGAGCCAGCTGACGTTTAAAAAAAAAAAAAAAAAAAAAACTTCAGGCATTCCTCATCGCTCTACAGTACAGTGTGAATATTTTCTTTGAACCACAGATTTGGGTGGATGTGAATTCCATGATTGAAAACACAGGATTGAAAAGTTACAGAAAATAGGAGCAGGTTGAGTGCTAAAAACAAAACAAAACAGCAACATAGATACTGAAAGAAATCCGAGGGGAAAATTCCTCATAATTTAATGTACTTCAACCAACTGCGACTCTGGCCATGAAGTGTTGCATTCATGTGCAAGGGCAGCAAGACATTGGCGTCTTTGGGGATGGGAGCAGCTGAAGCGTGGATGACGGCAGCATTGTCTGAGATTTTTTGGACGCTGTAAATAAGCCTCCATAGGCCTATTTAGAAAAGTCCAAGGTGACATTTGTTGACCAAAACACTGCAGCGATACAACACAGGGCCCGCTAATCCAACCCAACGCACTTTATCTACTTTATCTCCCACGGAGACGTTTCAAGACTTAGCAGCCAGTGTACCGTCTGCAGCGTCAGACACTCCACATTTATCATAAATTCAGGTCACACATTGTTACAGCGGCTAACCCCGGGGTAGACAAAACAGGGGGGAGGTGGGTGGGGTTGGGTTGCCATATGCCAACATACAGGCCGCCAAATGATGTAAAATATAATAAGGAACACGTTGTTTAAAAGTGGCTTCTTTTTTTCCCCTTCTTTTTTAGCAGGAAGCAACAGAACTGCTGATGTCCTGACAAGTTGCTGAGCGCCAGCTCAATTTCTTTCTTTTTTTTTTTTTTTTGTCACATTGGTCGCTTTGGCTGGAGTGTGGAGGTGAACTTTCTCTGACAGCAGCAGCAGATGACACGATTCTGACGATAATCCCCCAAGTGATGGGCAACGTTATCTGAGCCCAGCATCGGTGGCTAAGTTAGCTCTGTTTACCCCGGCTTTCGCAGTTAGTAAAGTGCAGTCTAACACCATTGCCAGACTTGTATTTTTGCCCAAAACCTTTAATTAATTTAAAGAAGAAAAAGAAAATCAACTTTAACTTTTTAAAACGAGACAAATGGACCAGCGAGGTTAGCTAGGCGCCAGAGAAGCAAAGGTCGTGATATGGCAACCGGCTTCCTACAACTCACGGTCCAACTCCAAGCTAACGTTGACTGCAAGTTTGCGACTTAACTTGCTACTTTAGCTCGAATGTAAAGAGCGCATTGATATGTGTATTAACCAGGAGGGTTAATTTATTTAGTTAAGTTCGGCACGCTTTTGTTGTTTGATCTACAAGTAACGTTTTCCGCATCCATTGTCGACAGACAACCCGGGGACAGCGAGCTAACGTCGGTAGCGCCAGGAGCTCGCCGCGGTAACAACTCGTTGAAAGAACCCGGCGGCGGCAGGCGGTACTTGTCGGCACAAGTTACAAAGCGAGAACTCCGTTGTATGACAAAACTCCGCATCACATTTAATGAAGCTTTTGTTCCGTCTTAATCTTACCCATTTGGGCTCGCAAGCCTTTGAGAGTCGTAGCGCCCTCCGCCATTTCTATGAAGTTTCCCCTTCTCTGTTTTTTTTCCCCCTCTAGAGCAGGGGCGCGCAACTCATCGCTGTCGGCCAGGCAGGGACTCGGACACCGCGGGGACGTGGACACCAAAGATTGAATGAGGAAGTGTAGAGGTCTCACTCTAATCTGTTTTGGTTAACTAAACATCGTGTCGTAAGAAAAAAAGAAAAAAAAACTTGGAAGAAGCGAATGGTTTCCAGTTGTCACTTTTGGCCCTCGAAGTTCACGTCAGCCAAACATATATTGAAAGGATAAATTATGTTTGAATCTTTGAGACATTGTGTGGAAATACATTTTTTGTATTTTCCGACATTACTACTACAAATTGAATTGGTACAGCCTTTTGGTTAAAAAAAGAAAAAAAAAAAGAAAAGAAAAAAGGTTCTATCACAACATTGTAAGAAATGCACAATTGTTTCACTGATGCATATTAATTAAAGTACTTGTGAAGTCTTATTTAACAAGAACAAGTTCAACCGGCTCCATGTGAGCACCTCCTACACAGGTGCATGTTGACAATGGCAAAACATATTTATAATGCTGCATTGACTATTCCTGCTGTGCTATTTCTTAGAAATCCTCAATGACCAGAGTTTTTGCCATACCCATTTCCCTAAAACCATACACTTACAAATATGTAGATTGTAAACATTGTTATGAATACTGAAAACCCTCCGATGATCATGATCGTGAGATAAACAAACAACATTTCTTAGAGGAGGGTGACCATATTGATCACAAAACCAGGACACCCGAATGATACACAAGATTTATACTCAAAGATGCCTTAGAATTTTACATATATTCAACATATTGAAGGTGTGCCTCCTCTGTATGGCTAGAAAATTGGTGTGTGCTATCTATAACCAAAGACACACATTCATAGGCTTCTCAGAGGTTATGCAACACAATTCACGAACATAATGTCTTTTGACAAATCTGACGAGATTCAGTGTTGCACTATAAGCAATATAACTTTAAAATCTCTGAAATGAACTGATGAAAGAAATAATATATCCTCTGTATTAGACTGTATCACTGCAAAAATAAATAAATAGTATGAAATCATATTCTGAATAGTTCTTGCTATTTTAGCAAATCCAGCTATAACAAAATAGATCTCGCAAACTCGTCAATGTAACGATGTAACCAAAAAAATACATAAAAATATATTATTTCAACCAGGACATTTTGATCACCCTACCTTAAAGTAATTTGCAGGACTTTGGAAGAACCTCCATGTGAAAGCGAGGTTTCACAGTCTCACCAAAAGCATGTACGGTTCAGTGTTCTAAGGCTGGTAGAATTTATTTAAACTGAAACAAGCGATTTCAAAGACACAAATCAAGGCAGTTTAAACAGAGTAAACCTTCTTTGGTAAAATCTATTGTTGCTTTGTTTTGTTTAGAATAAAAGTAAAGAGAAGCATGAAAATTCTGCTCCAATGAATGTACTCCCTCTGATGCTGTACAAGAGCAAGGACTATCAGCGGGTCACCCATAGAAGAGATATTATTATGCTGTTGGTGTACCAACTTGTCAAGCTCAATCTAGACAACAAAAGAAAAACGTTTAGATTATTTCCACCTTTGTTCGTACCCCTTCAAGCACATTGGCTTAAGATTTAAGGTTTTTCCAATGCTGCTTCAGATGCTGTTGCGTTTAGTTATTAAAAACAGAAGCAGTAAATGTTAAATCCGATTTCCACTCCTATTTACCAACAAGTCAAAGCTCGATCAATACAGACGCAACACTGCTGATACAACAATACATTTTTTTTTTTACAGACGGGCGAAGGTAGTAGTTCATCTTTACAATAGATGATCTCCGGAACAGCGCTTAACGGCTCCCATTAACAGCCCAATACTGCTAAGGGCGCCCCCTAGCGGTTACGACGCTTAACTCACATAAATAATTTTAACGCTAATCTACTTACTACTTACTTACTGTCAATTTAGAATGTAGGAATCTAGTTTTTAGACAAGTATTAAACCAATGTCAAATGAAAGACTACAGCTCCAGGTAAAATTATAGCGATTTCCCCCACCCCAATCAGGCCTCAGCATAGATACTATTCAAACCGGTACAGACAAAGCATAATTATAGTTAAAGGTTATAATATAGTCATTGAAATACACAGTCAGTCAGTTTTAGGATTTTTTTTGTTTGTTTTGATAGTAACAATCATCGAGCAGAGAAAAGTGAGAACTTACCAGTTTTGCTGGGAATCTGCGGAGCTCGAGATCAAGGAAGAAACGTCTCACAGAAAGAGATCAAACTATTTTTTTCCTGCCCTATGTTCTCTTTCTCGCTGTGAACACTGCCACCCCTGTCCTGGTGTCTCTCACATGCTCTAGCCAGAGGGCCTCTCATCTATTTTACATGGTAAACAGGAAGTGGCACCACACGTAGGGGTTCAGTTGCAATGGGTCTGTCTGCCTGACTGTCGTGGTGCAAACCTGGATGATAGTCCACACTCACATTTTGACAAGTTTGCTCAGTGACTAATCAGACATCAATTACAATCCTGAATTTCTAAATATTATCTGTTCAATAGTTAGTTTATATTAAATGAGGAGGGGCGGGGGGGGGGGCGCAAATAATTTGCATTTATATAACAGTGGGTTTCCATGCAATTATGACATACAGTTTAGTTATACGAATGTACCACTAGTTGGACAATGAGACCCTGATGAGCCGGTTCTTTGTCATCATGCAATGTGGGTCAGAACGACTGTATTACACTTGGCACCATGGCAACGCACCCAGAGGGTCAAAGTGTCCACTTCTACATAACGACACCGTGTTTCTGAGAAACAACCTCGGGACGGTGCAGCAGCTGCATGCATTCTGGGACAGATGGGCCAGCTGTAAGCAGGTAATGACAGAGGTGCTGGAAGCACCCAGAGGTGAAGGAAGACCTGAGGGCAAACACTCAGGCAACGCCCCGCTAGTCAGATTGCTCCTGCTGCCAGTGGGGGGAAAAAAAAGAAGCACAAAACCATGGACGAGTCACAGTCGAGCGCTTCTACATCCAACAAGAGACAAGGAAAAAACTGTAAAAAGTAAAAAAAAACAACAACAACAACAACAACAACTGCACCTACACACCCTGAAAAGTCCCCTGAAAGATGCATGGCTAAATTAATTTGAAGAAAAGTTTGGTTTATTTTTAAATGTCAAAGAACATCCAGATTAGTATCTGGAAGAGACGCAGCTGTCTCGCTCTACCTCGCAGTGATTTAAATGTTGTGGCTGACATCTCCATGCTTAGATGATACACAAGGTTATGATATGGATGAGACTCTTCCATACCGTAGTTTTGATGACAAGATAATGAAGAGAGATCTATTTATTGACATTAATGCCGCAGCAATTAGGCAACATGAAACCACTTTTCCTCCAGGGGTGAGGGCCTACTTTCTGTGCTCCTCCCCCGTAAAGTTCTCCTCTTTCTCACCAGGGGGCATCTTGTTGGTTGCAGCACTTAGCACAATAGTGGTGGGATAGGCCTCGCTCTCTTTGCCGGTGGACAGAGATTAAAGAAAACAATAGCCTGAATGGGAAGCTAAACGTGAACTTGAGGTGATCTTGGTGGAGACCATCGAGGGTGTTTGAAGGTTCGGGTGCTTTCTGTGCAGGGCTACGCAGCTGAAAATCGACTGCAGACGGTCCTCCTTGGGGATCGGCGCAGACATCCCAGAGCTTCGGTGAACATTGCAGCGATTGTGTTTCATCCAGATTTAGGTCAAAGCTTACAAAAGGCAGAAACATTAAACATCATGTGTCCGACTCAGTGAGTCTCTCAGCCGTTACGAGCAGAGCCCAAAGGCGTCAGAGCGGTGAGGGGGACAGAGGACAGGGTTGCCGAAACCAATGAGAAGCTCTAAAAACTTTACACCTTTGTTTTTCACAAAAGAAAAAATACTCTTTACTCTCACACTGTCTCTGGTGCTTCTTTATAATTTTTTCTCAGCCGCACAGCGGAGCTCAGAGGGAATTTCCATGACAACCTCTCCCGGAAAAGTACAGCTCAATAAAACAATTTATTCAAGCTTATTAGCAGCGCTCCATCTGAAGGTGGCCAGTACCACCAGAGCTTATGCCTCCCACTGCACCTGGAGACAGCAAAGGCAAACACTCTTGGTGGATGGAGCTCTGTCTGGAGCAAGACGCACAGGTCCACGAACAACGTCATGCTTCTGAACCCGCTTAGCTGTTGACTTGACAATACATGCCGGTGACTCACCCCCAGGAGACACTGACCTCTGACACTGACCTCCCTGTTATTGGATCGTGCTGATTAAATTCAAGATTAAGGAGTCGTGTTTACATCCTTTTACCACATGGTGGTAGTATGGAGTGACGATCTCCCACCCCTGCAAAAATAGGAAGAATCTACTCAATTATTAATACAGGAGATTATGTGGGGTGAAAGAGGAGCTGGTTACATAAATTGATCGCATGAAAATGTTTTTGCTGGAGAGGAGGAGGAGGAGGGCGGTAAGACAGACGTGTCTGCACTGTGTACACTGAAGCAGGGAAGCTAATTAGATTTGTTTGAGCAGTTATCACCGAAATCACTATAAGAAGACAGACAAGAAGATTAGTCTGTGTGTTTGCGGCGACAGGAGACATAAAAAGCTGAACACACACACACACACACCCACCCACGCTTGGATATACATTATATTAAGTAATAGGGAGCTTCCGGCAACGAATTAAAAGTTTCGAGAGATTTTGTTGTTTTCCTTATCTAGTTAAGTATAGAGGTTTCAAAAAATGTTTATGTCTGTGTCCTGACATCTGTCACACTTTTGATTTTCCAATTTCAGCAATAAACAATTTTAATTGAGCCTATGTAGCAAACCTACTATTATTCCAAAGTGTTTTATTATGTTCTAATCAACACTCGTACGCGTAAAAGGCACATAAAAGGCGGGTAAAACATTTTTTTCTTCCACAATTTGTGTTTCTGTCACTATCTGGCCAGAAAGTTACGTTTATTGCCATTGATTAATGAGTAACCCAGTGAACCTAAGAAAAGGGTGTGGAGGTCGTGTTGTACAGGAGCAACGTGTGACTTCCCAGCCGATCATTCGACCCTCTGCACCAACTTCTCGCTCCTTACGCATTAAATTCTAGATTTATGGTCAGGCCTTGGTGAGGATACGAACATGGTGAGTTCATCCAGACACATTCCAAAAAAATCATCCCTTTGAGGATTATTTCACAAGTGTGAAATTATGATAAGTAAAATGTTTTTTCCTCAACAGATTGAGACTCTTTGACTTATTTCAGTGAGCTGAGTCTAGGTGCTTACTGTCATGGACTCCCCCAGAAGTCGGTCTTCTCCAACTATCTCGCTGTGTGCACTGCTGTTACTGTGTATTCTGAGCTCAAGTAAGATTTCATGTAACTATTTCAGCTCTCTCTGACAAGTTATTCCATGTGACTTGGGGAACTTGTGAAATAAGAAAAAAAAGTGTAAATACAAATCAAGTCTCTGAAAGCAATTATTTCTGTGTGATTGAATTGTGATTTAACACCCTTTTGCCTGTGTGGCCATTTAGCAAAACATTTTCAACCCTGATGTATGATAAAACCCATAAATGATTATTTTTCTCATGGTGAAGGTAAAGTGGAATATATGATTAAATCAATCCAGTAAGAGCATTTAGATTTTGCTGCCTTGTTAATGTTTGGGTCTCAGCTAATCAATCACAGTTTGTGATTACAATTTCTGGCAAATTTCAAATGTTGGAATGGAAGCCAAAAAATATTTATTTTTATTTTTAATCCAGAGCATAAGTAAGTTGAAGAGTCCTGTGTTTTTATTGAGAGCTAAATAAATGTTAACATGACAATTCTACTGTCAGATGTCCAGCTCACATTAGAATCATACAGCATGTCAAATCAGTTTTGTCTTTCCCGCCAGACGGCTCTGTTGGCTTCAGCCTGCTGGGCAAGAAGACAAAGTTGAATGATCCTCCTTGTTTTTGGAAGCTGCAGCCCGGTACTGGAGTCCATCCCTTGAACGAGCTGAGTGTTTGCGCACTTGTACGTCTAAACCACAGGGGACCGTGGACAGGGTTTGTCTACAGGGCACCAGAGGAGGGAAACATTGAGCTGGGACTTCAGGGAACAAGGTCAAGTTTGGATGTGTGGCTGTTAGGAAAGAAGGTGCGCGTGGAGACCAAGTTGGAACAAAACCGGTGGTACTCCATCTGCATCACCTGGTCTAGTCAAGCCCAGAGGCTGCACGTTTACATCAATGGAATCAATCAGAGAAAGCTCTCCGCCGGCCCCTCCCTGCCTCGCCCGCTGGCCCTGAACGGCACTCTGACTCTGGGCGTGTCTCACTATGTGAACGCTGCCAGACGGGTGATGATGGAGGATGGCAGCGAGCTTCACGGTGAGATCGGCCGGTTCATGATGTGGAGCAGAGAGCGGAGCCCTGAGGAGCTGAGCGGACGGACCTGTGTGGACGGAGACGCCCTCGACTGGGACCTGGATCAGTGGAGATACGGCTGCTCCCCTGAGCATGACAAGCGCTTCGGCTGCGGTAAATGAAGAGTGGCACAGGATGGTTTCACAGTTTGGGTTCATGGAGCCTATAACAGATTTACAAGTTCCCAGATCATACACACTGTGACACCCCAAATGATCTTTCTAAAAAAAAAAAAGGGGGCAAATTTAGCCTACTGTTTACGACCATCAGCAAAAATGAAACAGCTTCCTGCTTTTAAAAAAAAGGGAGCATTTTGGGGGGCATTCCACTGGTTTATAAGAGGAGAAAATCAAGGTAACCGTGAGGATGAAACACACACACACACACACACACACACACACACTCCTGGATAGTGTCACTAACCTCTTAGAGCTTGTGATGCCCTTTATGACATCACAAAGGTCTAGTCCTCAGCAGGTTTTAGCACAGACTTTTTTTAAAGGTGGAGAAAGTAGAAGAAATATAGGATGTGCTTTCCCATGCACTTTGGGTTGCGTTGTCGTTTGTCTGAAAAGTGCTATATAAATAAAGTTTGATTTGGTTTGATTTGATTTCATCTCCATCCGCTCTACTAAAACTTTTTTTTTTTTTTTTTTTGTTAGATTGGTCACACTATAAAATTGAGGTGGAGATATACGTTGGTTCCCCGCAGTGTGAAAACTGTTCCGTCTCTCAGGAAGAAGTTACCAGACGCTGGGTATGAGGGCCGCACAGATTCCATTGAGCAAACACGACATTGACTGATGCAAATGAAACAGGCAACTATTGAAAATAATGTATTTCTCCCCCCCCCTCTCTTATCACCTCTATACAGATGGAGTGCGTCTTCCCCAGCAACTACTCCATTCAAGACATCCAGGTCACCCCGGTGGAGTGCAACTCCCAGTCCCTCATCCGGTAGAGAAATCACTACAGCCACAATATTTAAATTTGATGTGCAACTTCATAGTTGCTCTGAGAGCGGTGTGTTGTGAATTGGAGCAAATTTGATTGGTTATTACCTTGTCGGTGGGAGGTCTGGGTGTGGACGCCACAACAACTCATTACACGTTTGTAATTTCTCTTATCTGTGTTTCCAAACAACCAACCCGGCGTGCTTCAGGGTCAACAACTCAACTGCTCCACGGACGCAACAGCCTCAGGTGGGCCGCCGGTGGTCTTCATGTTTGGCTTTCCATCCCTAGAAGTTGCAATATCCTCTGAGGCCATCTGATTAGATGTCACCAGGAAGGAAGGAAGTAATTATGTGAATGAGTGACATTAAACGTGTACGAAAATGTGTTGTGTAATTGCAGGAATTGAGAGTGCCGTCGAATTCCACATGTGCCTCATGGTAAGATCAAATGTTTTGGCTGTGATGGAGACAAATATTCTGGGTTGGAGAGGTAGTGAGATTTTCCACCAGTTTGACAAGATGTTTAACGTGCATGCTCTATATTTAAGCCAAGCGATGGATTCTGCCTACTTTCATCAAACGAGGAGTCAATTATTTTACCACTGTCATACTGCGAAAAAACATTGATTGAATCTCAGCTACACAATTAGCTGCCCAGATATTCTCTTCAAGTTGGTGTTGTGGGGTTAATCTACAGTTTCAGGTCTGAAGTCTGGGTGAAAGTGGATCCAGCTGTGAATATCATGGAAGTTAAGAGAAACATCAATGCGTTACCGAGTGCCCTTGATCCTCAGAATTGCGAAGGCGTGATACCTCAACATGATATTCTCAACATAATACCTGTGGATGGTAAGTCCTCAAATTATTACCTTGAGCTTGGTCTACGAACACGTCAGTCAGAATTTAAGCAGGTATACTAATACAAATGTATCATTCCATATATGTACATAAGCGAAAACAAATGAAACAAACAAAACACTAATTTATGACATCAACGGCATCAATTAACCAGGTTAGCAGACCTTAATATGCTGTTTTAAAACAATGACTCATGATTCAGTTTTTATTAAATGCATTAATTAAAATAGGCTGGAGGGGCGGGGGACTTCCCACATCTGCGGAAGTGCATTAGAGATTACAGATGCACTGCCCATATTTGTCTGTCTGCTCGTTTAAGAAACATTTCTGTTTTTGTCAGACATAAAAGTTATTATTTTTCTCTTTCAGTCTAATTCTTGTTTAATGACTTTATGAAATTTGTTCCTGTCAGACATGCATGGCAATACGTCAACTCCCAGGTCCAGCACAACTGCCCAGTCAGGTTGGAGCCCATTGACCAAATATGTAAAATCAAAACTAGCGTAATTGCCGTCTGATGCTTCGTGTTTTCTCTGTTCTTGTCCAGAGCCGACTCAAAGTTCAACAGTGTTAACATCAGAAGAGCCACAGCAAACCTTTGGTGGGTTCAACAAACATCTTGAATTAACAATTGTGTTTCTGTTTGCACCTATCTGTACACTGTTTAGCCCTTTCTATAAAATATTTCTTTCAAGAAAAACCTTTCGCTTGGTCTGAAGGTCTTGAGGACATTATTACATTTAAATTGCCTTTCCATGAAATGTGAAATTATTTTGTACCTTTTGGAAACACCCACACCAACAACAAAGCCATTCTCTCAATCTGTTCCGCTTTGTTTTATTGCAGCAGTTGAAACTCGCTTCTTCAGGGTGAATTTGACTGTGAATGTGAATGACAGCCTTACAAACATGCAGGATGTCATGGAGACCTGGGTGAGAGCTTGGGTCAAACGCTCGTTGTATTTTTTCCACTGTCCATCATGCAAGCATAACATTTTTTCCCTCCTCCCTGGGCCACAGGTAACTCAGAAGCTCAAAATTAACACAACTTTCAAAGTGATTAACTTGGTTGTGGATGGGAGCAGCGGCAGGTGAGTAACATCGATCTGGTTCACTGATGGACAATTGTGTGAAAATCTCCTGAGTGACTTTTGTACGCTGCTGCTATTTCACAGAAACGCTGAGCAGCCCAAAGGATATGCAGTGAGTGATTCTGCTTGTTTTGTTTGAAAGGGGTCTCAATTGATAACTGCAGTAACGCTGTTCTGTTTGATTTGCAGCTTCCACGGGACGAACAAACACAGTGAGCGACCAATTCGATGCATCAATCTGATCCTGCATCTTATCGCTCCAACTCAAATCTGTGTGCTGACCGGTTCTTTATTTGTTTCTATCAATAGATATCTCTGCAGCTTCCATGTTCAGAAAGAAGACAATCAAAATATAACCCAAACTACAGACGCCATCGAGGCTGCACTGATGTCCAAAGAAAACAAATCATGTCCCATTCAGCCTCAGAACATATCCATCCAGCACATAAGTAAGTAAGATAGATGTCTTTGACAAAATCTTGACAGAATTTTAAAAAGAAATGCCGATTTTCACACTTGTTATATTTTTCCAGAGCCCACGAACTGTGAGGATGACACAACGTTGACAATTCATGGCGAGTTCGAGTGGTCCGAGACGCTTCCGCAAGAGACCGAAGAAATGATATGTACCAGGCCTGATTCAGAGAGAGCCTCCAGACTTTGGTACGATTGCAATGGTCCGCTGGTAGGGTGTTTATTTACTGATGTGGCTTCAGGATGTTACCATGGCGACAGCAGCTAAGTAGAAGGTTTCCCAGTTGAATCGCGTTCTGCGAACACAGATTCTTTGTCTGTAGCTTTGACCAAACATCTTGTAGAATATTATTCTGATAAATATTCAAGAATCTGTGCATCGCCTCTGATGTCGAGAAATAGTATGATTCGACTCATCCATGTCATCATCAAGGATTTATTTTTGATCTTCTTCGACCAAAAGATGACCCAGACTGACAGTTGTTTATGGTTTTTCGTGGACGACTGGAAATATTGTTTAATTCATAAAGTTTTTGTCCTTGTGACTTGTCCCCTTGTAGCAAGCTGAACATTGAGACTGACAAGACCAGCTGGGCTCCACCCAACATGACAAAATGCGAGATCATAAACATGCCAGACATCGACAATATCACCATCACCACCGGTGAGATGACGGCGAGTTTGCGCTTTTTCATAGATAGACGTCTCAAAGTGATCAAGAGATACTCCGCTCTCTTGGTAAGTGCTGTGGTTTCAACCCACCGTTGACCCGACCGGTTATGTTCCGCCAGACAATGCGGCCGATGTCGTGGACTTGATCCAGGAGCTGGTGGACGGTCAGCTCACCGGCACCGGGGAGCTGGACGACTCTGAGCTGGAGTCGGTGGTGAAGAAGCTCAGCGAGGTGGTCAACGTCAGCCTGGTGGAGCCTCCAGTTGCCACCGAAATCATGGGCATCGTCGCCGACATCCTGCTGTCTGACACGGATGTCGCCCCACTGGCTGACATGTGGGTGGGACGACGTCCAATCCCAGCGAACGCCGTGACAGATGGAAGACATTCAGCTCGCCCTCGTATTAATCTGTCTTTTTGTTTGTATTGAATGAAGGGTTCTCAATCTGACAGACAAGATGGGGAGCAACATGGACTTCCCGGAGGAATCGGTCAGTGTGGCAGCACCGCTGCTGGCTCTGTCAATGGTCAACGTCCGCTCAGGCGACTTCAGGGGCCTCACCTTTGCGGTCTCCTCCACCCCGTCGACCCTCAACCCGGAGGTCAGAAAAAGTGTTTTCGCGCTGCAGCATAGCCTTTCATAATATGTGGCTTATGCAAGTTTTTTTTTTTTTAAATTGAAACAAACACATTTAGTCCAAATGATATTTTGCATTTCCATCAATATGCTTGAGCTATTTTTAAACCTGGGAAAGAGATTGCACTCAGCCTCAGGTAATCACGGCAAATTAGGTTTTGATTGAAGGCAGCAGACGACAAACACTGAACTTCCTTCTTCCATAATATGCATGTTTTTTTTGTTTTTTTTTGTTTTGCTCTCGCAGACATTTATCAACCAGAGCTACACCACTCAACCACTACCCAACACGGATGCAACCATCTCTCTGCCCGTTGGCTGCAGTCACTATTTGAAACCTGGGCAGAGAAATGAAACGAGGATCCAGTTTCATTTTTTCGGCACGCTGGAACTTTTTCAGGTCAGATTTCACTTTCATCACGTTCCTACGTTGAATTTTCTGCAAGCAAAACAGCCAATTTAAGCTGTCAAATCTAACTTAAAAACCCCAAGATCCACAAGCAGACCCTTAAGACACAAGCTGTAACTGTATATATTACATATAAATTAGTTATACACAATATGTTTCTGCTTGCCTTAAGAAATCATCCTGCTTTTGTCCTCCTGACAGGACCTGCGAATAAGCAACAACACAGACAGCAACTGCAAATTGAATTCTTTTGTGGTGTCGGCCAGCATCAATGACAGTCACGTGAGCAACCTGAACGAAAGCGTTGTGGTGACACTGAAGCATCAAACAGAAAAAAAGGTGATAATTAAAACATAGCATTTGTCACTCTCTCTTTTTTTTTATCGGACACTCAAAACCATCTTCTTTCTGGTTTTGTGTTTCTTTTTTTTAAGCCTCAAGATACGGTCCAGTGTATATTCTGGGATTTCCAGGAAAACGGTGAGCCAGTATCCAGCCGATATTTTCTCTTTAATTGTATTGGTAAACCAGGAGCAGCATTTGAACACTCTGAACAATCAATTATGGTCCCTATACCCAGGAAGTATAAAGGCTGTTGATAAACATCTTTCCCGTGTGTGTGTGTGTGTGTGTGTGTGTGTGTGTGTGTGTGTGTGTGTGTGTGTGTGCGTGCGTGTGTGTGTTTCTGTGTGTCAGATGGCCAGGGGGGTTGGAGCAGCAGCGGCTGTGTGACCGAGAGCATTTCCCCCAATTGGACCCGCTGTCTCTGCGATCACCTCACACACTTCGCTGTTCTCCTGGTAAGTCAAACATCCACCTTAGGGCACCTTGTTTTTGTGTATGTGTGGCGCCTGCGCCAAATCATAAATTAATAATAACTAATCGTATTCTGGAATCATTTTTTTTCTCCTCGATACAACCTCTAGGGGGCACAAATGTTGCTTTGAACGAACCGTCGGTTATCCAGCACTGTGTTGCGTTTTGTGTTGCAGAGTGTGTCCAGAGATTCGATAAGCAACAAAGACAATACGGTCTTGACACTGATAACATTTATCGGCAGTGGGATATCTTCCATCTTCCTGGGCGTCACTCTTCTCACATACATCACTTTTGGGTGAGTCACTGATTCTGAAAATGATCGGTTTTCAAAGGAATGGCCCTTCAAAGTCAAGTTCGTAGTATCCAGAAAGAAAGAAATAATTTATACAAAAAGAAGAAATTCAGATTCAATCCTCACTTAGATTTTTAGAAAAGTACAACTCATCTTTGTGATCACAGAGGAAAATAGTAATGAGCCGATTGATACAGGTTTAGGAATCAGGCTCCAGAAAAAGCAGTTAAAGGTTATTCAAAATGTCACAAAAACTATGATATAGTTGAACCGCAACCAGCAAAATAGAACAAAAAGTTAAGGTTAAAACTTTATTGTCATTATGCTAATGGCCAATGAAATTGTGTGATAGGATGGATATTATACAAGTAGGTTGAGAGCCTTCATTCATAAAGGCCATATCTTTTTGCACCTAAACACGATTGTCAGTTTTAAAACCAACAGTGGCTACAGAGCAGATATTCATCCTCCTGCCACATGGCTGGATGGACCTTTGGATGATCTGCAACGCAAGCTCACGTATCGTCCACCTGCCTCGCCGTCTTTACAGGAAGCTGCGCCGCGACTACCCCGCGAAGATCCTCATCAACCTGTCGGCTGCCCTGCTTGGCCTCAACCTGCTGATCCTGCTCAACCCCTGGCTCTCGTCCTTCTCCTGCGACGGCCTGTCCGTCGCCACGGCTGCCATCCAGCACTACCTGGTGCTGGCCTCCTTCACGTGGATGGGCCTGGAAGCCATGCACATGTACCTGGCGCTCATCAAGGTCTTCAACATCTACATCTCGTCGTACATGCTCAAGTTCTGCGCCGTTGGATGGGGTGAGGCTCTGACTCGGCTGTAAACTGTAATTTTAGCAGATTTGTTTGTTTGGCTGTTTTTAAATTGAGTTTGTGCATTTGCTTCAATCTGGTTCTCCTGCTATTTACTATGAAGTGAAAATAAAAGATCATTTATGGACAGAATGAATTCATATGGTAAAAATGTACCACGAACGAACATCCTTGCAAATGCCATGTTTATACCTGTGCCCTGCAACATTATTTTAATTGTATTTATTTGCATTGTTTTATCTTTCAGGTATTCCTGTGGTTGTTGTCAGCCTGGTGCTGGTGATAGACATGGACGCCTATGGCATGGTTTCCATGGTGGAAGACACACCACAGTCTGGGACGTTTGGCACGTTGTAAGTATACAGATTGGGTGGAAGCCCGATTTTTGAACAGTACGAAGAAAGAAAAGTAGGGTCAGACAAAGAATTTATTCAGTAATTCAGAACAAGTGGAGAATTTGTCACAAATGAACAGTCAGCCCGACCCTTCGCCCCTTTCAGCTACTGGCTGCAGGATAAGAATGTCTTCTACATGGCTCTGGTGGCCCCAGTCCTCCTGATCTTGCTGGGCAACATCTCCGTCTTCGTCATGGTTCTGATCCAGATCAGGAAGATCACAGCCAACAAGTCGTCCTCAAACAGCCGCAGCGCCGTTCAGGACCTGAGGGCCGTGGCCAGCATCTCCGTCCTCTTGGGCTTGACGTGGTCAATGGGATTTTTCTCCTTCGGACCGGGCAAAGTGGTCCTAATGTACATGTTCACCATCTGTAACAGTTTCCAGGGTAAATGTGTCACATGGCAGCTAATTTTAAAACTTTTTTTTTTTTTTTTTTCGAAAAAAATGTGTCAGATTTGTCTATTCTCTGTGCCAGGTTTCTTTGTGTTTCTCTTCCACTGCTTGATGAAAGAGAACGTGAGGAAGCAGTGGAGGATTCACCTGTGCTGCGGACGTTTCAGACTCTACAATTGCACAGGTAACCACTTCCAAACAGAACGACGCTGGCGGCCACTTTGCCACACACCAGTCAGCATTGGTCGCTTCGCTGCGGATAATTCTGTTGTCGCCTTTCTCTCACCCCTCCGCCTCAAGAATGGAGCAACCGTGTGATGCCGGCGGCCAACCGCGGAAAGAGCAATCTTGTTAACTCTGACTCGGTCGTCTCCGACAGCACCATCGCCAGGAAGGTGTCAGACTCCTCGATAGAATCAGCAAACCAGCTGTAGTGCAGAGCTACGATCATGTAGCATGTAGCACTATGACCTCTCTGGGTCAGCCCTTCTGTCATAAACAGTGAAGAAGAAGAAGAAGAAGAAGAAGAAGAAGAGGGAGAAAGTTCTGCTAATTCAGATCACAGAGCGCACAAAGCGTGTTTTGAACATCTCTAGTTTCCCCTCATTTGCATGAGACCTTGTTGGTCTGCTCTCACTGTTGCTCAACAATTGGTTGCGCTGGGAAGACACAAGGTTATAGTGTTTGTAAAATTGTATGTGATTAATGATGATGATTGAAATATCCCTGAAACCTTTTCGCATTAACAGTTGATGCTTGAAGACTTTCAAATGTCTGAAGGCTTTTTTTGTATGTGTGAGTGTGTGTGTGTGTGTGAGTGTGTGTGTGTCTAATGCAACCGAGTGAAACTTGAGTCACTCGGCTGCCAGACATGCCAGTGGTTGTTAATGCATAAATTGCAGTAGTGATTGAACCAGTCATCTTGATGCTTCTATGTGGATAGAAAAAAATAACCTCACTTGGGTAATTACAGATGACTCAACATTGTTGACTATTTATCCAAGTAAATGAAACTATTAGTAATACTCTGTTGGAGACTGCTTACAGGGTTACAACACTTGTTGTTCATTTTGCCAGTAAGTAACTGCATTGGTCAAATGTCACTCAACATTCTCATCCAACTCCTAAAACCCTATTTAAATCAATTTTAAAGTTACACTGGATTCCAGGCACCAGTCAGCTTTCTTTTAGCAGTAAAAAAGAAAAAGGGAAATGACTTCTGTGAGCTTCCCCTAAAATTCCCAGAAGAGGGAGTATTATGTAAAGCGACTGTGAATCCACAGCCGATGCTGAACAGCAGTTCTATCAGATGGATATGAGATAAATCCATCTGGCGGTGGCTACACACAGGCACAGCACACAGGTGTAGAGGCTCACATACAACCATCACACACAACCGAGTCACGTCCAAACCACGGAAGTAGCCCGTAAGGGAGCATAACAACACTTTTTTATGACGTCGACATACTTGATACCCACTCATATGACAATGTATATACTTATATACTCCTGTATATACTTTTGTCATCCGATGTTTGATCATGAAGCAAGTGGCGTGCTGCCTGCCTGCTGATGGGATCTAATCTCATCAGCCACTCACTTCTCCTCAGAATCTACATGACAGTCCTGCGGTTCTTCTGTAAACTGCTCTTCCACAGCGGACTCTGTTTTGAAGTGCTTGAATTGTTTCTTTGTCTTGTTTTGATTTGGGTTTTTTTGGGTTTTTTTGGGGGGAAAAAAAAACACCTTTACTTTTGGGAGCCTACTACACTTATATGTAGAAATATAATATGGAGAAAAGCTAAGCGGCCTCAGAGGGTGGAACACACGTTTGTCACTTACTTAGTTAAAACATCAGCTCTTTTGTGACTTCACAAAGGGCCGGTATCCATAACTCTGCATTCCAGCAGCCACATTCCACAAAGTGGAGCAATTAAAACAATAGAAGGAAGGATTTTTCTGTTTTCCGGGGAGTTCACTGACATTCTGGAGACACACATTGTTTTGAGTAAACATTAGTGCATGAATCTATGATGTAACTAAAAAGGGAGTTTCAATATAGGAAACAAAAAATAATTGTATATTATATATATGTATACATATATATATATATATATATATTATCCATCCTACCATTGTTACATCATCACATTCATGAGGTGGAACATTTCCATCCTGATAAGAACATCCAAACTCAACCTTTTTGAGAGAGCTTCTTGAAGACCTTTTTTTTTCTCTTCTTTTATGAAGTGCACGTCGTTCAGGCTCTGGAGGAACAGGCTGGATGGCATTCTGTTCATAGCTCGCCCGCGTTTACAAGGCGTCACACGCCCTCCTGGTTCAACACATCCAGTACGTTTGGATGCCCAGTTAGTGGAAAGTCTTCTGAGCAGGGGGAAGGAGGCACGGGAGGAAAGGCAGCAGATGTTGGTGAATCTCACCCGTGAATTCCAGATATGTGCCTTTCCAACATCTCCGACCACTGCTCGTGTAGGTGAACCTTTGGGGGAAGAGTCAATGCGACAGCGCACCGTCGGGTCCCCTCTGGTCAAACATCACGTCTGGTAAGAGGAGACACTTCTTCGTACTTTGAGCAAATGCGGTGCTTTAAAAGAACTGTCGGATGGAGATTATTTATTCGCCGAGCGGATGGGAAGAGGAAGAGGAACATATTAATAGAGCGTTTCCTAAGGCAAAGGTAAATAACCAGCCGGTGATGATCCATATGATGACATTTGTGGAGCTTATGGCTGACGTAAATGCGCGGTGCAGGATAAAACAGGCAACCGCAGGTAAAACGACGAGGGGCCGTCTGACTCGGGGTCAGTGTTTGCGCGCTATAAGCGGCCTGTCGCAAAGACTTGACTCTTCAGCGGTCGGTGAGATGAGTCACACAGGGAACTAGCAGCATGATTCACCTCAGAAAGACAGCGGCGGACGAATGAATCCACTCCACAGTCGGTTCTGCTCAACCTTTCAATAATGAGCAGGAGAATTCGTCAAAATGTCTGAATTTAAAAGGTTCCTTTTGCTGTAAATCTATGAATGTGCGACTCCGACGTGAAAAAAAAAAAAAACACCTGTAAATGTGCGTTCGCTGATTTATAAATTTCAGCCCTGTGATGGACGAGGGAGAGATCCACCCCCCTGTGACTCTGCTGGAGATGTGTGGTGATAAATATTGTATGGCAGTGTTTGGCCTAAAATAGGCATGAAAGCGAGGAGCCCTGCGACCATGGGGGCAACAAAGGGAATCGGACCTGCAAATTTTATGATTTTTCAACAAGGAAAAAACAAATGAATTCCCACAGCAGAAGTACCAGAGGAACTTTTGTTTTCCTTGAAAGATTAAAAGCCAAACAGAGAAGGTCAGAGCAGATTGGCTTTTCTGATAAACGACCAAAGAAACTACCGGCACCATCATCAAGTCCTGATAACCTTGATATCTCCCCGCCAGCTGACACATGGAGGACGGGGCCGACAGCCCGATGGCTGTGAAGGTGGAGAAGCACCAGCAGTGCATCATCCTCACCTACTTCCACGGGGACACCAACAGCATGGTGGACGCCCACTTCGCCCGCGCGCTCAGCACCGTCTGCAGGGAGAAGGCGCCAACGCCGAGGGCGAAGAAAATACGCAAAACTGTCAAAATAGGTGCGAGGGCGATCCCACTCGAATGAAGCAGGTCATCTGCCTCAGGTTGATTTTTTCACAATGTTTCTGTTCCCAGAGAAGAACTCCTCCTGCCAGGGGAGCGCCGCGAACCCTTACTCCCCGTCCAAGGTCCCCCCGCCCGGCGGCCTGCTCAGCCTGAGCCCGGTGGACGACGTGCCCGAAGTGTGGCACTCCTTTGCCACCAGGGACGGCGAGGGCCCCGGGTTGCCCTCCATCGCCTACTCGCTGTCCCCGGAGGGACTGAGTCTGACGGGCCAGCAGTACGCCACCTCGCTGCTCAACCTGCTGCACACCGACCAGGCCGAGGGGGGTCCCAGCGTGGGTCCATCCACCTCCAAACCGGAGCTGCATCACGGCTGGATGATGCAGCAAGGATTCAGGGAGTCGGTGGACCCGGCCTTCGAACCCGGTGAGCCTTCAACGGCCATAGAACGTCTTCCAAAGTGTGCAGTGAATGAATAAATACACACGCACACACACACACACATAAACAAAATGCGCGTTGACTATTACTCAAGTCATACTTAGCCATAGCCTGCACAAATAATCATCGGCACATTGAAGAGCTCGGCTACGCCGAGCGCTGCCGCGGGGGAGTAACCGAAACAAAAGAATTCCTTTCGGCAAATTTCCTGCTGGTAACTGGAACCACAAATGTAGTGCATCGACACCCTTGATGTCTGCTGCAAAGGAATTTCTCCAACTAGATGAAAATCCCTTTGTGTCAGAGAGGCAGGACGCTCTTCAAAGCAGCTACAAAATGTAGACTTAGTTTAGACTTGGAATAGCTTCAAAACAGGGAGGGAATTCTGACAAACTGTTCGATTACTTTTGTGTCATCGCTTCATTATTGTTCATGCTTTTCTCTTTAGTGAAAAAGTCAAATTATTATTAAAACATTATGTGTCATTTTTACTCAAAACACAAGTGCCAACATAACTACTTGCCAGTTTTCACATATTCAACCACTCTCTTGTCTGCTTCGGATTATGTCAATTCTTTCATCAGTCTGATTCTCAGAAAAGCTACTGCCTGGTGTCTTACAGGCTATGCTGTTCCCCGAAATGCTTTACATAAAATCTTTTCTCCTGCTGCCTCAGGTCGACGTCTGGACAAGAAGGATTTGTACTGGTACTAAGGACCTTGCTCCTGCAGCAGCAGTGAGGGCCGCTCCTGCTCCTGCTCTCTGTGTCTCTGTAAATCTTCTCAGCTCTTTCATCCCTCTGCTCGCTGTCGAATAGTTTCTTGCCAAACAGGCCCCGGGTCTCATGCGAGTTTAGTTTACAGCGCCTCGACTCTCTGCCATTTGTCACCGAGAGTGACTTCAGCAAGTCAGTATGTGCTAAACTGGAACAGGCTCTCTGGAGGGGAACGCTGTCGGACAAACCTGTTCTGCAGCTTGCATCGCTCCTCCTGCGGCGCAACGCAGGCTTCCAGCTGCCTTCGTCACAGAGCAGGATGAACTTTTACTATTTTAACTGGGACCTGCAGCAGTGAAGTGAGCCAGTATTATGTTAAAGTGCAAATGCTGTGTCAACCCATGTGCAAATATGAAGGAATGTGTTTGCTGTGATGAGTTCTACTCGAGTGTATTTTAAACAGCTTTACAAAAAAAAGGTAAGGATACTAATATCTACGCATCTTCTTCGCACACTGGAATTGACTGTCATTTGTGATGAGAGTTGAGCTCCAGACAAGCATTTTATCTCACATAAACAGCGCAACATCTAACATCCTTTGTGCTCTCCAATGATAGTTTTTTTGTTGTGTTGATAATGTGAAATACCTCTAAGCTGGAGAATAAATTAGAATTAAATATTGCTTATCTTCTGTTTTACATCTTTTTGAGATGCATTGAATTTAAAAAAAAAATTAACTCCAATGCCATAAAATACCTAAACTTGTTCTGTATAACTTTTTACTCTGTGAAAACTAAAGTGGAGCCTTTGCAGAACAACAAATAATGTTACTTTTGCGAACAAAAAATAATTTTAGCCGTGGTAAAGTACTTGCTATGTCACTATTATTGCCATTCTTATTATCTCAAGTATATTTTATAGAGTCCCTGCTCTCTTTCTGTGTGTTTGCCTGTGTTTTCCCTGAGCGAAGCGTCAGGTCGACTCTCCTTTGACCGAAGCGACTTCAAAACGAAGAGATCGCTCTGACATTTGTACAATAATACAATGGTGGATGTAAAAATAAACTTGGCTTTCAGATGATGATGATAATTGCTTGGATACAGCCAACCGCACTGTGCAACTGTCTGATTCCTCCGTGTTGTTTTTTTCCCGCCATATAGTCATCTTGTATATTTAATGGCATTTATCAGATTTGAAGACAAAGGTTGTCATGAATGCTGCTGAAAAAAGTAACAAATCTTCTAAGTTGTTAAGTAGGTGAACCAGTGAGGCTCTGCACGCTCACTGCAGTAGTCATTTGAAGAAAGTTGTTTCGGTACTTTCAGCAAATCAATTTTTGACATATATTTATTCACAAAACAAAAACCCACAATTGTTCTGCAGTGACAGCAAGAAGGTTGCAGGTTCAATCGCCGGGCATAAAGGGCCTTTCTCTGTGGAAAATGCATGTTCTCCCTGTGTTGTTCGGGTTTCCACCGGGTAGTCTAGCTTCCTCCCACAGTTGAAAAACATGCATATGAGGCACATTGAGGTCTGTAAATTGTCCGTAGGTGTGCATGTGTGAGCGGGAATCGTTGTTTGTCTTTCAATTGTGGCCCTGTGATGAACTGGCCCATTGTCCTATGACAGCTGGGAGAGGCTCCATTATCCCAATTGCAGTGTAAATCTAAGGTTTTTTTTGTTTTTTTTTAAAGGAAGGGACAGGTATCGATGAGAAACTCATCCTTTGCCACAAACAATAAAGAAAGAAACTGGAACAACAGTGGTCTGCTTTGGAGAGAACTGTTGGCATCAAACATTCCAATGGGCGCTGCCCAAATAGGAAGTTATTGACTGGCTCATATTTTCCAGGAGGTGAAGTCAAGGACTCAACAGGCTGTTAAAAGAACCTGAGCAGTTAATTAACGCCATCCTTGATGTTTCTCAGCTCCACTCACATGTCTGCTTCCTTCACCCCTCACACCTCTCACACCATCCCGGTTCAGCCAGTGAGCCAACTTGACATAATTGAAACCTTCTCCGGCTGTTGTTTCCCCTCTGTTTGCGGAACTTCTAAAGTCTCTTGTTATGAATGAATCACACTCACAAATTAAGTTTAGCTCTGTTTGAACTTTGCCTAAGGCTTAATCAGGAGGCTCATTAAACTTCCACATCCCGGATGTGCTTGTGAATGGTGTTAATAATAGACATGATAATTGAAGTTTGTGTCAATGTGCACAGAAGGACACAGGCACAATGTTAAACCTAAATTAATGAATGTGGTTCTGACAAAAGTCTGTTTTAAAGGAGGAAAACGCATTTAGCTCACAATGCTGCATTTCTACTCCTATATTAGATAAGGTGACCACATCAGCAGACATTATCAATTCTAAAGGAGACATTATGTGACATCACGAAACTTTCTGAGAAGTGCAGCAGGCAAAAGAGGTAAATGAAGCACTTTTGGGCTAGACACAAATGTCATTGCTAAAAGTGAGTCTTTCAAGACAAGAGACCTTTAAAACAGGGCTGATCTTGGAAGCTTGTCCTAAAGACGTTATTGTTATATGTCAAGAGAACTTAAAGTAATTTCACATGCAAAGAAGATCACATGACTGGAAAACAACGTTCAGTAAGCAGGAAGCATCAAATGCGCTCAATAAATCTGATGCAAAACCCAGTGAGAGTGACAGGAGAGCAGTGAGCTTGGTTATCACTCATGCACAGGGTCATAAAGTGAAAACTGTGAATTTAAATGTAACTTAATGGATTCAGGGAACTCAGTGCTGAACCATTTGCATGGTATCTCATTATTATACAAGGGGGATTGACAGCAGGCGCATGAGACAGCCAGTCTCTGTGAGGGCAGTGGATCCGGGACCTGCGCAGGCCCCACGTCAGACATAATCTGACCTATCCAGGGTCCACATATATTTGTATACTGATGAAGGGATTCTCTCTCGGGGGAGTGGCTATCCAGCCAAGCTTTCAAAACACCAATGGTATTGATTGCAACCACGATTGATGTGTGTGTGCTGTGAAGTGCAACTGCCTTGATGTAAAAACTGCCCACTTGAAAACATTTCCCCTTGGCAAAGCTTAAAATTTTGCAGGCGACATCATTGATTTGCATGATAGCACTGATTTCCCCCTCTCTAATCCCATCAGTCTAGTGATTCCCAATAGTGTGGATATTAAATAGGCAACGGTTGGCGTTACAAACTGACCTTTTGTTCATCCAATCATTCATCACTGCTTATCCTGCAGTCAGGTCTCAAGCGGCCAGAGTCTATCTCAGCTATCACAGGGCAGTGGTAGGGCTACAACCTGGACATGTCAATAGCTAATCACAAAGATGACACAGAGAGAAAAGTAGCAACTCACTGGCAGAGATCTAATTAAGACTTTCCAGCCAGAATCAGGATCAGAATCTCTTTATTGTCATTGCACAAGAACAACGAAATTGAGGCAGCAGCTCTCAGATCCAGTGCAGTTAAAGTGCAAAAGTGTAAGTTAAACATTAAAAAGAAAGCAATAAAAACAACAGCTAAAAACATGTTAAAAACCAGTAGGAAATATGCTGGAGGAAAAAAAAAAGAAGAAAGCACAGGATTGTTGCTCAGACAGTTAACCTAACATGTATGTCTTTTTTAATTGACAGTAGCAATGGGTTTGTGCTGAATGATATTGTATTTACACAAGTTGTTCGTGTTCACAGTGACTCATTGTAAAAGGAGTGAGGGAATATAAGAGACAGAGCTGGTTTGTATGTACAGAAAAAGAGAGCACATGGGAAGGGGGAAGTTGTGCAGGTTATTTAAATACATTAAAGAGTCGCACATATAAGGAGGTGACACAGATCAACTCATGCTCTCTCCACTCCCCAATAACTGTGTACCAGTGGCCTCCCCGCGAGTATGTCTGCTAGTGTCTAAGTGTGTGTGTGTGTGTGTGTGTGTGTGTGTGTGTGTGTGTGTGTGTGTGTGTGTGTGTGTGTGAGGAGAGCAAAGTGGCTGGGGCAGCGTGCTGAGTCCACCCTCCTTCCCAGTTCTCTCCCCCCTCTCTCCGCTCCCAGATATGGTCGTCGGCATAGGGTCTTCTAATTTCAGCACCACAGTCAGCTCCCCGCCGGGCTCCAGCCTCGGCACCGGCGCCTCCGCACCCTGGGAGCCGCCGCCAGCCCACGGCCAGGGCGGGCTGAGCCGCACCGGCCACACGGTGGTGGCCGTATGCCTGGGCTTCATCCTGGTGGCGGGCATCCTCAGCAACTTCCTGGTGCTCTTCCTGTTCGTCAAGTTCCGCTGCCTGCGGACGCCCATCAACTGCATCCTGCTCAACATCAGCCTGAGTGACATCCTGGTGTGCGTGTTCGGGACGCCGTTCAGCTTCGCCGCCAGCCTGCACGGCAGGTGGCTGATCGGCGACCGCGGCTGCCGGTGGTACGGCTTCGCCAATTCGCTCTTCGGTGAGTAAGAGTCGAGAACTTTTGTGTGTGTGTGTGTGTGTGTGTGTGTGTGTGTGTGCGCTCGCTCGCTCGGGCGTGTGTGTTGCGCGTGTGTTCGCCGCGCTGCGCTTCCCTCACAGACATCTGTTGAATGTTGCTTCGCTTTATTTTTGATTTCTTGCAACTCGCAAAGCTTTGTTGTCATGTTGGGTGTTGTCCGGTGCTCGACCTGCTAACCTAGAGAGACACGTAACATCTATGATAATGATTTACCCCGCTGCATAAATTGTTATATATCCGGAATTGTAACACGCTGCTCATGATAAGAAAAAAAAAAGTACACATCTGGTCTCCATGGAGCAGCCTAGCACAATTTATCCTGCAGAAAATATATATCTCCAGGCAGGGGCGTGGCAAAGGTAATAATAATAATAATAATAATAATAATAATAATAATAATAATAATAATAATAATAATAATAATAACTGATAGTTAAAAATGATTGATGATTAAAAAGTTGCTGAGCATTAGAATGTTTAAGCCTGCATGCAAGCATGCAGCCAACAAGTGTTGTGGATGGGGACATTTTTATTCAGGTGATTTTGAGGGGTGTGGCAGGACAGTAGAGAGATGCCTCTTCTGCCAGAGTTTCTCCAATTTGCCCCGTTTGCAGAGAAACATGTTTTGCCACCTGGTTCCAGCCAGAAAAATCTGTTTTTCTAGCTGAAAATGTTGGCCATAAAGGCACTCTCAGAGAGTGTAACCAACAAGAGATAATCTTTGGCTTTGCAGGAAGGAAACAGCATCTTATTGCCCTTCATATTTTCAATGTCTCAGGGATCGTATCCCTGGTGTCTCTGTCGGTCCTCTCCTACGAGCGTTACACCACCGTGTTGCACACGTCAGCGGTGGACACCTCCGACTTCAGGAAAGCCTGGATCAGCATCGCCGGCTCCTGGTTCTACTCTCTGGTCTGGACCGTGCCGCCTCTGCTGGGATGGAGCAGCTACGGGCCGGAGGGTCCGGGCACCACGTGCTCAGTCCAGTGGCACCTCCGGTCCCCAACCAGCATCTCCTACGTGCTGTGTCTCTTCATCTTCTGCCTGCTGCTGCCACTTCTACTCATGGTCTACTCCTACGGCCGCATCCTGGTTGCAATCAGGAGGGTGAGTTTCGGACTCAAGGTGCCATTTAACTTAAAGTTTCAAATTTTACTTTTTTACGTTTTTCATGTTTAGAAGTTATTTATTGATTTTTTTTAAATTAGATTTTTGTATCATATCAGATTCAGTGGAAATAGAAAGAGTATCCAGCGTTGTTACACAGAGGAAAAAGTCAGTGAGGAGCAGATGGCAGCTCATGTCTTAAGTGCCTTCCGCCTAATTATCAACACCTGTCTCATTTGCATGCAAACTGTCCACAGAAAATAAGTTTTCCTGAATTCCTGCCGTCATTGCTGTGCTTACATCATGTTTTCTACGGCCAGAGGACTCACACAATTCTGCTTCCCTGCAGCCTGCAATTGGATTCACTCCCACTGCTGCGCGCCACCGCGTTGACTGACAGCAAATTATAAAGACGTTTGGACGGCGGCACACACACAGAGCCTTCGCTTTCAATGAAGTGGGGCTTTTCACCGTCTTCGCCCGCTCAGCTTGACACCTTAATGGCACCGCCAAAGTGGACTCGGTTGCACGCACTTGAACTGTCGTCGACCTGAGATCTCCGTTCGCAAGGTTGAGTGGCGCCTGTCGCCCCCGCCTCCCCCCCCCACAACCTTGAAAAGACACACTGCTTGTGTCTTTTCAAGGTCATTTCAAGCAGAATCAATAGACACGTGAGCCCTTGATTTTAGTTCGCAACCTTACGTTTACGTTCTCCTGTAGCAGGGAGACGGAGCGAGGTGCCGGTATGTTGTTGGGAGAATTAGGAGCGTTCACGGCTTGGCGATGACCCCCCCCCCCTTCGCCCCTCCTTAGTTCTCGCCGCCGTCATGACTCATCCCCACCGCGGTGCAGCTTACATAAACCTGCCCGTCACACAAGTAATTGATAATTAAGGGCTCCCAGTTGGTGCTGGGTCCCTGTGTGGCCTTTGTAGACGCGACTATGAGCAGCCAATCACATGAAAAGTATTTTTAGATCTCAAACACCACCTCTTAGTATATATATATATATATACACGCACACACACGCACACACACACACACACACACACACACATACATATGTGTGTATGTGCATATGTGTGTTTGACACTGCGAGTCGAGAGGAGACTTGATTACCGCGCTGGTGGAAAAGAGGAGAGAAGAGGGGCTCAGCTGCACACCTCCGACTGAGCGCCTGGCCTTGGGCTTTTCTTAGAAACTGAACAATCAGCATGTGGATCCCTCCGCCGCCTTCTCAGAGCTGCCTTAAACTGACAACATCAGAATGTGAGAGGACATTTGTCATCAAGTCAAGTGTGGATATTTTTTCATGACAGCTCATGCGCTTCAGCACCTGTTGAGTCGCCAGTGGTGACACCGACCACAGACGTGGAGAAATTTATTCCGAGGGGAAAAAGACTTCAATCAAAACAAACACAAAAAACAAACAAACAAAAAACAAAAAAACAAAAACAAGCAGCCCAGTTGCACGGCAAAAAAACCGAGCTGGGTGTTTGTCGCTTTTCCCATCGTGGGTGATATTTAAAAACAGAACAAATGCTGGAGAAATTGTTGATGGAATACTGCCAGAATAGTTTAGTCATCAAAGCAGATGATAACCGAATGGGCAAATATGACAGTGCCATTGAGTTTAAGATGACAGTAACACGAGGAAGAGGAATCGCCACCCTCTTCTTTCAACATACCGACAACATTATTAATTCATGATGCGGCCCGCAGAGGTTCACACTGGTAATTACGCCAAGGCACACACACGGAATCAATATCGAGGAGGTGACAGTGGTCTCGGATGAGATTCTGCCGTCGCCGCGCCGTTCATGAAGTATCAGGGCTAATTTTAGACCTCGGCCGCAGCCCCTGCAGGAGGAAAAAGTACGAAAAAGATATGAGCAACAGAGATGTCATGCGACGCTTTGCCGAACTTTCCCTGACCTCGCAGCCGGCACGCTTTTAAATAATGCACAGGAGAGTCGTTCACACTTGACCTGTGACTGATTCCACAGATCTCTGCCTGTCATCCAAGACACAACATGCCCTGTTCAAATATGAATCCGTCTGCTTTGACACCCAGATGCAGGATCATATATATCATATATATCAAAGACTTGAGGCACGTTTTACAACTTCTGTCAGTGTTTGTGGTCCCCAGTTCAGCTGGAAGTTGCAGGCTGCTTTGTCAGGGCCTCGACTAGCTTGTATTCCAATTCAGTTATGAGCATTTCCTCGGTGAGTTTCAGCAAAATACAGGATTTCAGTAAAGGAAGAACATGATCTTGAATTGGTGTTTGTTTTTATTTGGAGGCTGAAGCTCTCTTACCTCAGCTCTTCTCTGCATCGCTGTACTGATTTGTGTATAATGACCGACACTGAAAGTTGACGGGAGACTGGTGGGTGTCACAAAATGCAAACCAAGCACTGAAAGGATGATTCCCTTGGAAAAAGAAAATGTGAAACAAAAAACCTGGAAAACATGACATCTGGCGGCGTTTCCGTGGAGCTGGAAACGCCGCGGAAGCGATCTGAAACTTTCTTTCCACCACGTGGTTTTCACGACTGGTGCACCCGCTCTCTCTCTCTCTCTCTCTCGCCTCTGCAGGTGGGTAAGATCAACCTGCTGGCAGCCCAACGCAGGGAGCAGCACATCCTGCTGATGGTGCTGTCCATGGTGTCCTGCTACCTGCTGTGCTGGATGCCCTACGGAGTCACCGCGCTGATGGCCACCTTCGGCACGTCCGGGCTGGTCACGCCCATGGCCAGCGTGGTGCCCTCCGTCCTGGCCAAGTTCAGCACTGTCGTCAACCCAGTCATCTACATCTTTTTAAACAACCAGGTCAGAACTGGTTGGGGAGTGGAAGGGGTGGGTGGATTGGGGTTGGGGTTTGGGGTTTGGGGGGGGAGGGGGGGTTGGCAGGGAGGTAGGGTGTGTGGGTGGGGGGAAGATCACCAAGGATGTGAGGTTTTAATTGAGGTATTTTTGTGGTGGTAGGCAAATAAGCAAAGGGCAGAAAACTGATTTCTCTCTAAATGGAAAGTGAGGAGGAAATAAAAGTGACATTTCCACACTGGTACTGTGAGTAGTGGCCAGACCTGTGGGAAATCAACCATGTGCCAGCCTGCCTGCGCGCACGCACACACGCACACACACACACACACTTTTCAGTAGCACCTCTCGAGTATTGCTTCCCAAATGCTTCGTCTGCAGTCAAAGTTTTGCTCCCTCCACTGACGAATCCCAAATCAGTGTGTTTTGACCGCGGCTTGTCAAATGCAAGTGTTACATTTCAGTTTAATTAAAGGCCAACGTGGGACGCGAAACACAGAATTTCCATCAGTTTTGCCTGAGTGAGTCAAGAACGAGACTTCACGACTTAATTCCTGAACGAGTGCAGAGAGACAATGTGGCAGTAGCTGAAGTCCAGAGTAAGTCCAGAGCAATTAGAAGGTGTGGTGATGAACTGATGAAGAGCAGGTGAGCTTGATTGCAGAGGCAGGACAGGTGTGGATCATTAAAGGTGTTTGCCTTGTCACTTGGGGCTCCATCGTGACACTTGCAGCAAATGTGTGCGTCTATTGAGTGAATAATATTCTTAAACATAATAAAAACATGTTTTTTTTTATGAAAAGTATTTGTATTTAAACGTAATATTCTGACTGAATCTCATGAAGTCTCTCCTTAAAATCTTAGCTTATCAAAGCTTAGCTGCTGGCAGGCAAAAGCAAAAGTGTTTTCTACTAACGTCTGTGTTTTCCACAGTTTCACAGGTGCTTTGTGGCCTTCATGAAGTGCAGCGGTGAGCCTCAGCCAGAGTAGAGGTCAACTTGGAGGACACAGTGTGAGTCCAGCGGACGCACCTCTGCTTGCACGTCTGTTTTGTACTCTTCAAAAAACGAAACAAAAAGAAACAAAAAAAAAGAAGGTAAAAAAAAAAGGTCTAAATATCACAAATGTGTTTTTAAGTATTGCTTGCGAGTCAACGTAAAAACTGATTTCTCTTCTATCTCTGAACTCTTCTGTTGATTTGAAACAAAAAGGTTGAGCATCTGTGTTGTTACCTGTGTTTTTTTTTTTTTTTTTGCACGTATAGTTTGTTTGGGTGGTGATTTTAATCATTTTTAGGTGAACAAAATGGAAGCATAGCTGCTTGTGTTTTCTGCTGGAATGGCCCCTTTAAAGCACGCATCGCCTCTTTAACCCTGAATTGGAAGGGCTTGTGTTTGTGACCATTATGAACTGTGCCTGTTTCAATAAAAACCTGTATTAACCAAGCTGGCTGAAACTGTTTTGGAGTGAGAGATAATTCCTGGATAATTCCTCTTTTAGGAAATGAGTGAGAGTTGAGTTTCTTAGATCGATCCGGTCCAGCAAAATGCTTTCTGGACATCAAGGGTTGTTTGTAGTTGTGGATGTAGTTGTAAATAAATAATCAACTTTGCTGATTTCAAAAAAATCAAAAAATATTTCTGCCTCCAATTATCGATGTGACCAAAATCTGAGGTTAATAAATCAGGGATAACGCAACCACAATTTTGAAGGCTCAACCCTCAAGATGAGTAAGTATTTGTCATTAGTATAGAATGACTGTGACGGCTATCTCATGCAATACAATTAGCATTTCAGTTTAATGTCAAAGCGCTGTGGTTGAGAGTTGTTTGGCCTACTTGCAAGCCACGTCTTGCAAATTCAAAACGTACTGTCAATGTTTTGGAATCTCTCGTCACAAAACGGATCAAAGAGTCTTCTGTCCAGCAACGAGCGCAGCCAGAGTACGACTACGTGCGCTGGCTGCACCGTTGCACAACACGGCTGTTGCAGAGCGCATTTCCTAGAAGCTGATTCAGGCCTTGTGGGTTCAGTGGCGACCGATGAAGGGTCTCAGGTAGATGTCAGTGAGAGCGCTCACGTTGACTGAAATACCAAATTCAAACAGATTCCTTAAGTCTTTTCGGACTGTTAAATTCTAACTTTCCAGCAAATTGGTGTTCTGAAAGGAATATATATTTATATATATATAGTGATTATCGTGTTGCTCTACTTTACTACTCTCTACTCGCCTTTAAGTCATAGCAGCAGCGCAACTGTACAAAGTATAGCGATGATTTAAGGATTCACTTTTTGTCCGATTCCACTCAACACATCGGTCTGAGGGGATGTAGCTGCACAGCAGTGAGTCTTTCCCCAGACAGAAAGTAGAAGTTGTTGACAGAGAGATGCATGTGCATTGAAAGACGGAAGGAAGAAATGCACCTTCTTTTTTTTTTTAACTCACACCAACACACACACATACACACACACACACACACACACACACACACACACACAAACAAAAGGTCACATCTAGATATGGAGGTTGAGTAAAGCAACCAGGAAGCTGCGAGATACAAAAAACAAAAAACTCAGCAGCCCGACACAGAAGCGGTTCACAAGTGCATGGGGTGGTGCAGATGCCAGGCCTCTCTGGGTTGCAGCGCTCCTCTCCATCATGATCAACACCTACCAGACCAGCCTGGCTCCACCGCCGGTGCCTCCTCGCCTCAGCAGGGGCCACCCGGTTCTCGTCCCCGAGCAGCTCGCACCTCGAAGCCACGGAAAGCCACTCTTGCGCCTTCTGGCCGGCGTGGTGATTCTGCATTTCTTCCTGTCCATCGCGGGATTCATCTACCTTTACAACAATGAAAAAACGGTAAGAAAGGAGTCTGTTTGCTTCTCCAGTTTATATCTTGTAAAGTTTAGTGTTCCTTATGTATTTGGACCTCAATTGCAACAACATTAAAAGAAAACGTATTACGTTGAGCCAATCTGAAAACCAACAGAAACAACAGCAACAGAAAAAAAACATGGTGTCAAGTTTTGCTACGAGAATTACAATTAGAGAATTACAATGAGAAGATTCATTGACTTTTTCATACAGAAAAGTTCTGCATTTTCAAATTCTAGTTCAGGATGGAGGATATTTGCAGTTGTTGATCTACTTCTGTTTATTGTTACAGGAAAAACGCCTCTCTGAAGGAAAAGGAAAAGGTATGTTTGTTTTTTTCATTTACTTCCCCCTTACAATTTACCAGAAAGAAGAATACTGTTTAAAAAAAAGAAAGAAAAGTTTATTCCAGCGTCACTGAGCAGATTTCTCTCTTGTTGCTCCAGTAGATTATTATTCATCAGAGAGGCAGGTGACTTTCAAGAGGATCATGGCACGCATGATGGTAGAACACTGGCCTCAAACAACACAGAGGACACCAAAATGTAAGAATATTTATCTATTTAATGTTTAATTTAATTTTCAATCCACACTTTACACTATAGCTTAAATTCGTCCTCTGGGTCTTTCCAGCCGGTTACCTCCAGTGGGACACCAAGAACTCGGTCCTGAAGGGCATCAACTACTTCAACGAGTCTTGGTTGACCGTGCAGCAGACCGGCGACTACTACGTCTACTCCAAGGTGACCTTCTCCAAGGCGGCCGCCAAGAGCCCCCTGGCCGGCGAGGTCAAGCTGAGGAAGAACAGTACGGAGAAGGAGGCCAAGACTGTGATGCAGGCCTTCTGCAACATCGGCAGCGGCAGCAGCAACACCATGTGCACGGCCTCGCAGGGGCAGGTGATGACGCTGGAGCGAGGGAACCAGCTCAGCGTCTGGGTGGAAGACCGTTCGCTGGTCAACTACGTCGAAGCGTCCACGACCTTTGGGATGTACAAACTGTAGGAGAGCGGCGTTGACGCACGTGGACCCTAAAATAAACAGACTGGAGACGCGGGAGGAAGCTGCTGGAGAAAACTGTAAAATTGTTCATGACCTTTTTTTGTTTTTCTCAAAGGGGATTTTGGAGACAGAGACAACATTTTCAAACTATAATTTATTAAATCATTTTCTATTAGCATGGGTCGGTAGTCTCATGGATTTTTTTTTTTTTTTTTTTTTAATGTTTTTTTAAATGTGCTGTATTTATTGATCTAAGTGGCTTTGTATGGCTGTGAAATGAAGCTGGTGTATTTAATAGAATCCAAACCATCTCATCTCTTTGGTCTGTCTTGCATGATAAAGCGCATTAACAGTTAGAGTGCGGCGTCCAGGCTCGGGCAACAGTAGCGAGATGCTACTTATCCTACTCGAACCATGACAAGCGTCGGCTCAGTTAACGCGGACGGCAGCTAACTTGGTGACATTTACCGGATGGGCTGCAGGTTTAGTCAGTCTTCACCACCTTGGTTTTGAATTTCTAGGATGGAAAAA
Organism: Nelusetta ayraudi; assembly: GCF_046127955.1. Classification (NCBI taxonomy): domain Eukaryota; kingdom Metazoa; phylum Chordata; class Actinopteri; order Tetraodontiformes; family Monacanthidae; genus Nelusetta; species Nelusetta ayraudi. The sequence continues at coordinate 3,996,990 of NW_027466140.1, read as the reverse complement.
ACCACATTGCGAAGGAGTTTTTTTTTACTCATGATGCAAAAACCACATGAAAAAACAGGACCACATCAGACTACATGAATGATAATAATTAAGGGTCAGCAACAGCAAAGCTGTTGCAAAAAGCTCTGAAGAGTTATTCAGTTTGGGTTGTGGATTGTGGAAGAACCTGGCAAGTCAAAATCTTTTGCACCAAATTCTAAAATTCAAAGCTCCACCAACCCACGCATTGGCGGCAACAAGCACATTCAACAAACTGTAGCGCCTCAGTTAGTGAAGAAGCCAGAGCGGCGGCGCGGCAGTAGGCTGCAACCCCGCAACGACTGCATGACGGCGCTGGAAAGTGTGACTTTCTGTGGAGGAGTGCACGGCGCACCGCACGCAGGATGTCCTCCATTCTAGTCACTCCTTCCATCCTGTGCGAATCTGAGCAACCCACAAACTTCTGAAGCGGCCCGTGTGCCACTGTGCGCCGCAGCGAGAGAGAAGCCTCCACCATGGCTGGATTTTCCAGCATGCACGAGGGAACACGAGGCTCGCGCCGCGTGGTTTTCCATCCATCGCCTGCTGATTTCGGCATGCGCATTTTACGAATAAAACGCCCCCCCCCCCCAAAAAAAAGGCAGCTTTTATATTAAACTTTTAATAAAATAACAACCATACCAAACACAAAGTATAGAGTGTCTAGAAAAGAACAACAACAACAACAAAGCATTACAATACTCGCAAACAAAAAAAAAAAAAACAGTAATTGCATAGAAGGGCCTTGAAGAGACAGCACGGCCGACGGTGTGGGTGGGAAAGGGGTGAACTGAGTTCAGGTTGCCATCCACGGCTAAGTGCTAACCGACGGCTGAGGGTACGTGGAAACTAGAGGACATGGAACTTTGAAAAAAACCAACAACGACTGAACGGCAACGACCGCAACGTGAACACCAGGACGCGCCCTCAGCTCCGGCTTGCTGGTACCTCCTTGAAGTGCCGTTGAGCGAGATGTGCTACATGCATGGGTCGAACACAGTACTATGTCCCCCTTCCTATATGTCAAGCGCATTTCATAAAAATGAATAAAAGCGAAACAAATAAAATAGCCCGAGAACATTATTACAGTTTGGATGTGCGAAAATCGGGGACCGTTAATCTCTCGTCGACACAAACAGGCTTAGTTGCATAAAAGTTAAATATAAAAATTGAAAATACAAAAGGAAAAGAAAAGAGCGAGGTGTCCGGACTACGTGGTTTCCACACCTTTTTGGTTAATAGACCGGGTTAATTCATTTGTTATTATTGTTATCACATCATTATTTATTATTATTACTGAACAAATCCAGCCCTCTTTGCCGGATCTCACCCAGAGCTCGGCCTGTAAAGCAGTCGTCTATTGCATTTCGACAACATCCATCTCCTCTGTGTGGCGCAGCACCAGTAAGATAACAGTGTTGACAGGACACACACACACACATGCGCGCGCACACACACACACACACACACAAAAAAACAAACAAACACTGCCACACTTGCTGGGAAATGGGAAATGTACCTCATAGCGGGACTGCACCCTGAAGACACAAACAACACAACCCAGTCTGATCATCCCAGACGCCTCCTGCGTACCCGTTTGAGCTGGACTCGCCTCGTCACGAGGAAACAAACGACCTGCGACACAATTTCACAATACACCAGGCCTCTTGGTCCGAGCCTGGTGACGTGTTAAAGGGACGGTTCACTCAAAATTCAAGTACGGCCCGTCTGCCTCCTCGACACGGTGCGGACGGACCGTCGCGGGGCTTCTCGCCCTCCGTGCGGCGCCATCACAGCCTCTCAAAGACTCGCCGGGCCAATTTGTGCCAACGTTGCAGCGCCTTTTCAAGGTGGATTACCCACTGAGGACTCCTCGACCGCGCTCGCACTCTCCAGAGCAGTTTACACGCTAATGAAACTTAACAAAGTCGAAGGCGCTCCAATTGGACCTGAAATGTTTTTGGCTTTTATTTTATCCAAAAGTGACAGAACCTCTGGGCCACAGCAGCTGGACAAGAAAATGAAAACAAAGGAAAAATGTCCACTGGAAAATGGGTGGAATTCAATTTTGCGTGAACCGTCCCATTAAACGAGCACCTTTGGCGGAGGCACGACAAGTTTTACTCAACATCCTCATGTAAACGAATCTCTTTTCCGTTGACTTTCCCCAATCCGTCTCCATCAGCTCCGCAACAACTCGCTGTGAGCTCATGAATACTGCAAACCTCTTCACTCCTAAACTGGATTTATTAGACGAGTCGCTCTTTCATTTAATGTGATTTAAGGAAAATGTGTTTCCCCCCCCCCCCTCTGTGCCTCATCAAGAACACTTCCTCTGTCTTTACATATTAGTTTAGTTTAATAAAAGCTCAGGCAGCGTGACTATATAAGGCTAGCATTACAAATGGCTTGGTGAACAATAAATAAGCTATAGAATATATATATATATATATGTATTTATATATATTTATATTTAGTCAGAAGATAATACAAAGGGCTATTTAATTACTAGGTAGAAACTTGAATACATTTTGGAAGAGTAGGGTTTGACCTTTGACTCATTATTTCCATGACGGCGTGGATTAAAAGAGACTTAATTACGCCTTTTCTGCTCCGTCCCCGACAGCTTTGGACACATCTGAACATTGTGATGATCACCTCTCTCCGAATCAGAACGTCTACTCTTAATACTGTAAATTCATGCAGAGAACTTGTGACTTGTGTCTGACTAAGTCAAGCCGCCTCCAGAGGCTGGAAACTTGTGATGCTGCTGTGCATGCGTGTGCTGGAGAAAGCTCACTAAATCCATTTTCCCTCTGGAATTCCCTGCCACACATGGAAAAAACATGACGGCGGCAGAAAAACGAAAAAACAAAACCCAAACATTAGAATAACATGAAGGGGAACCACCGTCGCTGGTACACAAGTGCATGCGGGAGAACTTTTCTCGGACTCGAAAGCTTCGTCCTCCTTCTCGGCGTCCGACTGAAGCGATAGGAAGCAGCGCAGAAGCCCGTTTTGTCCCTCGTCCAACATTGTTCGACTTGCCGAAAAGTGTCACAGTGGCCGTTGCCGAGAGAGAGTGAGAGGGAAAAAAAAAAAAAAATGCCACGACGCCAGCTCACTACTCACTTCATGAGAAGGCATCGTTTTTGTAATCTCGTGTCGGGGAGGCAGGATCGGGAAGACCGAATCCGACGGTCGTGCTCCGACCGTCAGGGAGGGAAGTCCAGCTGGCGAGCGCGGAGACGCAACATTGGACTGAGGCAGGGAAAGCAGACAAGACACCAAACCCCCCTTACATCCCTGAAATGAAGACGGGTGGACGAAGGCGGTCGCGCGGACGAGGTCAGTGGCCGCCGCCGCCGCCGCCGTCGTCCCAAGCAGCACAGTCGTTCTTCTGCTTGGCCAGCTTCCTGACGATCCTCTCCAGCTCCTTGCGGGACTTCTGCTCGTCCTCCAGGAACTGCTTCATCCATTTGTTCTCCTATGGGTGGTGGGAAAGGAGAAAGATGTAGAAGGAGCACTTCAGTGGATGATGGATGGATCTGTCTACTGGCGGTGAAAACGCCAATTGAGTCGATGAACACACTCACCTTTTTCAGCTCGTGGACCTCGTCCTTTAAAGCGTACACAGCGTCCACCAGACTCCTGCAGAGGAGGAAAACAATGGAAGGTTGATTGAGATCACATCAAATCAAAGGGTAAGCCTGGTAAAATATATTACAAAAAAAAAAAAGAAAGAGGACAATTACACTGCGGGGGTGCACTAACTCATTTTGGCTGAGGGTCACATTAGCATTAAGAAATCAGAGCGCCGGTTGTTACTGTATAATTGCAGTCGCTCCTCAACACGGTAAAATAACCGTCGCTGTATTCGATTATTATTTATTCAAGACACCAATGTTGCATATGAGGTTCAGCTTAAGTAAAAAATACATATTAGAGCGCATAGCTCTGTGATCTTATGGCCATAAATCCTTTTTAAATGAATGGGGGTTACGGCCGCCCACATTACTCTGGCGTAGAAGGAAATATAGCAAAGACAGCAAATTTCATTGATTGATGCAACGCAAGCAGTTGCATCAACTGTTACTTTCCCTCCACTGCTGGTTCTGTATGAGGCAGCGGAGGGTGAAGGGAGCGATGAGCAGCCTCTGTTCTGCTTTACCGTGGCTTTGGCAACACTTAAAGCAGAAGAAACACTCGCAGTTTGGAGAAAAGGATGCACGTGACACCGAGAGTCGCAGTTCCGCAAAACTGACCATGCAGTTACGTGTATTGATAAGGTCTTAATATTTATTCCAACAGGCTTCATTTTAAGGCCATGCAGGTCTCACTCTGTGACCCTGGGGTCTCAGTAGGTTCTTTCAAAATTCTGGAATAAATCACAATCCAAACTGGCCACGTTAAGAAGTTGTTGTCTCCATTACACACACACACACTTACTTTTCCTCAATAACCGTCTGGCCGTTGCTCCTCATCTCCTCCACAATGATCTTCTCCTCCTCTGGCAGAAGCACCTGGGGGACGCACTCTTTCCGCACCACTGCCGGCAAATGTATGAATTAATGAGAACGCCTGATGTACAGCTGCATCAGTCATTGAGGAATTGTTCCGCGTGCGCACAATGAAAAACACACACACACACACACACACACACACACACACACACACACAAACACACACACATACCAGTGGTAGTCTGGTGCAGGCTGGCCCCGGTGCAGTACGCCTCAATCACTCGAAGTATCTGGGCATCCTCCTCCAGAGCAACCGTGCCTGTAAGAGAAGGACGACATCATCATCATCATCATCATCATCATCGTCATCATCATCGATATACATTTCAGGCTTAATTTCAGCAGCTGACACAGTGTCAGCGCCAATCATCCAGTACAAACACATTAAGAAAGCAGCAATTCCATTTACTACACCGGCACGCTGAAGATACAATTACACCACAGGAGGTTTGGTGTATTATTCATGTGAAGAGCAACCAGCGGGGGACTCAGGTGCGCAGTATTGATTTGCTCCTATTCCATAATTCACACGTGTACTAATGGGTGGCTGTGAACCACACATGATCAAAGGGTCGACACGTCGGGGTGTCCTTGAAAGAGGAAAAGTGAACTACGGCCATGTGAGAATGGGCCAGTGCTAAAACGCAGCTGCTAACGTTGGTGCAGCTGGGCAGACGGAACACTTCAAAAATCACTTCAAATCCATCGGGCAAAAAAAGGCCAATAGAAATTGTAAACAAAACCAATAGTGACCGGAAGACACCGTCCAACCAGTTCTAACTTTAAACTGCCTCTGTAGCGCTGCAGGATAGTACAACTTTCAGTGGTTTCCTCTTATGGTCTTCTACTGTGGCTTTAGCACAGGCATGAGAAGTTTTCTCTTGCTCTTGGACATGCCATCTCTATACAGCTCTGTTGATATAAAATAAGCCAATTTGTCATAGAATTCACAATTTTTATTGACAAGACGCTAAAAACTCGCTCTATTGGAGCTTAACAAGATGGAGTGGCTACACTGGTGGCTAACTGACTGCTAAATAAATACCAAATCATGGCGTTTATTAGCTTGATTGCACTATACATGACAGGGTCAAAAACAAGTTCCTATCATGTTTACCTGAATGGCAATAAAGGGATATGAATCCTGAATCATTGTCATTTTATCAAAATAGGTAGGTAAATCAAAAAAAGTAAACAACAAACAAACACAAAACCCCTCAGCCAACGTCCACACAGCAGGAAAAAAATCCTCACTTTTCCTGGTCTGAATCTCGTCATCAGAGGGCTTCCGCTCTTTCTTCCTGTTGCCTGGCAGGAACTTCTTCATGGGCCGCGGGCTCTTACTGGAGTCCTGGAGGAGGTGCAACAAAAGGAAGACAAATTAATATTTGGCTCCACAACCACACGCTGAGACGTACGCTGCACACAAACACATGAACAAACAAACAAACAAACAAACAGGCACAGGTACACGCACGCGTGTACGCACACCTGTAAAGCTGACGCTCCAAACCAAACACAGTGCAAGCTTAACAAGGAAAATCCATAAACATCGATGAACAAAACCCCAATCCACAAGAAGGCAGCAAGCATGAAGATGACTGTGACCAAACCAGCTTTGTGTAGGAGCACTGTGGGCTTAGAGAAACTCAACCAACTGCAAATCTCATTTATTTCAATGCACAGTTGAAAACCTTTTTAGTGGTTAATGTGTCATTTTGTCATTGATTTGGTTTGTCAATGGAAAAATACATGAATCTAATTACTTATTTGAAACGTTGAATTCCAGATAGAGATTTGAACGGGTTCGATCCAGACTCTGAGCAGTTCCACTGCGTACCCCACTGGAGGTCAAGGCTTGTTGAGTAGTAAACTTGGTTTGGTCACATGCGCTCGGAGAGGTTGGGTTATGCTCGGGGACATCAGACTGCGCTTCACGTCGGGTTATGCATCATCCTCAAACTTCAGGGACTCCTTATAATGAGCTCAGGGATTCACATGAATGCAGGCACGCGTTATTATTGACCATGCAACGAGCCTCTTTCTCTGTTGGCGTGGTGCTGTGGGGAAACGTTCTTTACTCCGTAGGCAAAACCAGCAGAGACTTGTTTTTTGACCGCAAGATGCAGAACAGACTTGTGCAACCCTCAAGAGAGGAAATATTTATGACGACGCCTGATTTGGTTGAACATTCCGTCGTTTATCTTTTGCCCCATCAAGTTTTCATCCAATCGCTGTGCATTGTGAGGGACACTCAGGGTCATTTAAATGCACAGGCTGGCTGCAGACACAACTCCACTCTCTGCTCCTCGGTTTTCCACAGAAGAAAAAAAAAATATCGAAAGATTTAAGTAACGCAATTGTGTAGTTTTTTTTTTTCTTCCAAATTGATTGAAAAAAAAAAAAAATGATGATGGTGTGAGAACCGAACATCACACCTCACTAAAGAGTGACACCTCACTACAGAGAATGACAATAAAAAGGGAAAGAGCAGACAGACTGGGCTACACAAAACAGGAAATCGAGAGATGACAATGGGGAAGAAGTGATGCGAACAGAGCCATGGCATGTCAGCTCAACACTGGGGTGACACACACTAACACACACACACACACACACACACACACACACTCCCCACCCACCCACCCCAAAACCACATCCTTGTCTTAAACACCCGCACGCACACACACACATCTAACCTTACCTTCATGATATAAGACATCCTCTACAGAAGGCAGGATGGAGAAAGAGAGACAAAGAAGAAATGTGCATGAAAAAAATCCGATGAGCCAAGGGTGTGACAGAGTCATCGGCTTTCAGTCACCTGGTCGGCGTACACGCGAAACGGAGGGAATGGGAAAGTTTGCAGAGAGGTGCTTTAGAAACTGAAAAGGCCGTCGTACGTGTTGCCTCTGGTAGTCAGCGGGAAAGACGGAAACAGGCCGACGGCCTAGACGAAGGTCCGGACGTCACTGTCTGGTTTAGTCATTATAATTGTATATTTGTGTATATACGTAAGTGTGTTTTGCTTAATTCAAGATTATTTGTTTTAAATGAGACACATGGGTGAAGGGATGGCATGAAGTGGATTATGTATTTTAAAATAAATAAATAAAAAATAAAAATTGGTCTGATTATTCAACTCCTAGCCTGCGTATCGTTTGTCTGCCCGTCACCTTGTGTCCTCAAATAGCCTTTTGGTTTCCTTGAGGAAACCAAAAGGCTTCTGCACGTCAACAGTTAAAGCTCTAAGTGCACAAACTCTCTTGCACGGCGCGCGGCTGCTCCTCTGCCAGTTTGTGTGCGAGCCGTCGAAACTTTGTCTGCTTGGCTCGACTGTGGCCGCAATAGTTATGAAGTTGACTCTACCGTCAAATCCCTTGCATCAGGCGGTGTGATTTTAAGCCTTCCATACGTTTATCTTAATTTCTTTTAATTTCTCTCTACTGCAGGGGTGGGCAAACACTGGTGGGGCCACTGTGGGTTCTAAAATGCGACAGACAGGGCCAGAGCTGCAGCAGATGGATGGAGTGCTTTGGCAACCCACAAAAATATATCATGGGATACGTAGAAAACATGTGCTTTAATGTCAATGGAAAATTAATAAAAGCATTTCAACAAACTATGTGTCTGTGAAGCTCCACAATATTTAGCTCTTTATTGATAGATCTTAAAACACAGCTATTTTATCACTTACTTACTATTAATATAATTTCTTCAAGTTTGGCGGGCCAGATTAAAAAGCTCAACGGGCCTCATATTGCCCCCGGGCCGTAGTTTGCCCACGTCTGCTCTAGTAGGATACATTCATGTCCTGCGTGGCCAACAGAACCAATTTAATGAATCGTATGTTGACGGTCGTCTTCTAAACATCAGTCCTAGCGAAGGGCATTATGTTTGTTTGTGTCACTTCCTGTTTGGCGAGACACTTTGAGTCAAATTGAACTCTGGTGGTCGGCTGAAGACAGAAAGTGACTTCTGACCAATAAAAAAGAAAGGAAGTGGGTGGCTACTAATGACTGAGCACAGGTGGTGGTGAGGGTGTCGGTGTGTGTGTGGGAGGGGAGGGGTAGTTGGGGGGGTGGTTGTGGGCGTGGCCAGACAACCCGTGCAGCCTCTTACCTCCTTGTAGCCCAGGGCGGCAGAGGGCTTGAGGGGCGGCGCGGGGCGCAGGCAGCTCAGAGACCAGGGCTTGCTGATCTTGGGCGGCTCCAGCGGCCCGCGGCTGACGGCGCTCAGGCTGCCCAGGTGCGAGAGGTGAGTGGGCGGCCCGACCATGCTGAGGGGCTTCCCTTCCACCGTCTGCAAGAGGTCGACCGGGTTTCAGAGGTTGCAACAGCGCACAAGGCTTTGTGCTGCTGCAGAGGCTCTTTCACACTTTGTCATGATGCAGGTTTCACTTTTACTGGTGGCTTTTACACTGTAAATCTATGTGTGCATGTGTGCGTGCGTTAGTGTGCGTGTGTGCTAACCTTTGTTATTGTGCCTGCAGGGCTGCCTCCTTTAGTAAAAGGCTGGAGGTTTTCAAGCCATTCCTGTAACTCCTGGGCAGTACCGCAGAATACCGTAACACGATCAATCATGCTTCCTGCAAATTAACAAAAGAAAAAAAAAAAACAAAGCGCTAAAGAAACAGTGACACATTTAAAACACATAACTCCTACAATGAAGTTTCCAGAACATAGCAAACGACAATGTCCTGCTTAGAGATCGCATTGAGGTCAAATATTTTGAATCCCTCTTTGTATCATACATACCTTAAAACACATGAGCGACCATGACATTGAAATCGTTCAATCTGCTATCCTGGTTTCGAGAAGGTGCTTGACTTGACTTTTTATTAGAGTGGGAATAAAATCATACCGATGTCAGCATTTCTTTAAAAATGATGAAATCAATCCCTTCTTTACTTTTTGATGGCGAGATCTAACTTGCAACAGTGCTGATCTCCTTTAGTGTCAAAACCTCACACATCAGTCCGATGAGGTTTCACACTGTGACACCAAGCCTGCTTGTCTCACCGATACGGACGCGAACCTGAAATGTCGAAGGCGAAGTGGCCGCTGTCTGGGTCCTCTGCGTGTCTTGTTACCGTGGTGCCCGTCAGTGGCAGCCTTCCCTGAGCAAGGGGAGTGGAAATGTGGGGAGTTTAGTGGCTACTTCACTTAATCTTGTTTCAGCTTGGAAGTGAAGTTGTTTTTTTGTAGTGACTACCAGCAGTGAAATTCAAACCTGATATATGAATCCGCTCATCCGAGGACTGGCTGAGAGCATCACCAGTACATTGGGGAAAAGCATCAAGTAGCGCTCGTCCTTTTCCTGCAAGGAGGAGAAAACAGAGTCCTGGTGACGCTCGCACTGCTTCTTTACACCCCGTAAGATTTGGCCCGGAACTGCCTGCGGGAAGCCGCATGGAAGGAAAACTCAAAGACGACTCCAACCAAGAAAACCACATGAGACAGAGGAGACGGTTTTCAGGGGGGCTCGCAGCCGACAAGCCCTTTTTTCTGTTTTGGCTCACACACAGAGTGGGCGGTGAGTTCGACAGGTTTACTGATGCAGTTTGGTTAAAAGTCGACGACGTCCCATCATGTCGACAGCGAGGCTTCGTCCCCTCAGACCTAGTTGTCTTGAGCAGACACTGCGTAATTCACACTTCTTGCACCCGTTTACCAGCAGTTCGCACCTGTTGCGGCACAGTGAGCACAATGACACACAAACAGCAACATGGAGGCTGCAGATAGAAATGAGTTGCTGGTGGGCCGAGATCTGTCAACTTACTGCGTGGTTTCCTAACTAACGGGGTCATGGCTGAGCGACGGAGACACACATTTCATTTTGGTTACAGTGAGGAAAGACAGAGAGCCGTGGAAAAGGCTTGAGTGGATATTTAATCATGGCTATATATGAATAACTGGCAGCGGCATGCGGACGACTGCGCTGACTCGACCGTCTCTCACCTCGCTGGAGCCTGTTCGCATGTGGACCTGCGACATGTAGGCCACGCTCCCCAGGCTCTTCATGCCCTCTCCCTCCCAGGCCCGCACCGGCTCGGACAAAATCTGGAGCTCCAGGTTCTTCCGCTTGCGCAGGTCCTGGCAATGCGTCTGAGCATACGTGGAACATTTTATTGAAAGGAAATAAACGGAGAAAGATAAACAAAGACATTGATTTCGGAGTGGTTTTATTTATTAAACAGCTCAGGGTAGAAGAGATAAATGTGTCAGTGGATTTTTGTTATTGGTGCTACAATGACCAACTTTTTCTAGCGTGATTTGTTTTGTCTCTTGCATAGAGAAACCATTTTAATTGTTTTTTGACTGCTCCACTTTGATGTGCTGAAACCGCAAGATACGGAATTCAGTCCTTTGTGATGTCACAAATGGCCTTGGTACCTCGTGTTGTAGTACCCGAGATTGCTCTTGGTCTCAAGACCACTTCTTAAGGGTCTCGGCCTCGGACTAGATGGACTCAGGATTTTGATGCAGACCGGTCAAGACTCAGCCAACATTGTAATGACACGATAATAAAAGAATCCAGCTGCTGCCGTTTTACGCCCTGCTTGTGATACCCAGGGTGACATATCCCCTTATGCGTAGTTAATTTCTTTTTTTTACATTTTATGAAGCAAAGTTGTTTTTTTTTGAAAATGGTTCATTCTAGTTGGCAAAGCAGCAAAATGTTAAAGAATTTTTTAAAAAGGTACCTTGCTGAAAAGAGATGTTTCTGCTTGACTTAGAAGCAAACTTGAATTTAAAAAAGATACTGGCCATGTTTTACTGTTTTGTTGTTATTCTACTTGTCTCGGTCTGGCCTCGATCTCGATACTCTCTAGTCTTGATAATGTCTTGGGCTCAGTTGGTGTGATCTTGACTATAACACTAATGGTACCTCTCACATCTCACACCTCTGACAACATCACCAGGCCGGTGTATGGTGTTTTTTTTTTTTTTAAAGGCTCTGGAAAGTTTAAACCGGAAGCTAAAAAAAAGTGCAACATTAAAAGTGCTGTTTTCTGGAGATTGTTTTCTTTAATTCATTTTAAAATAAATAAGTATTGAAGTCTTCTCCACTGGCATCCAGGGTATAAAAAAATAAGAGATTGAAATTTTGAATTAGTTAGTAAATGGGAACCAGAACTAAGAAAATAAATCCCACGATTGATAATCATCAGCATAGAGTGTATGAATTTGACTTTAATTGTAGTCCTGCTGTACAATCTTGCAGTGTTATAGCTACTTTTTCACAGGTCTACTGGCTCTATGCAGGGGCTCCCCCACCTCAAGCAAAGAAAAAAAAAAAAAAATGACAATGCAACATGTCACGTTTTCCACCACATGTATGCAAAGATAAGCCTGTGCAGAGGAAGCACTGTCGCTAAGATGCGACTGGCATTTTGGTTATGCTCGCCTACAGAGACATTCAAAAGGCATTCAGAGAAATGAGACTTGCAAATTACTACAACGTGTGCTGTTTGATGTTGTGTTTTTTGCTTTTTCTGTTTCCTGTGAAACCAGCCGAAAAAAGGAGAGTTTTCACCTCCATCTGTTCTTACTAAGAAACCAGAGCCGCGCGGAGGAAACTGTTGCTCACCCAGGTACGGTGCGGTTGCTCATTTCCAATCCAGCACTGAAATGGCATTTTGTTTTAGGCCCACTTTAGGAAAGACGTGATCAGAAAGTGTGGGGCGAGGAAAGAGGCTCTCAAATATGAATATCGCATGGCAAAAAGGTTATTCTGAATGGCGCTCCAGTGACATTTTATAGTTTGTCTTACAAGTTCCATAATGCATCCATGTTCATGTCTTCATTTCCAGTGGAACAGCCGAAAAATATGAAAAAAATACATGTTCAGAAAACAGTATATTTAGCCCAGTGTTTGCAGCATTCTAAAAAATTCGCAGCTTCTAAACTTCCTGTTAAAGACTTTTCGACTGTTGCCGCTTTCACATATATGAAAAGAAAAAAAAAAAAAATAAAAATAACAAGGCGGCTGCAGGCTGGGGGTGTTATCACTAATGCAAGAGAGTTTCAGTGAGTCCTCGCTGCCCTTTGTGACATCACACAGGGGTGATTCCCAAAGGCATGCAGACTTTCCACAAAAGAGGTAAGAGGAGGAGTTCACTGACTGGATGGTAAAGCACTCAACGCTGTTAAAAAATATCACTTTTAAAATATGGCTGATATGAAACCGTTCATGAAGTAAACAGCCTTCATTAAAAACTGTGATATGTAAATTACTGTGATTTATGATGCAATAATTGGGGACTGACTCAAGGCGCATGTTCTCATTTACTCCATTATCTGCACTGGCTGTTCAGTGGGAGGTCACAGGGGACGACTTGTTTTGCAGCAATCAGGGAACGTCTCAACCGTGGTGCTGATGAACAAACATGATAAAGCTCAAAGCAATTTTTTTTTCAAGCAGTCGGCCTCCCAAAAGGGAGGCCCAAAACTTACCACAAGGCTTCTGAACGCAGCTGTTGCCTTTATAATGTCAGCGTAATCTGGGTGGGCTTCCTGTGACGAGCACAACCACAGACAGGGTTATACAAAGACTAAGTTCTTTCAAATCGCACAGAACCAGTAAATCAACTACAGGATGGACGATGAACGTTCCGCAGTACCTCCACGTGTCTCTCCAGCTCCTGCAGCAGCGTGGGGTACTTGTCCAGCCTCATGAAGGGCTTGCTGAGACTGGTGGTCAGGGTCAGGATGCCTGGTACACTGGCGCCCTGGCTCTCCATGAACTTGCTGAGCTCCTCGCTGTGTAAGACACAAGCACACAGGCAGGCAGACGTTACAGGTGAGTGAAAAAGAAAGAGAAAAGAAAAAATGAAAGAATGAACGAACGAAAGAGAGAAAGAAGGAAAGGTAGAAAGAACAAACGAAAGAAAGCATTTACCTAACAAGCAGTGGAAGTGGATGACGACACAAATTCATGGACGCCATAAGACGAAGATGATTTCAAGGTCCCAAATTATGCAAAATGCATTCCACCAGTGTTTTTCAGACAATTATACAAATAATACTGAAGCTTCAACAACGAAAGTAAATCCTTTGCTTGAGGAAAATATGCGAGAAAATTAGTATATATTATATACATATACATATATATACATACATATATATACATACATATATATATATACACATATATGTATGTATATATATATATATATATATATATATATATATATATATATATATATATATATATACATATATATATATATATATATATATATATATATATATACATATATGTATATATATATATATATATATATATATATATATACATATATATATATATATATATATATATGTATATATATATATATATGTATATATACATACATATATGTGTATATATATATATGTATGTATATATATGTATGTATATATATGTATATATATATATATATATATACATACATATATATATATATATATATATATATATACATATATATATATATATATATATATATACATATATATATACATATATATATATATATATATATATATATATACATATATATATTTGGGTCAATGATTTAAATCCTCATGGCAGGTACAGCACTGACCAGCGTCTTCACTACCTCTTCAAGTATATGGAGGAAAGGCGTCACATATACAGTCAAAACTTGTGCAAGTTTGAGCTGTTTTACACTTTTGTTTCCTGCATAATTCCATGAGTGTTCATACGTAGTTTTGATGCCTTCAGTGAGAAACTGCAGTGTCAATCGTCATGAGAATGAAAGAAAAGACTTTAAATTCATAGGGTGTGTCCAAACTTTCGACTAGTAGGGTATTAGTGTATATGTATTTACATAACAAAAGGAGTAAAAACACATATTTAAAAAAAAAACAGTGATAGACAAAATGACATCAGTGGGATCTTCCATTAAGGGCGGCTATGACAGGGCTCCTGAAATTCAAGCGTTCTGTTTATCTGTGTCCCGAGGGTGGCGGGATGAGGTGTCCTGTTCTATTGAGATTGCAAAGTGTCTTATGTCACCCAGCTCTGCCCGGGTTGGCTGTGGGAAGACTGGTGATTTTGGAAGCGAGGTGTGTGGTGTGTGTATAGTTTGTCCGGTTGGTGACAGAGCGGCACGGAAGGGCCGGCTGAATCTTGGCCCGAGAGTTTAGATGGGATTGCGAGCGTCAAAAGCGACAGCTCTCACCTCACCAGTGAGACCCTAAAGTCCCGGGTTGCAATCGGTGGCTGCAGTCATTCTGCTCTCACATTTTCTCGATGGTGGAAAGCGGTCGCGGTCGCAAAACCCTCATTTCAATTATTTTGACGTCTCCACCACTTTTGCACCCGTTTTCATTTATTACTATATGCGAGTTGTCCGTGATCTCAGCGAATTGAGGCCTTGGTAGTTAGCTAGAAGTGGTGATGTTTATTTTCATTTATTTTTAACGTGACAGTTTCACATTCAGTCAACACTGCTGTGACATCTGCCAACACTATGGCTGATAGCGTGCAGTGCTACGCCCGATGTGAGAACCCACCCGCGGCGAGCAGAGGCATGTCAAACATTAGGGCAAACGGCTGCCCAAATTAGGTCAGCGGAGCCTGCATGTGTGTCACAAACAGACGCAAAACATTCGGTGGAAGTGCGAGAACAGGCTCAGGAAGTAGCGGGGGATGTTTAAACTCCCAAACATTAACCGAGCATTATTAGAGGTGATCAGTCACACGGGATCACGTGAACTAACATGAATAGGATTCTGAAATAGAGATGCAAAAAGGGCTGACTGCGAAAAACTCTCTCACGCCTGACAACATAACCACAGCGCTTTATATCCTGTTGACAGACAGCTTCCTGTGTGTGTGTGTGTGTGTGTGTGTGTGTGTGTGTGTGTGTGTGAGATGCAATGGTTACTGAATCCAACATTTGTATCATTTGCATTACTTCATGGTTATTCACCTTTATTAAATGCAAGCAGCCCTATCTGATGGACCGGACAACCTGAGAAGGTCGACGTCACTTCTTATTAAGAGGGACACATTCGATTCTGGTCGGTGCAAGACATGCAAAACGGCCGTCGCCTCCGGGCTATTTTATTTATGGTGAGAGTGACACCCTGTGGCTTATAAATTAAGTGCAGTTCAGCAGCAGCAATGGCAAACGAACAACAACAACAACAACAAAAATAAAAACACTCAGCGAGATGAGGAGCTGCGTTGCGGACGGGCAGACCTGTGGTCAGTGAGGATGGCGACGGCTGAGGGGTGGCTGGAGCAGTAGGTCAGGTACAGGCTCCTGATCTGACACATCATGTTCAGATAGCAGGCCGCCACTCTCTGCTGGCCCTCCGGGACCCTACAAAAGTTAACGACGGATGAAAACGTGGTTAGTGGAGCGAAAGTGGGATGACTGCAACGCTTGGTTAAATGATTTTGCAGCGACTAAGAAGAGGACATTTTTACAGGCGACGGCAGCTCTTTTTCTGACAATCCCAGTGTGTACAAGACTCTAGCAAAACATAGGCAAAGGCAAACAAAGACAAAAAAATAAACAAAATATATAAATATATATTGAGCTGCAATACTACAGTGTAAAATATTAATCAGTCCAAAAAAAGATGATTTGTTTTGTTTTTGTAATACAATAAAAAATTCAAAGAGATGTTGAGGATTGAGGAAGGAAGCAACTGGGGCTAAAAATATTCAGCTGTATTTCTCGGCAGAATGTTTGCACACTTAGCATGTGCGCCACTCTGTAAATAGAGCTAAATATATCGCATTTGTCCTCAGCGCCCACTAACAGGATGGAGCCAATTGGCCCCAACACAGCCCTCGACCATAATGAGGGGGTTCTGACGTGTCATTTATGGCGCATATGACGTACTTGGTACACTCCTCCAATGCCACACACAGTCCCTGCTGGAAGGTGAGGATCTCCTCCAGGTTTCCACACAGGGTGGCGCTGTCGGTGCCGCTCAGCCTGAGCGAACCCAGAACAAAAGGTGCATATGATTTTTTTCCCCCCCAACAATATAACCATGTCATTCTAGTGTTCAGTCTTCAGAACTGCTGTGTCTCTCCACTGATGGATCCGTTGCAGCTGGTCGTTATTGCACTTACTTGTCACTGGCTTGGAGGGTTCGCAGGTAACAGCTCAGCACCGTCTGTAACTCTTTGACAAACTCCCGCTCATGCTCCAAGATGTCCTGCACCACCTGCAAACAGCAGCACGGGAATTACAGTTACCCAGGTATACGGAAGCGCACTTAAAGGCCCAGTGATGAACACAAGTTTTGAAGTTTTCAATTATTGCACATTACATTATTATACACATTATTGCACCTGCTCTTAAGGGAGGATATTGGAAGTATATTTTCCGAGAATAAGGATCTGTTGGGAATTTAAGAATTTTTATCCCGACACACAGATGACAGTTCATCTAAGCTCATATTTTGGAATTAGAAGCAATTAAGATGTTATTTGTTCAAAAAAAAAGAAGAAAAAAAATAGCTTCTGCATATTTCAGGCACTTTTGCGAGGGACATAACCATCTAAGTGACAGACAGACGTACAGACAGACAGACAGACAGACGGACGGACGGACGGACAGACAGACACTCACCACACTGTAGTAGTTCTTTGTCAGCTGAGTTCCTTTTGGCGACACTGGTTTGTCTGGGGAAAGTACAGAGTGATAAATACAGTTTCATATATATATGTATATATATATATATATACATATATATATGTATATATCTATATGTATATGTATAGGTATATATATAAATAGGTGTGTGTGTGTGTGTGTGTGTGTGTGTGTGTGTGTGTGTGTGTGTGTGTGTGTGTGAAAAAACAAGCTGCACAACGATTCAGGAAGCTTTTCAACATGTGGTAAAACGCACATTTTCAGCATCGTTTCAACATCAACACCTCATTGTGCATCAGCTACTTTTCATTGCAAACCGCGAGTCGCCAAGCACGCTGAGCTGTCATGTTCCACTGTTGCTGTGATGTACCACAGTTGCTGTAATGTTCCCTTTACACATAAACAATGTTTGCCAAGAAACTCGGGACTGGTTGCGCCGTGGGACGACGGTCCGGGACTCACCGCACGTCTTGATCTCCCGCACGTAGTTACTGGGAAACCAGCCCGTCTTGCCGTTGAGCGACCCCTCCCACCAGCCGCCCTCCTCCTGCCGCGTCACCAGGATCAGGTCGCCCTTGCCGAACGACAGCTCGTCCTCGTTGTTCTGCTTGAAGTTGAAGCGGGCCTTCACCATCTGCTGCCCGCCCCCGCCGTTCTCAGACATCTCCTGGCGGGACATGGTGCACACACACAGGTCGCTCAGCTACTGGCGCCGCGGGCTCGGAGAGAGCAAAGCGAGGGCAGAACCGTACCACTGATTTGGATTGTCTTCGCAGGGAGCCTTTGGATTTGGCGGAGGAGAGCGTGTGCGCAGACGTGGACTGACTAGGAGAGGGAGCACCAGACTGCGAACATGACCTCTCCGCACCGCAGTCTATGGACACACACACACACACACACACACACACACACACACACACACACACACACACACACACACACACACACACACACACACACACACACACACACACACACACACACACACAGGAGGACATATGGAGCTTCGGTTATTCCCATTGCACTCTGTTTAAAACTCTCTATATAGACGTCCTCATCGCATCAATTAAAAAAAAGACGAAGCCGCATCAGCATTATTGCAGGTGACAAGGGTCCACATATTTAGGGAGGCTGACAACCTGAGTGTGATTTGTGCGAGTGCGGTTCGCTGCTCTGCATGGCCTGAGGACAGTTGACGTGCAAGGAGAGGCACATTTTCGTAGCCGGAGAGTTTCTATCTGATTTAACAGAAGCTGTCAGACAGCCCTGCAGTGAGATCAGGCAGCACGCAGTGTGTGGAAGGGAACATAGTGTTTAGAGAATAACAAGAGCCCTGTCTCAGTGGAGGCCTAACAAATCCGTCCAGTAGACGAACAAACCCCCACTGCTTCGCGTTGCAGTACTCCAGACTGCTCTTGGTCTTGAGACAAGGCCTGGGACTAATTTCACGTGGTCTTGGTCTCGGCCTCAACACTCTTTCGGTCTTGGTCACTGATGTAACAGCTTCAAGGTGATTTCCAGGCAAGCTGGATCTAATGCAGCGTCGATATTACTGCACCCCCTTTGTTGAAATGCAACCAATAAGAAACATCGAGCTCACAAACAATGTCACCATGTTTACGTTTTTCCCTCTGTTCTCCTCATGAGCTGCATGACTTCTCTCACCCGCACCAATAGGCTGCTTTTGATTCTCCAAACGAAGCGAGTCCTGTCTATTCTGACACTTCTTTTTCCATCTTGCACTCGTCCCTCTCTCAGGTTCGTGGAAACATCCCCGGCAAAAAGTTTGTTCCACCGTCTTTGACCAGCCAGAGGCCAGTTGTGTCTCTGCCCCCCTTCCAACCACACAGCAAAGCATCAGCAGTATGTAGCATTACACAGCTAGAACTGCATGTTTTTGTAGGAGGCAGTAAGCGGTGAGCTAATTATGCTTCTGTGCAGATCAATACAGTATAGGCTTTTGTTTAATATATTTTTAATCATGTATATATATATATATATATATATATATATGTGTATATATATATATATATATATATATATATATATATATATATATATATATATATATATATATATATATATATATATATATATATATATATACACACATATATATATATATATATATTTATATATATACACACATATATATATATATATATATTTATATACATATATATATATATATATATATATATATATATATATATATATATATATATATATATATATATATATATATATATACATATATATATATATATATATATGTGTGTATCTGACAATGGCTATAATGCAGGACCATTAAATTCTTCCACACGCATCACTTAGCGCTGCAGTGCAAGAAACGCCAGCGTGTCCAGTAGCTGGCAGCTGCCCCGCAGTGCACGCTCCTTGTGGTGCACGGACAGAGTTATCAACTGCACTGTCAGTCCGCATTTTACAAGCCACGCGGGAGCTCTGCAACGATGCTCTGTGCCCTTCCTCACGAGCACCCTGACCGCGTGCCAACTGGACACTGGCCAGCTCCACTGGCAGTATCTCTGTGCAGATTGCAGGAGATAGAAAAATAATACGAGCACACCGTTGCCTTTAGTGATCCATCATTCAAAATCCTGTTTGGAGCTTGACTGGCAGGGCTATGAAAACGGACAGACGCTTTAATTCACTTTCAACCACTGGCTGTAAAAACAAAACAAAAAAAATACACACTGGGGTAAAGGGTAATTGTTGTAATACGGTCTTGTATCATCAACAGATCTTCCGCAATCTCTGTGATGTGTGTGACGGTGGGGAAAAGGCTGAAGATCGCCCACTGCTTCCCATATGCGGAGGCTACAGGGTGTATCGCAGCGACGTCTGACTCACGTAGCGAAGGGGACACTGAAGGCAGCAGGGGACACGCACTGAACGCACAAACACAGTAGACTAACACTCCTGTCAGCCGACACTCGGGATGATAACAATTTATCGATTATCGATTAAATGTCGGTTAAGAATTTAATCGACTAAATTAAACTCGTCGCAATCAGTTATTAACATTATAACAGTGTAGTGGCAGGAAAGAGCAATTCACCTGTAGATACTGGGATGGTCATAATATACCACGAACAAGTTACTTTTAAACAACTTTTTTTTAAAGAATAAAAAGTTGAAATGTGACCCATTAGAAGTCAACTTAAAGTCAGAGGATAAATGTTTAGGGTGTTTTTACTGTTCTCTGATGTAAAAATGGGTGACATTGGAACCACAACATTATTTAAGGGTTAAATAATGTGCTCCTTACACAATTTTCATTGTGAAATTTAGGTTCTCAGGTTCTCAGCTGATCAATTAATCGTTAAATTGATCGATAAGGTCAATCAACTATGATTAATGAATTCATCGATAGTTTGCGTCCCCAGTCAATACGTTAGGAAACACACATTTTTGAACATAACTGTAACAGTGTTTTGTCCACACTAATCAAACACACAAGTGACAACAATGGTCATCGGCAGTGGTAAGGAGTGCAGCTAGCACACAGTAAGGCACTGTGTGTGCATATTGTTTTTTAGTGTCTCAGTCTCCTTTCCCCCCCTTTATCTTTTTCGGACAGAAGGAAACATAATGCTTCCACGCCATAGATTTAAAACTTCCTGGAGCATCTCCAATTTCACAGACTTTGTCACTCGATTCCACTTGCAGCATCTGCCACTTTCTCTCCATTACTAGATCTGTGCACAGAGGAAAGCACAACGGGTGGCAGGCAAATAAGGCTCGATGGCAACTGTAGGTCCCTTTTCCCTTTACTTGTGATTTAATGCAGCTTCAAAAAAAAAAAACTAAACATTTCACATGACCATGAGAAACCAACGACAGTGGTTTTATACAGTCTCAGACTCATATCAGCAAGCTATTGCGAAACAGGCGCAACCGCTAAATCTCTAAATAGCAGCAGCCGCGATATTCCTCTCCGTCATCACACTTATTCAGACTGAGGAGCACGTTCCAGTGCACTGCTCCCATGCACAACACCATCATAAACGCACCAGGCAGGTATTATGATGCTGAAACCGCTGACTGAAAAAATTGCAAGGCTGACGTTTCAATGGCAGCCGTTATAAGCTCTTCAGTGGCCGGGAACATAGACTGTGGAGTGCAGCAATTAGCGGCAAACTGGTGTGGATCCGACGTGCTGCAACGCCATTTCACGCACTCGGAAAAGTGGTTTTATACGAGTCTGCATTTTATATATTTCTGAGCCTGTGGACTGGAAAAAAAGCACACAAGTAAACAAAGGAGGATATTAATGGTTGAGCTATGGATGCACCGAGTAGACATGCCTCCAAGCAGGACACGGCCCCACACTGTTCACCCAGCTGCTCATGGATAACAGACCCAAATTATGGTTGTGACCGGCTGCCTGAAGCAAGTTTGAGAAGGATGACAAAGATCCCCATTCAAACGGCAACAAGCAACACGTACCGCAGCATCACACATAACCCTTGAACTCAACACCTTTGCTGGTTTACAGCAATGTGGGATTTGTGACGCGAGAAAAATGGTGAGCACAGGAGAAGCGCTCAAGCAGCAAATTGTGATGTAAAGAGGCTATAATAAAATTCAGGTTTATTTTTAAGGCTTAGGGAATTTAATCTTCTCCAACTCATTGGCGACAGCGTGGCTTTCCATTTAATTCTTCCAGAGTTTACAGAACACAACAAATACAGGAGCTTTGCTTGGAGACACAAAAAGAGATTCTAACGTTCTTACCTTGTGTGGCAAAGTTGAACGCCAGCAAAGTCGTCAGTACTTTGCCAAAGTTCTCTCCAGTGTAGAGCCACTCCGGTTCAAATCCCTGGTTGCAAATAAATGACATGCAAGTAACTATTAGATTAAACAATACATATATAGAGAGAGAGTTTTATTTAGTCTCCAATGCATCAGAAGAACTCAAACGAGAAATAAGATCACAGAACTGATAACTTTGATCTGAGTAATGATGATTATTAAGAGCACACAGACAGGCAGAGAGACAAATTTTTTTGGCAGACACAACAGGGAGGCAGACAATGAAATCAAATGCACAAAGGGATTAGAATGGAGAGATAAAAGGCTACATGGTGAGCATGACCCAAATCGTGTAAATGAGAGCTTTTTTTTTTTTTTTTAATAAAACACTGGGCCAGATTCACTTGTGATTTGCCACACACACACACACACACACACACACACACACACACACACACACACACACACACACACACACACACACACACGCGCTCGCACATCTCTCTTTCAGGCAGCTATCCTCTTTCCTGCAATGGATAAGGTTTCACATTTTAAATAAAACATCTTATATATAGTGTTTAAATAGGATAGCCTTAGCCATAAGTTGTGTGGGGCATCATTCATTAAAGAATGTGTGACTAATGAACCTCCAAGGTACGGAATCAGATATTTTTCATGCCAAATGCAGCTAATCATCGCCTACAAACAGCTGCGACATTCTCAGATCTGATGGGGACCGCCTGATAAGCATTTTCAGATCTCCAGGATCGACTTCCTGTGAAGTCTGCCTGACAAGCACTGCAATAAATTAAGACTTGCTTGTAAGATACCATGAATAGAATCTGGCCAGATCTGATAGTGGCCAAAAGCTAAATACCAAGAGAAAAGCTCTGGTAATAAACGTTGGCAGTTTAAAAACCCTAAGCGTGCTCAAATCCAAACTCTTCATTAAGTTCGGTTTGGGCCCATGTTGCTCTGAAAGTCTGTCTGGCGCAGAGCTCAGACTCAGACCAAACAAATGACTGAATGCGTTGGACAGCTAAGACAAAAATCACAGACTTTGAGCCATAAATTGATGCTTCCTCTTCCTGCATGCAGCCGTGCAGAAGTGAAAGCAGCGTAACTGGTCTCTCGGCACAGTCGCAGGCCAACAGTGTGTACCCGGGCGGAGAGGAAAAAAAAGAGAGGTGGGGGAGAAAAAAAAAACAGGCTCTGCAACATCACTGACCAAACGAAGGGCAGGGCTCCCCGGGGCACCACAAACACAAGCCCTGCCGATCTGCTATACGTTTGACGGTGGCTCTCCTCTAGCCTGTGCACAGATGCCACTGGCTGGCCACGAAAAAAGGTCCTAATTATGGGTTACGTCAGGCTTTGTGGACAGGAGTAAAGAAGACCTCCCAGTCTAACCGAGCCAAATGGGCAGAGTTTCTCAACCACTTGACAGCAGCGAGCCGGGGCCGCTGACTCAATTAGCTTTTTAAAGAAAACCGACCGATGTGAACCAAGACCAGGGAGGTTTATTTATAAACGCTGGACAAGAAATGACTGTCCAGTGTGGCGGGACAGGTGCAAAACCCGAGCAAAACAAAAGCCGGGTTGAGACGAAAAGGGAAAACCCCAACATATGCAAATGATTGGCCCATTTCTAATAGTGGGCTACCAGCAATGCAGACTAAAGTAGCCCGGAGGAGAATCGATATTTGGAAGGAAGTCAAACTGCTGGATAAAGTAACTTATGGCTATTTGAACAACTGGGGCAGTATTCAGATGAGACAGCAGTTCCCACTCACTGTCCAGTCAATGATTTTAATTGACAGCATCAAAACATCAGAGGAAGTCCCAGTGAGGTCAGTGCAGCAAAACGCGAGCAGGAATGCGTTTTAAGTCTTCCTCAGTGCAGTGCAGTCAGCTAAGAAGGCTAAAGGAGAGGCGATAATTAGGAGGTCAGGCCAAGTCAAAACGTTGTTACCCCGCACACGAAACTTGTCACATTCAGTGAGAAACTTACCTCCACTTTCAAGGTGGAGCATCCCCTTAAAAACTCCTTGACGTTAGAAAGGCATTCGGATTCAGTCCTCGGGTCCTGGCAGTACTGGAGGAAAACACACACGGGGAAATAAACATCAACACAAACCCCGGGGGCAGTGTGACAGACCGGTGAGACCGGAACTAAGCGGGCAGCGGCGACTCAATTGCAAATAAAAGCGTCTAAAGTCTATCGTTCCGATTCACAGAGGTTAACTACTGTTAATTTAACCGGACTCTTTCCGCGTCCCCTTCATGCATACATATACCACTATACGACTCACACGCGTTAAGGTAACCATAATTGGACTTAACATCCGCTCCGCTAGAAAAATTTCAAAATAAAAGTCAAACTGCATCGTCGCAATGCAGAGAAAATACGCTAATAACAAGTGTGTATTTCAAGGGCAAAACGTGTAAACGCTAATTGAGGGACAGTGTGTATCGCTCAACAGAAAGACACAACAAGCCTCTTGGTACAGTAAGTCACGCAACAGACTTACTTCCGGTTTTGTTCTCGTCAGCTGTTGCCAGTTTTTTTTTTTTTTTTTTTTTTTTTTTTTGTTACGCCTTTGAAAAGGGGGACGTCGCAGCGAGAAGAGAGCGCAGGCTTTTCAAGAGGAAGTGACGACGTATGTCTGCAACTGTTGTTTATCGCCATCAACTTTGTCAGGTCAACAACTGGCAGACAATTGTGTCGAAACGCTGACTGTAATGTTGCACCGACTAATAAAAAGTCACATACATGCCTCATGGTGTTTGGCGTAACCTTGCTGCAGCTCTTCAAAATGGTGTGCGTTCAATGATTCATGCACTCTAAGCCCTGCCAAATTTGTCTCGTTTCGGCAGTTGCTGCTCACACCAACTCACTCGCACGAAGAATGCGGAACATTTGCTCCGCTTAACAGGAAGTAGTGAACAGTCGCTTAATAAAACCGTCGAAATCGATATTAATTCGGCCCACTTCCGAGAACGCGATACGCCTTTTGCGGTTCGTCAAACTTTTACGTCTCGTGTGATGGGACGATATAAAATCCGCAAGGCCTGCTCTTGTCTTGGGAGAAGTTCCCGTCCAGACCAACTTGAATCAAACCCCTCCCTTGTTTCCAGCCCAGCCATCGATCGTTCGGATTTTGTGTTGACCTAAGTTGACTAAGTCAACAGCTCACCTTGGGAGAGAAGCCAGGTATGAGGCGCTCCGTGAGCTTGCACAAAACGACACCATCCTTGAGCGATGTTTTCAAAAAGTCCTCCGGATCCGCGATGTTCTTCTTGGGCGAGCTGAGCACTCCCAGCGATATTAACCACGTTACGGTCTGCTCCTCTGGATTCATCGCTCCGACACGAATTGATCGTCGCCTTACACGCGCATCGCTGTAAAAAAGGAAATTCGCGGCCTGTTCCGTGTCAATATGCAACAGACATCCGCACTTGTGCTAAGTTCAAAAAGGCGGCAGCAGGGGGGGGGAGGTCGACGCTGCGCTGCACGTAAAACTGATCATCACCCCTACTGGCAAACAGGCACCTCAACATATAGCAGGAGTCTCTCTGAGCGGAAAAAGTCAAACGTGCTAACCGTGCAAGGACATTCACCCTTCAGATGCATAATTCTTAGACGAAAATATCGAGGGAACCTTTTGCACAACAGCGAACTTCAGTAAATGCGATCCGTGAGATTACAAAAATAAATACATGTAAAAGAAATTAAACTAAAAAGAAATGTTTCAAAGTTAGCCAATAAAACTTATGAGGTAAGTACATGAAATACATAAAGAATTTGAATTCCTCAATGTCAAGACTCAGACAATGAAAGCTTCTTTAAATGCTCTTTATTCAAAATTATACAAAATGAGAAAAATAGATCCTCCCCCCGGTGTTCCCTCCGCGCCTCCAAAGCCTTTCCACTGTAGAAGACTTGAACTGCCTCCAGTGAAAACCTGTAGTTGCACCTTGAAGTCGCCACAAACACAGAGAAATGTATTCAATTATACCTTTGTGTTTTTCACAGTGCATTTTCAGTTTTTCCATGACATACCTGAGCTGGTGCACAGTGTTCTTATTGGTCCAACAACCTGGTCCGCTAACTTAGGAATGTAATTCAGGTAAATAGCAAGGCCATTCATTTATGAAGGCGTTTCATCCTGCAACAGAGAAGAAAATATTAACATGCTGACCCTTTGCTTAGCATGTATATTCATGAAAGTATCTTTAAAAACGTATTTTCGAATCCTTGGTTTGGCTGTGAACTTGTTTCAGTGGTTGTTTCCAGGTTGGCAGTTGAGACGGCGTTTGGCTTCCAGAGGTCTCCATTGTTTGATTTCGCATGCTCGTAGAACACTTTTCAGCATTGAGAAATGGCTCTTATTTAAAACTGGCTTTTAATTAACACAATAAAAAATGAAATGGGGTGTCCTTAAAAGTGATTTTTTTTTTAAAAAAAAAGAAGAAAAAATTGCCAATCATTTTCAAAAATGTTCAAACAAATAGTGAGGCTGAAGTGTCACTCAGCGGAATGAAATAAGCTGACTTTCACTGCTGAAAAAGAGAATGACCTTCCTGGAATCTTGCAGCATTTTGTCAATGTTAGGTGAAAACTGATAACGACAGGCAGATTCTGTTGGTTCATTTTCCGTTTTGTCCTGTGAGGCACCCCATATCTGAGTGGAGATCGCAATATAGGACAGTGAGAAACTCATGTACAGATGAGAAACAAAGAGGTTTGCTTTGCTTACCAGCTGTTGACTACCAGTGGAGTTGCATTTGGTTGTTGTCTTTGGTTTTGTCGTTGCATGCCATCATATGGCTCTAGGGTGACGGATCCATTTCCAAGGAAACTACATTGGAAAACTTTCACAGCAACATTTGTCTCATGCTTGAGGGCAGTAACGTCCAGTTGATGGCACATTGGATTTAGAGAGAACTTGGGTCACTCTTGGCTACCATAAGACCTTGAGCAGAGACTCATCTAAACTATACAGAAAGCTGAAAAGATTATGTGGTTCCTTGACACGGACAGTCTTTGGTCTGATTTGGAGCATGGATGAGCGACGGTCAGGGTAAAACTAAAAACTTTTATTAAGAGTAGGAAAGCCAGATGTATACGGTATTTCAGAATCCATTAGCACTGATTGTACAAAAACTGACACTAAACTGTACTGTTACATGAACAAAAAGGTATAAGCTACTAAAAAAAGGTACACAAATAGGTAACTAAAATGTTAAGATGCAATTCAAAAGGTAAGTTTTATATTCCACAGGTTCAGACATGGGAAGTTTCTCTTTTTTCTTATTTTTTCCCCCCCAAAAACACTTGTTAATTTTGCATGGACACGTATGTTTTCCTTTGTTGTGATTTCCAAGTCCAGTTTAGTATCTGCTGCGGCCCATTCCTCTATCGGGTCGACTGCCACCGCGGCCACCACGAGGCCCTCCACGACTTGAGCTGCTGTATGAATCACGGGGAGGGTAGCCTCTATCGACAGGGGGGGCAGGGCCCCTATCCTGCCTGCCCATTCGTTCACCACGGCTAGGTGGGTATGGGTCACTCCGACTGCTGGGGTAACTGTCACGACTGCCATAGCCATCCCGGGAACTGCTGCCATAGTCATCGTAACGACTGCCTCCACCGCTCCCACCATAGGATGGTGGGGGGCCCCGTGAAGGAGGGGCGCTGCGAGAGTTACCTGCAGGGTCAACGGGTCAGGTAATTGAAAGGTTCAATTGATACATTTTCTGGCACTTTCATGTGCTCATTTTTTTTTTGCCAATAGAATTCATCCTGTGACAAATGTCATGGAGGACACACTAAAACGTTCCATTATGCATGGGATCGTAAGTCTACCACGGACAAAACGTTGTTAAAGGCAGTAAAAAGGGCCGGTGTAGCTCATTACAGCATTCCATTGAGTTGCCATTTTTCCTTTCAGAACTCCAAGTGTTAGAATTGCAGCTGACGACGAGGTTTTCAGAGGTGTCTTGATGGATTTAAAAGGTTACTCCTTGAGGGAGTGCTTTGCTAGGGACCACAAACCGAGTGGCCGACAGATGTTTCCAAGGACTTATGGGGTTCCATACCGTTTCAAACTCTCTGGGAGACACATTCTGAGTTAAATGACGTTGCCACAAAACTGGTTTGCAGAGTGCAATGATATAATGAGCTTTGATCATTTGTTGGTGCAATTTCAACTTTTTTCAGCTGGGAGCCAATGTTTAGGTATTTGTGAATAATGAATTTCCAAGAATTTAGAGATGGAATATGATGAGGGGTCAATGCGGCTGCCTGATCAGCGATTTCTTCTGTGCTGGGGCGGGAAACTGCAACGTTTCCTGACTGGAGACTGCAGTTATCACTGCAGTGGTTTGGTTGGTTATTTTTGTAGCTCTTCTTTTTGCCACAGTTGTCTTCTTTTGCTACAACACTAATAAAGACATATCTTACCGTAACCCTCGTACGAGTCTCTGTATGAGCCACCACTTGGACGGTCCATGTAGCTTCTGGGCTCCCGGCCTCCACCATAGCTGTCACGGTCACTAAATAATATATTGACTCGGTTAGCTTTTGCCCAAGTGAGATCAGTTTAAACTTGTGCATCATACCTGTATCCCCTGGACATTGAGCCATAGTCCTCTCGAGAACTGGAATTAGAGTATTCTCTGTATGAATAATCTCTGGGAGGAGGTCCGTAGTCCCTTGAATCTCTGGAATTATAATCCCGACTGGAGTAGCTGTGGAAATGGCAACATAATTTGAAGAAATGTAACTTTGAAAAGTACATGGACGTACTTTGTGTCATCTGTCGTGATTCCTCAAAGGTAAAACTGCGCCTCCATGTGCTGGAACCGGGGATATGGGTCGTGCTGCCAAAATTACGGCAGCTTGATAGTTGCCGCAAAAACCGCGGGGGAAACTGCAGCAGTCTGCCCGGCTGCTCGTCGCGACTAGCCTCCTGCATGCTCAAGTCGGGGTCACCAATGTGGAGGTTTGCAAATACGGAGACGAGCAGTTGCG
The DNA here is from genome assembly GCF_046127955.1 of Nelusetta ayraudi. Classification (NCBI taxonomy): domain Eukaryota; kingdom Metazoa; phylum Chordata; class Actinopteri; order Tetraodontiformes; family Monacanthidae; genus Nelusetta; species Nelusetta ayraudi. The sequence continues at coordinate 3,968,006 of NW_027466140.1, read as the reverse complement.
AGTGGGAGACATACTAGTTTATTGGCACTACACATATAGCCTTTTGAATCTCACGCCACCCTGTGTACACACCCCAATCCCTCTACGTCACTTCTCCTGGGCTGGTGTGAGACCATGGCCCCTAGTGTTCACCACAATATTCTCATTTAGAAGTCACAGACACAAAGTATTCTACATATTTTCTCATTGAAAGTTATTTGGTTAATTTTCCATGCATATCAAATTCTATTGTCATACCTGTCCTTTGAGTTGTAATGGTCATCCCTTGGTGATGGGTAATCATCTCTTCTGGACATCATGGAGTCTCTGCGAGGAGGTGTTGGGCCATAGGAATCCCTATCCCTCGACATGGGGGCTGCGACACACGCAGGAAGGAAAAACAAGCTAGTTAAACACCATAAATACTTCAAGCAGCTTTTATGATTGATTGCTGAGAAGGTACGACTGAAGAAGGAAGTATCCATGTTAGGCTCACAGTTTTTAAAGTAGCAAAGCAACCACAAATGTTCCTCTATACTTACGTCTACCCATTGGGCCTGACATGGCAGATCTTTTAGGAGGAGGACCTCCCCCATTACGAACTGGTGGTCCCCTCTTCATCGGAGGGGGTCCTCTGGATGACATTCCTTTGAAAAAGGAATCTCCATTCCCAGAATTATCATAGTAGTCTGGGGGAAAAAATTATAACAATTGAAAAACAAAATTTAATCAAAAAGCCCACACTTTCCAACTTAAGGTGGGAATTCACACCTCTTGATGGTGGGCCCCTCATAGGGCCTCCTCTGGAACCACGGGGACCTCTTGGTGCGCCGCGACTGCGGGAATGCATCATCGGGGGTCCTCGCCTTCCACCACTCTCAAACATAGGCTTTGTTGCTTGCTCCACTTTGATAGTTTTTCCATCAAGGGACTGTAATAATGGAAGAACAAAGTTACAGTCCCCACTGCAACGACGCTTAAAAAGCCATGACTAAAGAGACACACATTTACCTTGCCATTCATCTCACGTGCTGCATCCTTTGCATCACTCGGACTCTCAAAAGTGACAAATGCAAAGCCTCTAGATTTGTTTGTTTCGCGGTCCTTCATCAGAATAACTGAAAGAAATGCAATGTGAGGCAAGGTGATGTTAAGGAATTCTCAAGAAATTTGATGATTTGATAATACAGAATATTAGAGTATTCCAGAAACTAGAAGACATAATAAGTAGTTAGTTCAAATATTTGATGATTTTATGGCCCAATTGATCTTGTGGAAAAGAAATTGCATAATTTAATACTGTTGCTTAAACAATAGAGACAATATAACAGATTTTAAATGGAGTACAAAAATATCATTACAATTGCACTTCTACTGTAACATTTTTTTAAAAAAAAACGCGCGAATTTGCTGTACTGTAAGCATACTTTTTTTTCTTACGAAGTTAGTTTTTTTTAAACGAGCTTTATCAAAACATAAGTGTCATCTCGTCGGCTAACTTTGATGCTTAAAAAGGTAAGTGGTGATTGCTACCTTCGACGATCCTGCCATATTTGCTGAAGAACTGCTCCAGGGCCTTCTCGGTAGTTTCAGTGTTGAGACCACCGATGAAGAGCTTCCCGGGTCGGTCTGCCTCTGCCATGCTGCAAAATCCGCCATTATATGCCACAAAAAATCATTAATGGTCATTGTTTCATGGCAAGAAGCTTACAACTTCCAATGAAAACAGTAAGGCGGCTACCTTGTTCCCGGCGACAGTCTTGGGTCTGTCGAATGCCCGAAATGGCGATAAACGTGTCCGCTGCTGTTACCTTAGCACGTTTCACAGTAAACGTACAGCTACTGGGTGATTTTAACCCCAAAAATTGCTTGTAAACTACACTAGGAAACTCCAACAACAAAGTAAACAATGTTATTTAGCATGCAGTCACGCTGCCTTCGTTCGAAAAGACGCCGCGCTTTGTGTTAGCTTTTGCAACAAACGGAGGCTTTTTTCGACTCCACTTCCGTCTTCCTCCTCTTTATTTCCGGTAGAACAGACAACCCAAAGTGTAACGCGCCATCTACAGGTCAAACACACACAATTTTATTTAAAATGAATTAAGATATAAACATAACGTGCGGACAGTTACTGTATGTCAGAACACAAATCACACTAAAATAGCAATGAAGTTTGAGACAGCAGTAATACGTCAAAATACAAACGATCAGTGACGCATTACTACTTTTAAATATGAGAAAAGTACGTATAACAACGGTGAAAGTTAAAACCAGTTACAACACATCCAATAGGCCCATCGAAATGCTAAATAACTAAAAATTAAATGTCAACTTATTCTATAAATTAAGATTAATTTGATAGTTGTTGTTTTTTTTATGTTATCAGATATTATTTTAGTCGCACATCAAGGTTATTTAAACCAAATGCATAACAATCCGAAAGTTGATTTAAATTTTTAATTTACATAAAAAAAGGTAAAATGTCCGTTGCATATATTTCCGCAGCGCCACATGAATTCATGATTGTCTTGTGAGTCTTGATGTAGTGAATTATTAATTTCACGCCTTCTTCGTATCGCTTCTTTAACTTGCTTTCTTCAAAAGATATCTTTTAATTTGTATGTATACACTTGTCCGTGTTTAACTCGCAATATTGTACATGTAAAAGAAAAGTGTTTATTTAAGTATAAGCAACGTCAGTGCTATCACCACTTCCAAGGTATCATGGCACGCACCACTTCCCATCATGACTTCCACCGTGTCAAAACTATAAGGAGACCAATATCCGATGTTCACCCTTTCGTAGTAATTATTTAAAAACCATAAACATGTTTGTTTATTTTTCAAAAATAAAAAAAAAATGATACCTATAAAAAACTTATCAAATGGTGTTGTATATTTTATGCACGTAAAAATACGTTTAACAGTTTATTCACTTGATAGATGACAGATTACGTGGACGGTTCTCTTATTCCGAAGCGGAGAAACTTGATTTTCCGGTTCTACTTTTGTGCTTCCGCTGTGCTTGACAGGCCAAGACGTCACAGAGGCAGACAGGTCAGCGCCGCTCAGCCTCTTCGTTCTGAGTTAAGAAGACATAATTATTGTACGGCTTTTTTACGGTCCTGTTACATCGAATGTCGTAGTTCAAAAAGGGCCTCCGTCTCAACATTTGTATTTCGAACATACCATTGAGAAATACTTCTTAAAAATGAAGCGGCGGATACACATAGCGTTTGTGCTCGCTTGTTCGTTACTCTGCTCGAGCTCGGCGTTCTATCTTCCGGGTTTAGCCCCAGTGAGTTTTTGCGAAGAAACCAACGGCGGTGACGACTGCCAGGTATGTTGCATTCAAAAGGCTTCACTTTCTTATGTGCTTGGATTCTGTTATGTGAATTGTGGGTTGTTGTTTAAGTTTGTAGTATTATATGTAATTTCCTTCAACGTTGCTAGCTAGCTAGCTAGCCCTCTCCTTTGACACTGGCTATGACTTGGAATGCGCATCTCGGGTTGAAATGTTTGACGCTTGTTACATGTTTTGTATGAACTTGCAGGCAATATATGCACACATTATTATACCTCAACTGTAAACTAAAATGTCTTTATGTATAGACTACGGTTGAGCTGTTCGTCAATCGCCTGGACTCCGTAGAATCAGTCCTTCCTTATGAGTACGATGCGTAAGTAATTTTCAGTTTCTTATCAGTTCAGCCCTTCTGGGGTTTTGTGCACCATTCAGCGGTTATTTGAATCCGAAACCTTGAATACTTTTTTTTTTTCCTTTAAAGGTTCGACTTCTGCACAGACGACAAGGAAAAGAGGCCATCTGAGAACCTTGGGCAGGTTCTCTTTGGGGAACGAATTGAGTCTTCACCCTACAAGGTCGGTATAAATCTTTAAATTAGCTGGAATGAGGGTAATGTGGTCTTGGCTGGAAATTGTTTAATAATCTACACATTTCTATTTGAATATGTGTATATCTTGAGCTGATATTAACATTCCCTTTTTCCACAGTTAAAATTCAAACAAAATGTTAAATGCCATGGAGTATGCACAAAGACGTATAAGAAAGGTGACAAGGACAGTACATCCAAGCTTGACTTTCTTAAGATGGGAATGCAGCTTAATTATCAGCATCACTGGTTAGTAATTCAGAAACTGTTTCTTTATTGTCAAGTGTTTTTGTTTTTGCTGTGTTGTGTTTACTTATCTATGCAGCATTTTAAAGGTTGATATTATGCATGATATAACGCATGATAGCCCAAACTATGTATTTGAGAACATTGTTGTGACTCCCCAGGATCGTTGACAACATGCCGGTGACATGGTGCTATGATGTGGAAGATGGTCAGAAATACTGCAACCCAGGCTTCCCAATTGGATGCCTTGTTACAACAGATGGCAGAGCTAAAGATGCTTGTGTTATCAATGTGAGTTCCAGCATTTTTAGCCCTGTGGCTGATTGATTTTTAGGATAAAGAAAGAGTTATTTGTCATTTAAATAGGAAAGGAAACTTCCTAAAGCTTGCGAACGGAACCTTTTGGTTAGTTGTATCTGATGTTTGATTGATTTGTTTCAGGCCGAGTTCAACAAGAAGAATACATTCTATGTGTTCAACCACGTAGACATCAAGATCACCTACCACAGCGGAGAGTCAGAAGCTTGGCGAGGCGCACGACTTGTTGCTGCAACACTGGAACCAAAGAGGTAAAAGTGTTTCTCATAATCTGGAGGATGTTTATTGAGAGTGTTTTTTTTTTTTTTTTAAAGCAACTCAAACTAATTTTTATTGCTGTTCCTTGTAACCCTTAAACTTTTCTATCAATTATTATTAGAAGCTGTTCTTGTATTCACAAAACAAAGAGTGGCACACATAATCCGCCACTGACGGTCTGACTCCACTGACAACCACTTGCCCCTCCCATTATGCATTTTCATTTTCATGTGTCAGGCACACATTTAAAATCCCGAAAGCATGTCAAGTGTTTGGAGAGGCGTGGGTATTTTTTTTTGCAAATGTATTTTATTTATTTTTTTTAATTGCGTGCAAGTGCTGAAACGCGCCAACCTATTAAACCAATTCATAAATAACACAGCTTTTTTCCCTAAATTTGTTTTTATGTACAACAGTATCAAAAACACGGATGAGAAAAACCCGAGCTGTGATGGTGGCGCCCCAATGGAGGTGCCGGCAGAATTTGAGAATGATGTGACGATTGTTTACACACACTCTGTCACTTTTGAGGTAAACACAGTTTTGCACCGTCATAAATGTTGCCATATCTAAACGGAGAATATGTATTAACGAGTTGCTTGTGTGTTGTCTTCTTGTCACAGGAAAACAATTCTATCAAGTGGGCTTCTAGGTGGGATTACATTCTTGTCTCCATGCCTCACACCAACATCCAGTGGTTTAGGTATGAAGAGATCTTACATACAATGCGTCCTTCAAATTAAGATCCCTTTGTCTTTATTCTCTTTAAGGTAACATTGCTTTGTCCTTTGTGCTTGCCCAGCATCATGAACTCCTTAGTCATTGTCCTCTTCCTGTCTGGCATGGTTGCCATGATCCTGCTGAGGACCCTGCACAAGGACATTGCAAGATACAACCAGGTGGATCAGGTATAAAGACATTCTGCCTTTAACATGACTGAACCCTTTGAACATTAGACAGTCACATTTTATGTTTTGCAACTTGACAAAATCTTAACATCATTTGTCATTAACAGTCATACCCTTGGTTTGCTTCTTTTGTCTGTCTTGAAGTCCAAAACTCAAATCTTCTTTCCCTTCACAATGACATTAAGGTGGAAAATTCTCCCAGGAAAACATTTGTTGACTCACTGCAGCTGTACTACCTAGTGTTATGGAAATAAGCTGTTCAGACTGGTTGAACGCATGTACATACAGGCCAACTGTCCAGGAGACAATGAAACGCAAAAACCCACCACACGATCATACACTATTAGGGTATTCCTGAGGTTTGAAGGGTTACTTTACCCTCGTATGTTAACCATCATCACTTGTCTATTACACTTGCTCTTAAACATTGTATGCAGTGTAAAAGAGCTTCAACAGTGTAGGTTACATAGTCCTCAAAGTCATACATTTGTTGTTACATTTCACAGGAAGACTTGGTAAAGTTTTCATCGACCGAGGGAAAATCCTTTCTGACCTATGTAAGCTTGATGAAAACTGTTTTAAACATAATCTTTTTTGTGATCATGAAATCTGGTGTTTCGGTGTGTGTGTGTGATTGTGGCAAAGGAAACTTAAAATGTGGTGTGGGTGCAGGTCAATGTGCACCTTTTGAAAACTTTGTGACCCTCTTAAAATTAAAAAAAAAAAAAAGTACAAATGTGCCACACCATATTTTACAGTTTAACCAGACTTCACCTTGTCTTTCTTTTTTTGAAAATACAAATAAGAGGTAGAGTCAAGACTTGGTGGTTGGTTAACCTGTTGTATCAACACTTCCTAAATGGTCCCTCTTTCTAAATTTGCTGTCTGCATCCCCTCCCCAGGAGGACGCCCAGGAGGAGTCTGGCTGGAAGCAGGTGCACGGCGATGTCTTCCGTCCCCCCAGGAAAGGAATGCTGTTGTCTGTGTTCCTGGGACAGGGCACTCAGATCTTCATCATGACCTTCATCACTCTCTGTAAGCACTGTTCCACATCAGGCCAATAATCTAACCTTCTTTTCTTTATGCAATTATTAACTGAAGGAATGTGAGACCAGTGTCATATAGTTTTTTTTTAAGCAATATGTTACTAACCGCTCTTAACTGTATTAAGTTGGTAATCTCGGTCATGAAACCTAAAGGGCGAAGGTCAGATAATTTATATTCCCCATCTTTAAGTTTTTACAGCCCGACCACAGATAGCATTAGTATGAAATGTGCTATGAAAGAGCCATGTGTTGCCCCGCTGTGTGTTTGAATCAGCTCATTGATATGTCCGCTGCTGTAGTCCTGGCCTGCCTGGGTTTCCTGTCACCAGCCAACAGAGGGGCTCTCATGACCTGCGCCGTGGTCCTCTGGGTGCTGCTGGGCACGCCGGCAGGCTACGTGTCTGCACGCCTCTACAAAAGTAAGAAGGAAATCACAATGACAAGTCAACATATGGTAAAACTGAGGGCGGCCTTTTCCCCCCATTTCATGACGTCTTCATTTCTCCCTGTCTCTGTTATCAGCTTTTGGAGGTGAAAAATGGAAGACCAACGTTTTGCTGACAGCACTCTTGTGCCCAGGGTAAGTTTTCTTGCTGCATTACACATTAAAAAACACACAAAAGAAAACAAACTCAGAAACTGAACACAGTAGTTAAACATTTACTAAACCAAAGCTGTCCCATGTCTTTTATACTGTTCATTTCTCTTTTGGTAGAGCGAAGCTAAAGTTGAAAAAAAAAAAAATTTCTGTTGTTTTCTCCGACAGCGTCAACTGAGATTTTATAACTCAAGAAGTACATGATGCATTTGCTTTGCTTTTGATGCACTTTAATACTCTGTGTATTTAAAAGATTTACTAAAAACAGTTTAAAGCTGAAAAACTTGTACTGATTTAGTATTTGTTCTTAAAGTATTAGGGCAATGTGGTCTTTGTTTCCTTAATAAATTTAAGGTAATTCCTCCTTAATTTGTGTCATTTTAGACATTAACATTAAAAATGCACTCTTTGTTATAGTAAAACCATTGTGAAAATAAATAAATAAAATCAAGAAGAAAAAAAAAGATTTTTCAGAAGTCCGAACAGAAAGGGGTAATTTGGAAAGAACAAAACAAAATCGAATTCAGGAAAAAGAACTGAATAGATTTTAGAGGGCTTTATATAACACTTATCTAATGTGTCTTGTTTTGGTTTTCTAGCATTGTTTTTGCAGATTTTTTCCTGATGAACTTGATTCTATGGACAGAAGGTTCCTCTGCTGCAATCCCCTTCGGCACTCTGGTGGCCATTTTGGCTCTATGGTTTGGAATTTCTGTGCCCCTCACCTTCGTTGGTGCCTACTTTGGTTTCAAAAAGGCTG
>NW_027466140.1:3947500-3955000 GCF_046127955.1 Nelusetta ayraudi | reverse complement strand
AAATGAAAATCTATAATTTTGTGTTCACTGTTGAGCAGTAATATTTTGAGTGGCTTTCTGAATCAGTGTGGGTTTTGATGGTGTAGTGGTCATAGTAAGCCGTTACTTTTGGTGAGTTATCAAGAAATCAGATCTTTTTTTTCTTTTTTTTTCTTAAGCTGGTTAGGTGTCCTGTATTTTTTTCTATTCCTTTTTGTTTGTTTTCCATTTATACCTGGGGGGAGGGGCAATATCTGTACATAATCTGTATAGAGAGCACGAGTGAAAGAATGCTACTCCAAGGTTATCACTATTGTGGTATCTTCTGTTTGAATTTTTTTTTCTTTTCCAAGGTTAATATGGCGTCATATAAATCCATAAATATCAGCCTGTATTGTTATTTGGACGGACTATAAACAGATGTTACTTTAAAACATGTCCATTTTTTTTATACGCAAATAAGCATCTTAAAAATGATAGAATAGCTTCCTAGAGTTGGATCCTGTCTGAAACAATGTAATATACTACAGCCACAGTATGTTGCACGTGAAGGATTGTCAAACAGCTGATCTCATAAATGATTTGCCTGATTTCTTTTTGCCACAATAGAGATTTTCATCTAGTGATCATATCGTAGTCTGTGTATTTCCATGGGTACACATGCAACATCGAGAAGCACCTCTTCAGGTTATGACTAGCTCTTTTCAGACACTTGACCACATTTAACACTGCAGCCTTTCACTTTGTGCAGTGCGACAGCATCACCCAAGGTGATAATTTTGCAAATAAACGAAATCGATTAAAAGTGAAGAGCACATGTTTTTTCCCCCCAGTAAGGCCTCATTAACATGATTGATTTTAACTGGCCATGTGTTTGGATGTTTGTGTAATATTTTCCTATATAAACAAACCAAAGAGAAAATCAGCATGCCTGGAGAAAATGATACTCATTTGCCTACGAGCTGCCTTTTTGCAGTTCCTGCATGTCGGAGACCCCACCCTATGTACTAAGAATTAAGAAGTGCAAAAAACGGCATGGGCTCTATCAAATATATCACCAATGCTTTTGCTGGACCAAGTGAACATTTATTTTTATTATTAAACACACATTGTTCATGTTAGATATTTAAAATCAAACAAATACAAAGGATCAACTGAAGTCACAAAATCTGTCGTCATGGTGCACTTCAAAAGCGTTATTTTCTCTTAGTTGATGCATTCCCAAACAATAATGTCCTTGTTGTTTGATGTTTGTTTCCTATAGAATCAACATAATGGTAATAATCATGACAATGCATGGTCGATAATTTTATCCCAGAACATTTCAAGATTGGTATGCACAATTTCAGCAATGCTGCAATATGCACCTCTGACATACTTTGTGTCTCCCCAATCAACTGCATTAGGTTCCTTTCTATGAGATGAGTCATTGCAAGCATATAATACTTACATAAGTAACCTAATCCTCCTCCACATAGCTTGAGCAAATACATTTTTTATCATAACGACTGGGTCATGAATTCTATTTACTAGATAGAAGCATTGTGCAAACTGTAAGAGGTATGCAGTGCAACCTACAGGACCCGTTTGTACAGGTTGATGTTCATTCCTGCTCATCTCTTGGCTCGATGCCTACATTAAAAATAACCACCGCTTGCTATACGAGTCAGCCGGGTTTTCACCAGAAGTACTGTGCTCTTGCAGAGAAAGGTTAATATTAGCACAGGGACTGGATACTGAATCGAAATGTGTGGTTACGCAGTAAGACATGAAGCTACCCTCTTGGCTGAGCTTGAAATCAAGAAAATAAAGAGACCAAGAAGATGTGAGCCTCGCAACACAGGGGGCAACTCACTAACTCCTCTGGGATTTTGTAACTGGTAGGCACAGTCAGTCATTCTATTTATTTCACTCCAAAAGGCGCTTTAAGACTGAGGACATCTAAGACGTAAACATACATTCACTCAAACAAGATTTGTAAAATAAGGGTACACTACTTTTTTTTTTCCACAGGAATACCCTGAGTTCATAATTTGCAGGCAAGGCTCACGCTGATCAGAGTGTAAAGGAGATACTGTTGTTGTGCAGATATTGATAATACAGATGAATGCATCATCAGTGACTCCTAAGGCCCATAATTAGAGCAAAGTCTTAACACAAAGCACTTTAATGATCCAGCGTCACAATTTCTATCTCAACATGGCAAATTTAAAAAGTAAGACAGTGATAAAAATGTATAAAATGTAACTTGAGGGATGTGTCACTTTTCAAAATGTAACTCTTTGTATACACTTTCTAGTAATTCATTTATCTGTGTTTTGCAATATTGTTACTAGCGTACACTTAATACTGATGGTTTAACTGACCTTTCTTACACATTCGGTGGCACAATGTGGTATTTACAACTCAAACCTTCAAATTAGCTTTTTTTTTTTCATTAGTTGCAGTTAAGGTTCTTGTTCCCTCAGTATATTACACAGTCATAAAACAACAATGAAAATATTAAGTCATCTTTCCAATGTTTTCCCCCCCTGCCGAGTTCACAATATAATCCATCTAAAAAAAAACAACAACAACCAAATACACCATTTTTCCACCCAAGTTAGTCAGAATGAACACCCATGTGAAAAAGGCCCATCAGCTTATGTGTGAACCCCTAATGACACACTCGCCAAGTTAGAGAACTCTGTGTGGCGCATCAGGGGAGTCATGTGCCTTTGCTGTGAACCGTGATCTCCCTCTCAGAGCTGATGCTCGTGGACGTGGTCTCCTTGCGGCTGTCCCGCGACTTCCTCTCGCATGTGGGCGAGGACGACGTGGTGCACTCCTCCCACGTCTGCAGGGGGAAGACTCGGGCGGCGGCGCTCGGCAGGTGTGAGTGGGCGGCGAAACGTCCCTCCGTGGTCGTGAAGCAGCTCTCGGCGGTGGAGCTCTGGTTGGGGCGACCCTGTTTGCAGAAGAGGCCGCAGAGCAGAGCCAGGAACTCCTTCCTGACGCTGCGGTGCATGTATCCGTAAATGTATGGGTGGAGGCAGCACTGCAAGAAGAAGAGCACGAGGGAAAGGGAGGACAACCACGGCGGGACCTCCGCTCTGGTGCTCATGGAGATGGTGTTCAGTATGCTGTAAGGCCCCATGCTGAGGATATATGAAGCCATGATGACAAAGACCACCCGCGCTGCTTTGCAGTGGTAGTGAAAGCGTCTGTGCCGGACTCGAGCAGGGTATCCTCTGGCTGAGTAGGTTCCCTCGGCCGAGCTGGCCTGCTGGGACTGTGCCGACTGCTGCTGCTGCTGCTGCCGTTGCGGACTGCCAGGGGCCTGAAAGTCTTGTGGGCAGGGCTGGGAGTGGGATTGCGTCAGTATGGGGTGCACGAGAGCGTTCTGCCTCCGGGCGGCCCTGAACACCATCCAGTAGCAGCCGAGCATGACGAGCATGGGCAACCAAAAGGAGAAGGCGGACACCACCACGGAGTAGGACAAGCTGGAGGACCAGACCACAGAGCACACGTTGTGACGGCGGTCAAAGTCGATGGCGCCCCAGCCGTAGAGCGGCGGCGTGCTCTGCAGCAGACTGAGGACCCAGGTGCAGACGATCAGATTGGTGCCGAGGTGAGGGGTCATACGGGTGGGATAGGACAGCGGGTGAATGATGGCAAGGTAGCGGTCCACCGAGACCACGATGATGGTGTTGACCCCAGCAAAGGCGAAAAGGTGCATGAGCACCACCAGGGCCTGGCACAGTCTGGCGTCCAGCGGCCACACGCCTGGTACAGTGGCCGCAATGGCGAAGGGCATCACCAACACGGTCTGGAGCAGGTCGGCCAGCAGGAGGTTGAGGACGAAGCGGTTGGCCACATGGAGGAGTTGGGGCTTCCTCTGGAACACCAGCAGGACAACCACATTCCCAAACAACGACACGCAAAGAATGAGCGCAATCAGCGCCATCTTGACCGCGCTGTTGACGGTGGAGGACCAGGTCGTGTGGGCCCTGGAGCCGGTGGGACCAGACGCCCAGGGGACGTCGGTGAAATTTGTACCCATGCTTGTGCGCCTGAGACCGGTGATCCTCTGCGTGTGGCCTCAATTCTTGCAGAGAGTTGACCCCGAAAGTCAGGTGGATGTCAGCTTGAATGTGCGACCCGAGAGAAAAGCAGTCTGGGTTTGGGTTTTGCCTTCTTGGCAGCAGTGTCCTGCAGGGTATATAGCCACTTCTCTATGGGCCCGACACCACTGCTCCTCGGGGTGCCTCTGCTTCTCCTTACAGATCAGAGGGGAAAGTCAGCGTCCATGTCACACTATACTCATGTGCAGCTCGCCATACTGTCCGTTATATGTGGTGCAACAGTTCAGTCACTGGTCAGAGATGCTCAGGTCGATCAGAGCCGATCCCCTCCCACCAGCGTGATCAATCCCCCGACTGAGAGCCTAGGCCTTATTCCCTCCGCTGCCCACATCTGCGGAATGAAAATTGATTTTATCCGCCATGACAGATGCCGGTATTGTTCCAGCCTCGAGTGAGACCATCCAGACCCGAGGCGGACAAACGCGGACGTTCTCATTCGCGAACGACGTTACAGCCCGCACGGGTACCTCGCGGTGGCCGGGGATGCGCGCCGTCGGATGCAGGCGGGTGTTCACCTCTCTCGCGCGCTCGCCGCCTTCCGTCGCTTTGCTCCCATTTCGCCATCAGCCTCCAGTCAATGGCAGCGAGCTCTCTCACGGCTCAGCGAGCATACGCTGCGTGTCTACACCCCAGCGGGGGTCTCTCATCCAGACGAGCGGTATCCCTCCTCCGCGCCGCTGCTTTGCAAGGCTTTCGGCGGCACATCACATCACATCAGGCGTTTATTATTTCATCAGCTCCGACTGCCGCTCCGAGGTCTTATAGGCTACTTACGACGGGTCCTGTCTCCGAGGTGTCACCGGTATCAGTGGAAGAGGGTGAAGAAGAAGAAGAAGAAGAAGAAGAAGAAGAAGAAGAAGAAGAAAGAAGAAAAAAAAAAACCCACACACAAGGACACCTGCGCTGGATTCATCCCCCACCGCTGGAGCTTGTCACCGAAGCCCCCCCTCCCATCCCCGATCTTCCTCCGCTGAGGATGCGCAAGTGCGTTCTTGCCACTGTCTGACACTTGCTGCTGCTGCACACTGCAGCCGCTAGACATGAAAGCTTTTTCATAATAAAATAGGGGGGGAAAAAACAACATTTTTGATGACCGCGTTTTACAGCTTAAATTGCCGCTCCTCCTCCTCCTCCTCCTCCTCCTCCTCCTCGTCCTCCACTTAATTGCAATGCAGAATTCCCATTTGGACCCATGGCTTTCATTGCTTTGCCCACCATCCTCACAGAAACAAGTGATTCTATCCAATGGCTGTTTGATTTGATTCCCCCGGACTGCAGAATGACTGCGTAGGGTTAAACTCATCACCTACTGTGGCCACCAGGTGTATACCAAGAATGAGAATTTCAGTGGAAATTGGAAATCCGCTTTATTTATTTCATTTCCCTCGCATTCCCCCCACTCCCCTAAATTCTTCATTAATTAGTATGAACTGACCGAACACCAGTTGGGGTTGCAAACAGTTCAGTTATTTTCCCCATGAGCGCTTGGATGAGCTGAAGCAGGACATCATTCTTGAAAATCTTCGTCTGATGATACGTAACGTGGAGACAATTACAGTCTGGAATGGAACATTTCTTGGGGAAAATATAGACTAATTATTTTTTCACGTTTGAACACTTTCCATGCTTTTAATGCTCCACACCCAGTGACTGATTTCTCTATTTTACTCAAATAAATGAGTGATGTGGGGTCCTATGGCCCTTTAAAGGCATCCAGTGAGGGACCTAAAAGAACAACCTAATCAACAAGGGAGGGTTACTCCAATTGTTGCTTCTTCCGACCAAAGATTTACTGTCTACATGTCTCAGAATCTAAAGTGGATTTAAATCATAACCCCCACAATCTGGCTGTGTTTATCACTACCTGTTTGAGTTGAGAATTATTCAATTTGTCGCTTGACAATCTCCTCAACTAAAAACACAGTCTGTGTTTCAAGTGTACATCTTCCATGCCAGCTGGCCAACTTACGTTTTCGACAAAATGTTCAGCTAGTTTTTTATGTCCTCATAAACTAGGAAGAATAGCAGGGGAATTCCCATATTATGATAATGACAGACAAGCTGAAAGACAAGACACACACTGACACAATTCTCAAAGTACAGATTTTATTTTTTGTGAGAGGTTAAAAAAGGCAGTCACTTTTAACTGACAGTATGCAATAGAATAAAAAAAGCCCATCGACAGAAAGAAGATTTAATTTTTTAAGAGAAACAATACCAAGGTCAAATTTACAATCTTAGAATCTAGAATCCTGTTTTGACCGATGCAAAGTTGACCCCATGGTGTATTTTTGCACAGTTCTTCCTCATTTCTGTTGTGCTATTCATTTTAATTTGGAACACATACATCCATTTTCAATGCCCGCTTATTCCTGAGCTCAGGGTCACAGGGTTCTGTTGGAGCATATCCCAGTCGTCATAGGGCAAAGGCAGGGTGACTGTAAAATGTGTGCTGTGCGTTTCCAAAATGTAATCACACACAATCTGCGCAAACAACAATGTCCACCGCATTGGTATTTACAAACGATTACAGGAAATTAGCTCTTCATCTGTATTCCTCCACTGTTAAACCTCAAGACAGACAACGAACCACTGATTCAAACATAACAGACACTGAACAAACAAGGGAACAATACGAGCAGAAACGTTTAATCCACACATATTTGAGGATTGAAATGTGGATTACTCAAATCTGTTCGATAGCCACAATCTCCCGTTCTTTGCGGATTGCACCTTTATATTCGAACGCTCCCCACGTCCTTTCCACCGTTTCAGCCTCTCTCGCAAAAAAAAAAAAAAAGGGGGGGGGGGGGGTGATTAATATGCGCACGAAACAAAAGCTGTACAACACTTTGCAATCCAATTAGCGTGTAGCTTACACGGCCTACTAATCAACTCTCGTAATTAGTCATTTTATTTCAAGTCTTTGCTCTATATTCGAGCTATCAAAAAGGCCCTTTGATGTGACTCTCGAGCGCCCCGTGCTTTAGATTTAGATTGCAAATGAAACAGTGCTCGCTGCGGCGGAGCGCAGAGGCGCTCTGCCTGTTTCCAGCGTTGAATGGACCGCGGTTCAAAGAGACGGACGCGCGAGCAGCGTTCCTTACGGAAGCGGATCCACCTCGGGGTGCACACGTGTCTCCGCCTCGGGCCTGTCACGCAGCCTCCGTCTCATTCACTGTCACTCACTGACACCTATAGGCCACACAAATACAACACACTGGGCAGGATTAGCTCTGCAAGCTGTCAAACTGAGCACGTCACTATGCCCCCCCCACCCCAGTCCCACTCGCTGCCTTGTCTAAATTTGCGTCTGAATGAATTTATATCACAAGCGCGCGGCATCATTGGCACAACAACACCTGTCAAAGCGGTAAAAAGCTCACTAAAACGTGAC
>NW_027466140.1:3880000-3942500 GCF_046127955.1 Nelusetta ayraudi | reverse complement strand
TTGGTCCCGAGTTTGAAATCCAGGAGGAAAAAACTGAATTTCTTTTATCAACCAAAGGAGGATCCTCTTAGATTTGTGCAAACATGTATATGAATCTATGTTTAAGAAGGCCATGTAGAAACGCGTAATTATCTCTCAGGGGGTGAAGTCCTTCTTGCTAATCTTCAAGTCCAACAGGAACGTATAAAAAAAAAAAAAAGCCTCTGTGAAGAACGAGGGGGTGAAAAAAGAAAGAATTCTGCCCCTGTATGTATTTCTGCCCCCTTGGCATCATTACTGCATCATTACCGACTCCGGACACACGGAGCCTGTTTGGCTCACTCTGGGGTCTTGGGGTGATGCACCCAGGACCCACTAGAGAGGAGAAGAAGCAGCTCATAGGTGCACAGGGCACTGGGGTGCTCACTGATGAGGGCCCGGGCTGCGGGTGGGCTTTGAAAAATGTTAGAGGTTTTTGCGATGAGACCCGGCGAACCCTTGGGATATTCTGACCTTTGACACCAGCTCGCCAGCCCTCGCGCTTTGTTCCGTGACCTGCGTGTGTTGCGTGAGTGTGTAGCCGATGTGGGCCGACTTCGATACGAGTCTCGCACCCGGGCGTATCGCAGCGCGGAGTGGCCGAGTGTTTGTCACGCATTTCAAAGCACATGCATGTGATCTGATAAAACCCCTGCGTTCATTTTCTGCCTGCAGTTACTGGAACATGTTGCATTTTTTTCTTCAGAAATACACTTGACATTTGTTTGTTTGTTTTTTTTACTGTGAATGTTATGTTTTTCTACAGTGTCTGTGTACTCTCAAGAAGTACTCCATTATTTACCAGACCAGTGTTTGGCAAACTTTTTGACTGGTGGGCCACACAGCGGGATCTAAAATTTGGAGCAGGAGCAGATGGATGGAGTCTTTTGGTGACTCACCTCATAGGAGGAAAGAAATTTATCATGTAGAAAACGTGCTTTAATGTCCAGTGAAAATGAACAAAAATGTTACAACAAAATATGTGTCTTTGAAGCCCCGCCGTATTTTTATCTTTTATTGAAATGACACTGAAAAAATTGATGAAATGCAGCTATTTTACTACTTGCTTACTATTAATATAATTTCTGCTGGATCAAAACGTTTTACGGCCCGCACATGGCCCCTGGGCCATAGTTTGCCCACGCCTGATTTAGACGCTCTGTGCCAGAACGCTGGATATTAGCCCTTTGTGATGTCACAAAAGGGAACAATACCTCTCCCAGGCTTCAACACCAACTTGTTTCTTCCACGTTCATATGATTGCATGTACAATGTATGTGGCAATACACTAAGAACAAAATGTCTCTTTCATAGAGGCTGTTAACGGAGGGTTTTTTGGGACGTCTATCAAGTTGTTTGATTAATTGATAGTTAATCATGTGAGGCCGCTACACTGTAGACAGGAATAAAGACAAATATCTGAAAGTGGCTCTAATGCAGGACCTTTAACATTTTAGTTCATGATGTGTTAAATTTAGACTGATTACTGCACTTTTATTATTTAACACCTGATCCTTTCTGTTCAGCTGTTAAAATTAGACTTAATATTTCAAGGTGAGGGTTAAAAGCGAGACTGATCATCTGAAAATAGTGGCTATATTAGTTTGATGGCTTGCTGTTGAGTTCAATATTTGGTTGTTTGGTTAATTAACAGTTTGACGCCGCTCCACTGGAGTGGAGGGATGAAAAATAAAGGCCTAAAAATGGGTATAACTGTTGCGCTTAATTTCATCAACTGCCATTGATAGCAGTGGCAGCTTTTACGAAAAAAATATAAAAGTTATTTTAGATGAGGTTCATTTGTGTTTCCCTTTGGAGGTTGCACCCGCACGGTGCATCTGTCGGCGCATTCAGTACAAGTTCTGGCTCCTTGAAAATCGAGAAGCTTTTGGTCCGACGTCGGCACGCTTGAATTATTCCGCTGCACAGAAGCGCAGACTTATTGATATGCAAAGGAGTGCCGGGTGAGGCTTTAGCGCCCTGCCATTTAATATGACTTGGATATACACGAGATCCTTCATTTCCACCCTAATCACGGGCAAGATTTCGCTCCGCCCGCGAACAGCCATTGTAATTCCGCTGGTATAGATCAAATATGGGCGCTTTGGCTGCGGCGGAGATATTAAAGTAAACTTAAGTTCTGATCCGCGGCGGCGAGGAGGAAGTCTGTAAAACAAACACGGGCCTCTGGGTAAAATCCGTCCTCGCCGAGGATGAGAGACGCGGAGGTGAATTTACACACCACCTTGGCGGAGCTCGACACAAATAAACTTAATAATAAAGCGAGCAGAGAAAATCCTTTGTGTGAGACATCCGAGCCTTGACCTTGCAGACAGTCGTCTCTCGCCGTCCCCGCCGGGGTCACTGCACATGAGAGGAGAAAGCAAGGAGCAACTGTTCCCTCCGACGCAAAGGCGGATCTGCCGCTGTGTTTTGCCCTCAGTCCCCGTCTCGAGAAACACCGGGGCGTGTCTCCCCTGTGGGAACCCCATCTGCGGGCCCAAACTGACGGCCCCGCCCTTTCCTCCAACCAACAGCCATCACCTTCTTCTTCCTCCGTCGGCAGACGCCAAGTGCAGACGAGTTGAAGAGAGCGCCGCCCCGCTAGAAGTGTCCCCGGCGGTGGCGTCGTCTCTGCCCTGGAACACAGGTTAACAATTCACGGCGAACACCTGTACCGGCCCAGCAGGGGGTCGCAGGAAACAGATGAGGACCAGTCAGGTTCGTCAAGGAGAACTGGAGCCTGACTCCGGCTTGCCGTGTGCTACCTGCGCTGCTGATCCTTTTGGGCACATTAACAATAAATCAGCGTGGTTTTCTTTGCAAATAAGCGGCCCGGGCTGCGAGAGTCCCTAGACGAGAAGGCGGTTAATGGCGGAGAGTCACTTGTCGCCTGGTGGGGTTTCTGTCCTGCTCGATTCGCAGTGAGGACCCCCGTGCACCCCCCTGCACCCCACCTGCCCCTCAAACCCCTGCATGAAATAATCAATTCTGACACCGCAAGTTGTTGATCTGTTCCACCCAGTTCGGGGTAACTTATCTATTTGCGTGTTTGTTGTGCATCAGTGTGAAGCAAACTTTTAGTTCTGTCACCCTCCCCACCCCTCACACCCCACCCTCCCGTCCCCTTTCATGGTGTCAGGAGGCGGGGCTTAGCGTCGCATGCGATTCTCTATCTGCACGGAACCCCGCAATTACATCTGGCACGACTCGACGTGAAGCAAACGCTTTGTAGGCCTTTGTGCATTGTGGCTTTGAAGAGCCGTGGCCCTCTCAAAGTTTGCTTTTTGTCCCCCTCCTTCCCTTGTATGGCGCCCCCACACCCCACCACCACCTACCCCAACCCCCCCAGCTCGGGACAGAAGACAGAATGTGATGTGTCGTCTCCCTCCCCACACAAAGCCCCAGTGCATTGGACACACCTTGGACAGCACAAAGGATGAAAAGCACGATGAGGCTTGGACACGCAGGACCACGCTGCCAAGCCCGATAAAGACGCTTCAAAAGTCGAGCAGCAAACAGTAGCCTTCTTCTCTCCACCTCTTTTCTTTCTCTTCCCAGGGTCTTGCGCGCGCGCGCACCCGCACCCGCACATGCACGCACACAAACACACACACAGACGGCATAAAGAGGAGCTGACTGAGTAAAAAGATATTTTTGTCTTCTGAATTTCTTTTGCCCGCATGGGACCCGGTGAATGTGATTTTATTTCTTTTCTTTTTTTTTTTCTCAGACGCAGTGGGTAACGTCAGTTCTGCGGAACAAGCTGATGTAAATGTGAGTGTAAACAGCTCGATTAACATTTGTGTGTCTGCTTTTGGCGGCGGCGAGCGGGATTAACGGAAAACATCCCGGTGCTCTGAGGGCAGACGGCCCATAAATAAACTCGGCTGACCCTCCAATCCCCTCGTCTACAAGGCTGTCTACTTACAGTGGTGGACCGCAGTCTGACTAGTGGAAACTGATGCCATTTAATTCATATAAAGCCTATTTAGATTTGTTGGGCTTCAGCAATACTTTAAACTTTTCATTTTTCATTACTTTTGTGGCCTTTTAATTGTTTTATTCAGATGGTTGTAGTGCTGAAGTCTCTCTCAGGTTGGTGCTTTTGTCCCCTGCCAGACACATGGAAGATACAACAATGCGTAAATTTAGCCAGAAGCTAAAACATCTCGGGCCAACAGAAGCCTAAAAATACTGTTTTTCTGTGAGAATTAAATGACGTTAATAATTAGGCATGGGTGCTTTTTTGCAGAAGGCTGTAAACAGAGTGCTAACTATGCTGTTTGCAAGAGATCTGCAGTTTTTTCCCCTTTGGTTTGATTAATTGGCCGAGGCACAATTGGCCATTCATTTACTTTTACTGCCTCATTTTGTATTTGACAGCAACGTGTTTTATTCCGCTCATTACAGCACCAGACTGGCTGCTATCACCGCACTTGTTAGTACACAAATTTGTGCAGACGTCATAAAAACCTGACTTTTCACCGGTTTGCCACCCCTCCCTCCTCCTCCTCCTCCTCTTCCATTCCCCCCATCTCTCGCCCTCTCTCTGCCTCTCTCCTCCTCTCCCTCGCTCTCCTCCGCTCATTGAAACAGATGGCGTTTTATGCCGGGCACAATCAGGACTATTCAGCGTCAGGCAGGGCAGGCCCTCCCCACCTGCGCTCAGCCCAATCACAACCTAATGAACACATTGGGAACAGTCTGTTCCAAATTACTCCCAGTTGGAGCCAGGGCCACAGGTAACAGCCCCCCTCCATCCCCTCCTCTGCCCTCCCCGGGCCCCCACATGCCACGGCCAGACCCTTTCTTTGCCATCTCACACCTTTGCCCCCTGAAAAAGAAAAAGAAAAAGAAAAGAAAGAAAAAAACAGCAACAGTTCCCCTGCCCTGCCCGAACAGTTAGACCCCCAACCACTCCAAAGACTCTTAATTGAATCAAGATTCCCATCTCTCAGCTGTCAGCGTTCCAATAAAGTGCAGGAAGGCCGT
This sequence comes from Nelusetta ayraudi, assembly GCF_046127955.1. Lineage (NCBI taxonomy): Eukaryota > Metazoa > Chordata > Actinopteri > Tetraodontiformes > Monacanthidae > Nelusetta > Nelusetta ayraudi. The sequence continues at coordinate 3,937,487 of NW_027466140.1, read as the reverse complement.
CCTTGCTAACGCAGCCATATAAGTTACATATGGGGAGATATGGATTGGCAGCCGAGGCGTTTATGTGTTGGAGATTGACTGGCTCTGCTTCTGTGCGGCTTCTGTTTTTTTTTTTTTTTTGGTCATATGTGTTTATAGAAATTCGTGCCTCCACTGTTGATCATCTCATCCCACCCCTGTGCGCGTGGAACCCCGCATGTAGGCACAGAAAAGAAACACTCAAGGTCGATGTAAATGCATGGGGTTAACTGCATCAGGCTTTTGCGAGTGTCTTATCAGCATGTTTCCGCAGCTTCAAAGGACAGCGTTTATGCAGGGTTTTTTTCCCCCGTTTTTTTTTCTGTTCGGATTGACTGCTCTCTTAGTTTTGTGCAATCTGCAGCATATAGATTGTATACAGACAATGTTTTATTCATGAAAGGAGCTTGAATAAAAAAAAAGAGAAAATTGCCCGCTTTTATTCCTGTTTTTTTCTCGACAATATTCCTGCGCGTCACTTTAATGGCTTTTCTTGTACGTATATATGTGTGTGTGTGTGTGTGTGTGTGTGTGTGTGTGTGTGTCTCTGTGTGTGTGTATGTATGTATGTGTGTGTGTGTGTGTGTGAACAATCTTGGTCGGGGCGGCTGTATATCGTAGGCAGTTGACACCAGAAGTGTGCTGCAGCCCGGGCCGGGACAATCTGATACACCCTGAAACATCCCCGGGGACAAAAGAAGTGCAACTGGGGCGCCTGCCTCGTCATGTCCCGTCAACCGCTGTAGGACCTCCGAAAAAAAAAAAAAAAAAAAAAAGTGGCCGTCCATCACTAGATGTGGCAGCGGCGCTTGACGGGAGCGCTGCCCCGCATGGCTGCTCCTCTTCCACCGCTCAATCTGCACCTCAATTGGCCCCGGAGCTGGTGGGTGATGCCTGCTCTCCTGCTGCATGTCAAAAAAAAAAAAAAAAAAAAAAAGAAAAGTGCCAGGAGCCACAGAGGAAGTGCAAATATCCTCTAATGGCCTTGATCCAGATGGATGCGCCCATGACAATAGGCCCCCGTGCCTGTGGTTCGGGGGTTTTGTCACTGAGGAACGCAGAGGGCCGACACAATAACGCGGCAAAATTATGCATGCAGGACAAGTACCATTGACATGTTAAAGAGCGCGGCCATTTGCTATGATAATTGAGTTAGCTCATTCCAAGGCAGAGAGCTTCTTTTTTTTTCTTTTTTTTTTTCACTTAACATGTCTGTAAAGGCACTCGGGGTGCAGGAGGCCAACTTTAAGACAATGGATTTGGGAGGACGGATAATGGATTCAGCGGGTCACCATTTCTCTGCCCATTTGCTTAACACAGGGCTGTATAACTCGCGGTGAATGGTGTTTGATGGGATTTTCTCTAGTGGGAGGGGGGTTCGGGGGCGTTGTGGGTTTTCCGTTCTATCACTCGGGAGATTGACACTTTCGATGAAGACCATATGGACGTTTTTTTCACGGCAGAGGTGCGGCGAGGAACAGCCGAGCGCTCCTGGCGGAGGCCTCTGGGCCTCTCGGCCCCTCGGACCGTTTGTAATATCACCCTTTGCTCCGAGCCATCGCTGACCTGTTCAAGCGAGCGGCAACACCCGCGCCCCGTCTCATCTGTTCAAATTGCTTTTTCAGCTAGGATGTTTGGTTACATCACGGGATGTCCGATCCCTCTGTGTCTCCTCGGGGTCCGCGGTGAGAGTGGCCACTTTGTGTGACGGCCGAGCCGTGTTTGGTCAGTAACATAAAACCAGGAAGCCTTTGAAACTGAACCAGAGCCTCTACAGGAAGAGGTTTGAAGTTCACTTTTATTTGGAAATGTCAAGGCTCTCTCCCAGGACACACTTTGTGAAGTCCAGCGACAGCAAATCCGCTTCGACTCCTGCGTCCACGTTGCTGTAGAACGAACTTAAATTCCTGCTTTAATTCCTCCGGGCATTCCTGTTTTGTTCCTCTTTCTCTTATCGCACAACCCGGTCCAATTTTGTATCACACATCTCTAAAAACCATCCTCGCAATACCTACTGTCTTTAGCTTTCAATCTGTTTGAGTGAAAGTGCTTCGACCTTTGCAGCAGCCGCGTGATGTTGACAGCCAGGACGTGCACGGATTGCCTGCTGCAGACTGTTTACTTTGGGCCTTGTGTAAACAACCTTTTGCTTGTTTAGCTGTTGCCACCTTTGGCTCTCCTGGGTACATAAAATACGGCAATTAATACCCCTGCTGAAGATGCCATACATTTTTGTGACTTCATGGCTTTGGATGAAAAGGTTTCATTCATGGTCCCATTAAAAGAAAATAAAAAGTATAAAATAAGTTGCCTTGATAGGTGGTGGAAATCTTGAATGGAGGATTTGCTTGGATGGATTGTGCCTCTTGCAACATAGAAGGAAACTCAATACTCACGAAATGTGAAATCGTTGGAATTTTATACACCACGTTTTACTTACAATAACAAAACCAACGTCCATCCTGAACTGTGTACCAGGCTATTTTTTTTTGTTTCACTCGGCGTCTTTGCTATTTCCTTCACTGGTAGCCATCCTGTTAATTCAAACCAGAGACAAATGCGTGAGGTGTGCAGTCACAGCCGCCATCACTTTTATATTTCCTCTCAGCGGTGCCAATCTGCCACAACAGACAAGCAAGGGAGGATTTACAAATGCGACTGCAGCACTTTTAAGGCCGGTGCTCCGTGTTAACAAGCCGCGTGCGTAATGGTTCTGCCTTTATGACGGCGGTCGCACGTATAATTAAGCTGCTGTTGTATTTGCCATAAAAAAAAAATTGCCGGTGGCGTGCAGAAAATGTTGCACAAGCCCCCCACCAACACCCTCCCCCAGCCACAACTTTGAACAGTGGAAAATTAAAACAGTCAAACCACAACGCGTTGTTTTGACACAATTCCAGTTTATGGATTTTTCCTGTGTGTGGTTGAGGTTTCGGTGTTAAAAAAAAAATCCCAAAGTGGCTCGCCTCGGATTTTTGTTGGTGCAACAAAAGGTTGCAATGTTTGCACAATGCGAATCGTCTTCTGGGAGGTCTGCGGGCCCTCTGGTGAGAAGCATGTTGCGCGTCTGCCGTTAATGACAGGCTGCCTGTTACCTGCGGTGCTCCTGCATTGTGCTTTTCATGTAAGATTATATGATCCGTTTATGGCGCGAGCGTTCATAACTCTGTCACACTGGGGAGGGAGGGGGGGGATTTGCTTCGGCAGCATGTTCGCTGGTTTAATGCCTTGCCAGCGTGCTGGAACTGTCCTGGCTGGCAAATCTATTCGAGCAGGCCGCACAGATAACCTCTTATCTCCGACGTCACTCTGTGCCCTGCACACACACGCACACACAAACGCACACAAAGAGCCGGAAACCTAAAGTTGCCTCTCTGAGATTCATCGTAAATGTAAAAGTTTGGATGAAGGGTGGAAAAAAGAGGGAAAAAGAAGCCGCATCGCAGACACGCTGCGAAACAATCACTCTGACAGCGCAGAATTTAAAGCGACGGCGTCTTCGTCCCTGCGTTTTTTTGGGGGGGGACAACTAAAGCAGCGTTAGGGATGAATCGCTTACAAGGATTACGGAAATTTAAGGTGTCAGCTTGTTGGCGAAATGTCACGCTCTCGCAGACGCATCGCAGATAAGCCCGGTGTACGTTTAGGGCTCCGTGGCCCCGGTGATATCTATGGAGATGAGTTTTGGGTTAGCGTGGCCGCCGTGCTGTCACCTCCGCCACGCCGCCTCCCTGCCATGCCGGTGTCTGTATCTATGCTAATATTGGGGATCAGTGGGGTAGAGAGCTCATCTGGCTCATCGTGCTCTCGCCTTATCTTATCAGTCTCCTCGCCGCTTCAACTCGTACCTGGCATGCTGTGCACATGAAAAGAACACTGCCTCCTCTCACTTTTTTTTTTTTTTTTTTTGCAGCCGCCTCTCACCTCTTTCTTTCCGCTTTCCTCGCCATGACATTTTTCCTTATTTTTTTCGGCTGGGCGGGGATTTGACTCCGCTGCGTTGGCTTCCCTGACGATTTATTAAATTATCACCCAGCGCCGCTGTCTAATATCAAGTGGTAGAACTGCCATTGAAATTACAAGAGAGGCTCTGAGAGAGTCCCCCCCCCCCCACCCCTTCCACCTCAGTTCCTGATTAGGTAGCACAGCAGAAATGATAGAGTTTGGTTCTTTATAGGCCCAAAGTGTGAGATGTAGCAGCGTCTCATTTTAAGGAAGCGTGGTGCAAACAATACTGATCGCAATCCCGCTTTGTATCTTTCTTGAGACGTGATGTCGGGAAATCACAAAAACCCAGAGCAGATCAACACTCTGACCCACTCGGTGGTGATGCAATATTGACTGCTTCTCACAAGTGGACTTCATGCTTATTATCAATTAGAAGAAAAAAACAAAACCCTCAGTTGTTTATTTCTAAGGGATTTTATCTGACTTGAACAACACTTGTACATCCTTATTTCACTTCATGCCTCTTTAAATGTAACACACTGAGCCTTTAAAAGAGCATCGCCATTGTGAACAGTCACAAGCGACGCCATCAAAGGTACATCAAGGATTAAAAAAAAAAAAGTTCCGCAGCTCCTGTGTTAATTTGTGGTTGTCCAGACAGTAAATCCTGACTTAGCTAACCTCCCCGTCTCGTCCCTCTTAGCCTCTTTGTCTCCACCACTCCCTCCCTCCCCGGCATAATTATTTCTTATCATGTATTTATTTGCTTAATCCACCCCTCCCCCGACAACACTTGGCCGCCCGCTCTCGTGCACGAGCTGCCTGTCTGGCGGCGTAGCCCCCCCCCCCCACACCCCTTTCCTCGCCCCCCTCCTCCTGCTCGTCCACGTCCAGTCCCCGTCCCATTCCCACCCATCTCTGAGCGCAGCCACAATGGGCGGATGTTGCTCGCAGCGCCTCGGAGCTTCATTCAGGGGGAAGAGGCCCCCCCCCCTCCCACTGCCCTCTCCCCTCCATCCCTCACATCCCTCCCACTTGCATGTGGCCACAACTAGCCAGCCTCTGTGCACACTATAAATAATGGATGCATTAGCATGCATGAATATCTTTTAAGATGGGGGGTGGGAGTGCCGTAATTCATTATTAATCCCCTTCAAGGAAGAAATGGGCCGCTCTGGTAGGGCTGGGGCCATTCTAAACCCTGCTTTTGGGACTTTGCTCGTCTATCTGTACTTCTGTCGGATCTTTTTTTTTTTTTTTTTTTTTTTTGCCCAAAATTGGTGTCCGGCTCCACCCCTCCCGCTTTGCTCGGCCCCCTTTTCAATCAAAAGCTCCTCCTGCTGTTACCTCAATCCTTGCCAAAACACATCTGGAAGGGTGTGGTAATCTGTTTGGGTGGGTGGGTAAAGGAGGGGGTGGGGTTTCGGGGATGAGGAAATTGTGATTCTCTTCCAACCCATCTTCCGAAAAAAGAAAAAAAAAAAAAAAAAAAAAAAAGCAGGTTTGACTGAGTCCCTCCTGGACAAAGGCCGACACTCTTGCTTAGTCACATGTGTTTGGAAGCACAGCTCTGATTCATGGGCAGACAGATTATCGCAGCAGATCACTGATAAATCTCCGAGCTGCAGTTCTCTTTGACTTAAAGGACAGAGTTTGATAGCGGCAGGGCGGCTGGTTGAGTGGGGGTGTAAACAGACCCGTTTAAAGAGCGTTTAGTCATGTGCGTGGGTGGCTTGCATGGAATTAGCCGTTATTTTTGAACCCACGACACTATATCCGGTATTAAGGACACGAGATCAAACACACGGGTTAGAGGTTAAGAACGTGTGTTTTAAGGAGATAAAACGCACAAAGTCACAAAGTATGAAAAAAAATACAAATAAATAAATAAAAAAATAGGAAAATTGGGGTTTCTATGAGATGAGCTCGTGCATTTGTGTGTGCATCTCCCCTCTGCTCCACACACCCCTCTCCCGCCACTAGGTAGCACTGCCTGCCTCGCAGCCTCCTCTCCTGTTCGTCACAGCCCTCCGACTGGGCCGACCAATCAGAAGCCCTTTACGGCATGGCTACATGACAGCATCTCCCTATTAAAGAATACTACATTGCACACACGCTGGAAGGCAGTTGTGCTCGGGATCCCCGCATGCTGGATGTCGGCCCATGTTACACAGGTTGCCACAATGGTCATAATCCTGTTTGTCTGAATCCCTGTGACATGTAAATAGAACAAATCTTTGTGACAAAAAGCGTACACAGCTGCATTATCTGGGTGTTTGTTATACAGTATACCGGTGGCTTTTTTTGGAGAGCGGTGACGGAGGGCTAAATGGAAAAGGTGAAAAGACGGTGTTAACATGTGAAAAAACTGTGAATGTTGTCTTTTCCTTAGCTTTTGAATGACTTATGAAAAAAAAAATGAAAAAAAAACAACTGTTGTGATTCCTGGTAGGAAAATAAAAGGGATGAAGCTGGAATCTACAAAGTGGTCAACAAAGCAAATTCAACGCTTTCCAAATGATGTTTCCTCTAAATATAATCATTTCAACATCTGCCAAAATCATAGAATATAAGCAAGAAAAACAATTCATTATCTTTCAATTAACTCTTGTTATTATTGTAACCCTGCTCTCAAAGAGGCCATTAGGTCGGTCACCTGTCAGTGTCCTCTGTGCTACTGTCAGGCGGGATGATGCCAGCAGGGGATGTTTTGTTGACACAGAGAAGACCTGGTTCCTCAAACATTCCCTGTTCTGGCTCTCAGGTCTTCTGCATGAGGCCGCCGCTTGTTGTGAGCTTGGAGGCGCCACACTGTGTCTCTGAACTTGACTCAACCTCTAAAAATTCCTCATCCCGGGGCAGGAAATTGAAATATTGTGCTGATAGTTTGCATGCTGATGGTCATCTATCATCTGCACTTTTTTGAGGGGGGGGGAGGGGGGGGCAGGGGTGGGGGACCTGGGGTGAAGAGGGGCCCCCTCTGTAGATCATAGATGGGCTGCTGGGCCTGGGTTCACCATGCAAAAGAGGGGTCACTTCTCAGGCTGGCTCGAATCCACCGTCTTGCAGAATCACCTTAAAGTGTGTCTACCCTTCATCAGAGGAGCAGTCAGTCTCCCCACAGGGAGCCTGAATAGATAGAGCCCATATGTGTCCTCATTATGACTTTGCCAAGTTATCCCTCTGTGTGTGTGTGTGTGTGTGTGTGTGTGTGTGTGTGTGTGTGTGTGTGTGTATATCTTGTTAAAACAAGGAGTGACTTGGAGATTCTTATTTAAAAGAAGTGATGGAGTTGTTCGGACCGAACTTTAAGCGACTTGAAAAATCGAAACTTTGCGATATGCAACAGGCTTTCGATCATCCTTGATCCTCTGCCGCCGCAATGTGTAAACAAACCCACCCGGGCGATTTTGCCGTCTGCGCGGTTGCATAACCGTAAATGCGAACGGCGGGGCGGGGGGGAATGAAACTCGCGGCGCGGCAAGCGGAGGGGGCAGGATGGTGTGGATGTGTCTGGTTATGTAAAAAGTATAGGTCACAGCAGGAAGGAACCATGTTTACGCGGCAGATTCATCTTCTTCTTTTTTTTTTTAGGGGGGAAATTCTACGCCCGAAGCTCCTCGTCGCTCCTCGTTCGGACGCGTCGCCTCTGCGTGACCCCTTGTGAACTTGTGCACACCGCGTGACCTGGGACAACGCCGCCGTGGACGACTCCCGGGACACCCCTCCGCATCCTTGTGCTCATTTGCACGGGCTATTTTCCCTGGCAGGAAGTGACATCAACCGGGTCCAAACCAAAAAAAAAAAAAAAAAAGAAAGAAAGAAAGAAAAAAACGAAAGAAATATGTCGCAGGCAGGACGGGATTGTCCGGGATGTCCGGCACCGGTGCTGGAGGACGCCTTCGCGTGCTGCCCGCTGTGCGAGCCGGTGCTCACTGAAGGATGCAGCAGGAGGAGGAGGAGGGGGAAGGGGGGGAAGAGAGAGGCGAGACGCACGAAAAGACAAGAGACAGACGTGCTGGAAGCTGAGTGAGTCAAGTGCTGACAGTGCTTTCACCCCGACCCCCCCTTCCACCTTTCCTTCCCCCCCACTTCGCGCGCTCAAGTACCACACTTTGCCCAGGTCTGACGCCGGTGACGCAGCGCAAAGCGGCGGCTTGCTGTGAGAGTCGCGGTGTCGCTGAGACGTGTATGTGTGTGTGTGTGTGCGTGCGGGGTGGGAGGGAGGGGGGGGGGGGGGGTGCCTGTGCGCGGCGGTTAGACGCACGACACCCCTGTTTTTTTTTTTTTTTTTTTTTTTTGAGCGAATGATGCCGGGGAGGCGAAGAGGAAGGAGTGAAATCCGTGCATTCGTGCTCGGCACTCGCGCGTTTCGCAACACGATGAAGTTGGCGCGTTCGGTTGTTGTTGTTGTTGCTAAAAGAGCGACTATTTATGATGCCACGTCTTAAAAAGCGAAGAAATGGCAAGTTCGGCTCCTTGTTTAATGGCGTCTGCGGCTCTCCGCGCGCATGAATGGTGTCTATTTTTATCTGGCCACAGCGTGCGTGCGCGCGTCGTCCTCACCAGGGAGGCTCTCTGACAGATCCTGTGGCGTGCGTGTCCAGACTCAAAGTGCTGCAGTCACGTGGTGTGTCTGCTATCGTCCCCCCCTTCCCTCCCGCCACTTTTAAGGTAGCAGCAGCTTTTTGCGTCCGCAAAAGATAGTTTCTGTGCAAAATGCACGCCGAGTGAGATGGCCAGCGGAACAAATTGTAATTGTAATAGAATGTTTTGTGGTAGGACATCATTATTGTTTAGTTTGAAACGCGTGTTTACTTTAATACCACCTTAAATATATTTTCCACAATTACGGCTGCATGTCATTAAAAAGATGAGGATCATTGATAAAGATGGTTGAATCGGTTAATCGCTTCCTATCACGTGATCTAAGATGTTGAGGGTGGATAATGTTGTATAAATCATAGACAAACATGGATCTGTGCTGTGGTACATCGGAGTCAAACTGACTCTGAGTTTGTAATTCAAATCGCTTTTTTTTTTTTTTTTTTTTTTTAAAGTGGTCTGAATTGAACAGCTGAATTGAACGGATCATTTGTTGAGTAACACAGTTTAGTAATCGTCCCACACACCTGAACTAAAAGGACAAAGGTGCAACACACATTTTTACAGCTTTATTTCTTATGTGACGCTCCAGAAAAGCAAACTCGCATTTACAGAAACAGCAGGAACAACCACAACAAAACACCCCTAGATTTCCAGATAGCAGCATGTTTGTTTACAGCTCATGCTATTTACTTGAACACAACTGTATCATTTCTTTACTGTGACCTCAATGTGATTGCTTTTGGTTAATTGCTTTAACACTGTCATGTTTTTATATTTGTTCAAAATGAAATTAGATACAATTTTTGTCATGCAAATTTAAACACATTGAGCAAACAAGAGTATGAGATGATGTGACCCTCACCTGTTACTTTTCTTCATTTTTAATGTACAGTAGCTATGATGTCGCTGTTGTTCTCATGTGGCCGTGCTGACTCGGCCAAAGTTGCGTGGCGGCCGATAAATTGTGCGCTTGCCCTGACGCGAGGTCGCCGCTAAAGGCCCTTGTGTGAAATTTGTGTGTGGTGACTGGCCTGCGTAACGCCTCCTTTCGTGCCTCGGGGCCCCCCCCTTTGCTTTGCAGCTTTGTGAGATAATGGCGAAGGCACCTTAAAGGTCCTCTTGTCAAACCTGAGCGACTGTTAAACCGGCTCTAAGCGATTCCCCCGCAGTGTGAAATAATGCATAAGCTACGTCGCCGCCACCGCCGTCGCCGCTGTGAACATTTTGCATGTGTGCTGCGGTGGCGGGTGGGCGAGTGGCCTATGGGATCGGCGGCGTATACAGCCGCCGTTTGCCTGCCTGTCTGGGGCGATAGCTTCATTATTCATGGTTGCGTGTAGACAGGCGGGCCGCTTAATCTCTGCTCTGAACGGTGCAGCCTGTGACTCCAAGAGTAAAAAAATCAAAAACGCGAGTGCTCGGTCAGCCTCGCCGCTCGCAGAAGGAGATGGAGAAGGAGAAGGAGAAGAAGAAGAGGGGAAGGAGAAGGACGAGGAAGAGGAAGAGGAAGAGGAAGAGGAGAAGGAAGCCTCCCTGAGCGAAAACAGCCTCGCCATCCCGTCGCTGCGTTCAGCGGCAAATTAGCCAGACTGAGGCGAGGTGGGGGGGAGGAGGTTGGGCCGTATATTCTCTGCGGTGAAAGGGTCCGGGCGGGGGGTCTATTGGCACTCGACAGGTGCACTCAGAGGGAAGGAAGGCGTCAGGAGCTGTTTTTGGGGGGCGAATCGAAACCAGAGAAGAGGCCAAACGGCAGCATCTCCGACTGGTGAGGGTCAAATGTTCTCTCTCACCCCCTGCCCCACTCATTCCCCCCCAATCCAACCCCCCCGGAGACTCCACCTCGAACCCAACGTCTCAGAGTGCATGTGTGCGCACGCAGCCGAGGTTTGGGCGAGCGTGCGTTCAGGGGCCACGCCGGGTGAGCCGAGCAGCGGGCCGTGTTTTGAGTTACAGTAATCATCTGTCTTACTTGATCCGGCTCATTGTGGCACAAAAGGACGTTGGGGGACACTTTTTTTTGTTTAGGTCCATGTGTCCAGCAGCATTACGGAGCGCTGCGGTGAGGAGCTTTGATCACCGCGCTGTCACGAGCGGCGACAAAAGAAAAGGCCGCTGCCATGTGTTTTGGGACATTACCTCCACGACCAAAAGTTGTCGCATTGATTTGGCACTCAAGTGAGGAAATAAAGTGGAGTTTTTCTTTCTTTCTTTCTTTCTTTCTTTCTTTCTTTCTTTCTTTCTTTCTTTCTTTCACTCTTCCTTTCTTTCGACTCAGAACGGGCACACGCGTTGGCCGGCCGTTAGGTGGAGGAAAAGCAGTGTCAACTGCCGGCCGCGTTCTTGTTTTATATTTCCGCCCCTCGTGCTTCCTGCCCGCCCGTCTTGCTCCGGCTCAATAATCCCGGATACAGCCATTACAAATCCTGCCGTCCCGACGCGAGACCCCCAGACAGGAGACGGCCTCGGCACCTTGGTTTCATTTAGCATTCCACCGGGATTTACGGGCAGGTGTTTAACATTACCGGCAGGATATTTATTAGCAACTTTAAAGGCAACTTCTTTTTTTTTTCCCTTTTTTTTTTTTTTGCTTACCTCTCAATTAGGCTCGTACAGTGTGTGTGTGTGTGTGCTGTGCATGCAAATGCACACCTAAGCGCATGCAAACAAGCCTAAGAAAAATCCAAAACAACATCAACAGTATCCAATTTCATCAGTCATTTTTTTTTTGCACTTCTTTTGCAAAAGGGTCACTCTCCCCTCTTCCCCGACCACCTCCCATTCCATCCCATCCCTCCCTGTCAGTGGACCTGCTAGTGGGGCACGATGAGCGATAGGAAGTGTGCTGTGTAATTACAGCTTAGCGAAGCCCAGTGGCAATAATGTGAGGCTCTCGAATCAAGGTGCAGCCCAGAGACTGGCTGCCCTCCGCCGCTGGCTTGCTGGCAGCCGGGTGAGCCGTGTCAAGTGGCAGGCCGGGGGAACGTGAAAGCCCAGATAAAGCCCAGAGCCCTAAAAAGCCATGAAACAGCGGTAATGAGGAAAGTGACGGGGTCTGGTGGTGGGGGGGTTTGGACATGCTTAGTAGGCAGGCGACTCTCTCTCTCTCTCTCCACTGCTCTCCTCGGCGTGCCTGAGAATGAGGCGGCTGCCGGAGGTGTTTGTATATTTGACTTTCCTAATCCTGGATTTAGGATGATCCTCCGAACTTAACAATGCACAAGTGGCGGAGAGGTCACCTCAGCTTTAGCTATGCCAGACCTTAATCTGTTGTGGGTCGTCCCTTAACGCAAAAACGGAGAGGGAGCGACCGTACATCCATGTCTCCGCTCGGTTCGCCTGGTGCACCTTCTTCTCCGTAGATCTCCAGAAAACCATCAACTATTTTCTACAAAGGCCCTGCGATGAACTGGCGACTTGTCCAGGGTGTCACCCTGCCTTTGCCCTAAGACAGCTGGGATAGGCTCCAGCAGACCCCCATTACCCTGAATAGGAATAAGCGGGTATAGAAGATGAATGAATGAATGATTTTCTACAAAAATTCATTTCCTGCTAAAACACATACCAGGGGATTCCACGACACTGCGAGAGGCATCGCTGTACCTTTGTGACATTACAATGGGCCAATTTTCCTCTCCTGTGTGTTTCAGCTAGCAACTGCCATGGAGTTCACCGACATCCTGGAGACACATGTAGTCTGAGACACTATCATAGTACTGGAACTCCCCTGCATTGGAACCGCCGAAGTTAAATTGTAATATTGATGGCGGTGTTCTGATTCCAAACGGCCGCAGAGCTGCTGTGATAGTTAAACACATTCCGAGTTTTGTGGAGGCCATTATTCCTGCTTCTTAATCACCTCCCCGGCTTTTATAACCTCTCCAGGCCTTAGTGTAGGGAAGTGTTCTCAGGAGTGGGATGGGTGGAGGCAGCACATGTGGACAGAGGCCTGAAGGTGCCAGGTCTTATCTACATAGCAACGACTTGTTAAAAAGCACTAAAATTTACATAATCTCATTTAAAAACTTGCTTAATACTTAAAACAGGTCTGATGTTGCTGTGCTGTTGCCTGTCAAGAATATTCCTGAGTTCAATTTTACAGATTAAACATGTTCAGTGCTTCGAGCGGTACAGTCAGTGGGTTTGTATTCTGACCTAAATACGTTGCAAATTTGTAGAAAGTCGAGAGGAAGTCACATGACCCAATTACTGGTCTCATCACCCCTTTAGTGTGTCTCAAATTACCTGTGCTCCCACCTCAGGCTCAAGTTCCCACAGTCATTTAACAGTCTGTGGGAAGATGAGCCTTCCCTTAACACTTTTGTTGTTTTAGTCAACAGGACTTCTGCACTTATGTTGTTTTTTTTTTGTTTCTTGTTCTTGCTTTTCTGCAAATATTGTGAAGTTAAAATTTGATTATTCTTGTTTATTGACTACCTGAACCAGGCTGAGCTCCCCCCTCAGGATGATGGCTAATGGATAATGTATCAAGAGACGCTGGGGCGAGGACTCTGATGAGATTGCGCGGCCTTTCTTTTTTTTTCTCTCACACCGACCGCCGCTGTAAATTAGCGACTGCCTCGTGTATTTACAGCAGCTCACCTTTAGCCTCGGGCTTCGCACTTGAAAGGAGGCGTGCAGGAAGCCGGCGCGGCCTGATGGTTTAGCCGCAGCTGGCTGAATCAGGCCGACACGCCGGACTGTCACAGGTCACGGCGGTGGCGACGTGCTGTCACGCCGCGGCTGATGCCATAATTTACCAGGTTACAGTTGGGGTTGGGGGTGGGGGGTGTGAGGGGTGTTTGCATGTATGCAGAGTCATCGCTTGTTTACCCCGCGCCTCATGACCCCCCGCCAGCAGCTACATCAATTATCACCTTTGAGGAATGTCGGACCCTTGTGTTAAATTCCCTTTGACCCCCCCTGTTGGAGGAGGTCAGGAGGTGGGCCCGGCTGTCAGTGGGTGCGGGGCTTGTATTTATGTGTGTGTTTGGGTGTGTGCGTGCGTGCTTGTGTGTGTGTGTGTGTGTGTGTGTGTGTGTGTGTGTGTGTGTGGCGCTCTGCGGAGAAACCAACCACTGTGTGGCCGCAGCCCCCCCACAGTACAGTAAACATGATTTGCATATCGTGTTTACATTGTAAACTGGCGGCGCAAGGTGTTGGGTTTTTGTCAAAACACCAAAGGCGGTCTCCGAGTTTCATGCGAGGAAAAAAACAACAAAACAAAACAGTGAAAGTAACCCACAAGCCAAAAAAAAAAATTCTCGGCGTTTGGGAAAAACTCACTATTTATTTTCTCCCCCCTCCTGATCCCGTTGGAATTGGCCGGATAAGTCGTCGTGAATGACGGCGGAGCACTGTGAAGTGTCTGCGAGTTTGTGATTTTAATGAGTGGGGAACATTGTTAAGAGGAGCTGGAACCGGAAGAAGAAGGGGGAAAGCCTGAATAGTTTCGCAAGCACGTGGGATGTTTAGGAAATAGGCGTGCGCTCGCACAAACGCACGAGCACGAGCACGCGCACGTGCGCGCGCGTATCAAATGTCCAGGCCGGGTGTCAAAGAACGCCGTTGGAAGCTGGAGCGTCCTGCGCTTCTGCAGGGGAGCTGCGGTGCCCGTGGAAATCGATTGCACGTGGAATCGCTGTTTCCTGAGCGTGATTGATGTGCGCAGCTTATGCATTTTTATCTTCTCTTTTACAGGCGCTGCTTCACTGCTGTCTGCAGACGCCGTCTGCTCTCCGCTCGCCCCCGAATTACGAGCCCGTCTGCCGCCGCCGTCCGCACCAGATGACGCCGCCGACACGATGTGTGCGGAGGCCCCCTTTCTGTCCCCGCGGGATGGATTAGATTGCTCGCAAGGTACAGTGGCTCCTGGTGTAATCGCCTCGGGAGTAAATGCGTTTGTCGCTGAACTTGACCTCTGGTCCCCTTTGCACGGCAGTGGCTGCGCTGATCCGCCCAGCTTGTAACTGCCGGTGTCTGCGCTGGCTTGTCGGGTTTGTGCACTTCCTGTTTCTTTCCCCGCGCAGCCTGACGTCGGGTCACGGCGGCGACACGGAGCTGGAGAGCCTGCTAGAAGGTCCAGCTGCCCAGACGCCTCTACGTGACCCCTTGAAGCGGAAGCGTAGAGCTTCCCAGATGGCCCATAACTCCTGAGCGGCTAGAGGCATTCAGAAGTCGCTGCTTGGGCTTTGAAATTCGTTGCCGGGCGAAAGCGACCAGTGGTAACGACACGGAGTCTTTTAGATTTTTCTGTCTTAAAATCTTTTTTTGGAAAGATTGTGACATCACACTTTCAGTATGATGTCACAGGAACTAACCTGCATTCATTGGCTGCACTGGTTGAATCTACACCATCATCTGAGGAAGTTTTGTTCGCGCTTTGCGAACAGTAATTTACCAACATGGGAGCAAAGCGGATTTTGCACTCACACTGCAAACAGGTCGGCGAGAAAAATCCTCTTCTTCCAAAACATCTGGGACGTCGTTTAGCGAAGCGTCACAGCCCATCAGGAGGCACCGCACTGATGTCACCGTTCACCCCTCAGCCAGGACCGGCAACATTAAGGCCCACGTTGATTAACTCCTTGAAGGCAGCCGTGCTCGAAATGCGAGCCCTTTACGCGTTGTGACAAACTAAAAGTGTCCCTGCGGTGTCATCAGATCACCTCGCCACTTCCAATTAGCGACCCCCCCGCCTCCCACCGCTCTTTCACATTGTTGACGGGACGGAAAAAAAGGGAAAAAGTCGAAGAAGAAGAAGAAGGAGAAGCTTGCATCCTGGGCCTGGTCTTCCTGAGCCCCTGATGATCTAACCCTCTCATCATTTATTCATCCGCACGCAGGCGGCAGACACAACAACAGCACACGCCCTTAATGCAACAGGACTCTGCAGCTGCTATCTTAGGCTGCGCCGCCTCCTCGACCTTTTTTTTGTCGTGGGGGACAATATATTTCACCGACTGACCTCTGAGGTTAAATAAAATGGTGCGAGCCTTAAGCTTGGACCTGTGTGTCAGTAGGCGCAGGATGATTTGATCGGGTCGTAATCTGCTCCCTTTTCAAAATAAAACTTCTTTCGTTCTCGCCGTCAATAAAAGTGGAAATTAAAGTGCGCTAGTCGAATGCGGCTCGGGGTCGGGTTGGAGTGACATCATCATCATCATCACCACCACAGCCCGGTGCGTCACCTCCCTGTTGGTAGTTGAACTTCCCATGCCGGCGTTGTCATGGTGATGTAATTTCCTCCTCCAGAGGGGCCGTTGTTCTCTCCCACTTCCATTTGCACTGTAATGCCGCCGGTGGTGCTGCCGCTGCCGGTGGTGGGCGGGGCCAGCGTGCACTTGACTATACACTGATAAGGGGTTTCTTTGAGGGGGGAGGGCGGCGTGCGCCGAACATGAGAAAGCCTTTTGATCTCAGTTTGTATGCTAATGAATCTGCTCCTCTGTATGCATTGCGAAGCCTCACATTGCCTTTGTTTATTTAGATGATTTTTTTTCCTACCTTTATTATTACTATTTGCGCCGGCGCCTTCGTCCTTCAAACGCTCTCGTGTCATTTGCATTACCCTCATTCCCGACATCGCTGCGCTGGCTGCAGGGTTTTTTCCCCCCTTCAATTGGCCCCTGGCTGTGCGTGCGGCGGGGCCGCGCTTCGCCAAAAACTCCCCCAAAGTGTGACTTTTTTTTTGATAGCCTCACCGTAAGCTGCCTCTGCAGGCCCCTGTCTCTCTCTCTCTGTCTCTCTCTCCCTCCCTCTCTTTTCCCCTGCAGCACTCACACTCGCACCAGCGCCGGCCGCTCATTCACACGCGCTCGCGCATGACTGCCCAAATGCACAAACGGGACTTTCAGCCTCGGCTGACTCACGCACACACACGCACACACACGCACACACACACACACACACACACACACACACACACACACACACAAAAACGCTCTTGCTTACTCACTCAGGAATTATCTTGGTAGTAAAACTACCACAGAGGGACGAGTGAGACAGCGAGGAGGCCCGAGACAGCAGAATTAAAGAGAGAGAGAGAGAGAGAGAGAGAGACGCTGTCCTGGCTGAAGGAACTTATCCCCCGAGCAGTTTTTAAACTCTGGCCAAGTCCATGACCCAGTAACGAGGACGAGCCCATTGTGTTTTTGTCTGGAGAGGTTACGACAGAAAGTTAGCGGTGGATCCAGCCTCTTCCTCGTTTGCAAAACATGGAAAGTGACTGGGGCAAAGTCTGTGTCTATTGCACTCATACAAACCAATCAAGCCTTTTTTTTTTTTTACCACTAGTTTAACCACATGGCTTTTCCAGCATCTCTATTAGTGTGATAGTTGAAATTAGCATTGCTTCGCTGTTGCTGTACTGTTGCTGCTGAGTTAAAGGTTACAGTATATGATGAGTTTCCACCTCTAGATGTCCCAGTTTTGCACTGCATACTCACCACAACAAACGCCTCTGCTATGATTTTGCATAATTACATAAACTGCAACCGAGATCATTTTCTTTTTGCTTCTCCTGTAAATTAAAGTTTAAGGTAACGTTTTGGCATGCTATACCCTGAGCACTGATGTGTGTCCACTTGCTACATGCTAATTGACGGGGTGGGTAGGGTTCACATGACTTAACATGACTGTGCGGCCTTTCTGCACTCTTAACAGAGAGAACAACAACTCAAATCACAGAGGGCATCGTGATGTCACTTTTTATTGTAGAAGTCCTGATGCTAATATTTCTGCACACGGTCTCATACGGCTGCAATGTAGCGTTTTTCAGGCTACTCTTGCAAAAGTCATTTGTATTCAAATGAAACAATCTGAGAAAACTGTCAGTGTTTTCAGTTTGCTGTTTTTTTTTTTTTTAATGTGGGTTTGCCATCCACTTTTCTTAAGGCAGTCGCTACCGCAGCAGCTAGAGTGACTTTGTCTTTTTATTTCTCTTTGAGCTTTTTTCAAAGCAGCTCGATAGATTCTGCTGAAAGGAAGTTGAGTGGAAGGTGAATCCTAACGCTGACTGAACAGTTTTTGGGTGAAGGCTGATAAAACCTCAACAGATCCCTGAGAATTGAAATCTTAGCGATCCGACTGCCACCGGAGGGCCATTAAAGTTTGAGAAATGAAGGACGTGCCCTGCAGTTGAAGGAGCTGATTTGTTTACTGTAACCCCACATTGGACGGGAATTAGTGCCGCGCAGTCGTGCTGGATAGTGAACGTGCACGTCTGCGGCTCATTGGTGTTTTTGCTCTGAAGGATGTGACAGACGTGCTCTGCGGTGCACTGTGCTGCTTCTCTCACTTTTTCTCTATCTTGTTTGTATTTCCCCTGCTCCCTGTGCGTGCGTGTGTGTGCGCGCGCGTGCAAGCGTTTGTGTGTGTGTGTGTGTGTGTGTGTGTGTGTGTGTGTGTTCTCTCTGGTCCGCTGCTTTGGCACAAAAAGGGAGACCAGGCTGCCCCGCTCTTTGTTTGGCTTCTTGTAGGAAACTAGCAGCAAATTGTGGCTCAATGAGGCGTTGCTGTTTTTGTGTGGTCTGATAAAGTGCAAACGAAACCGTCTGGGCCGCACTGGCCTGTTGCACCGTTTGCCATTGTGGCTGTGAATGCAGGTCCGCGTGATGCTTGGTTAGTGTTGAACATTGGACGCTGGAGCTGGTGGGAGGGGCTGCTGCTCAGGGTTGGTGGGGGGCATTCACACTATTTTTTTGGACGTCACCCAGTGTTTTCAGAGCCGCTGTCTGCTGGGTTCGATTGAGACGAGGGGACGAGGGCAGCGCTGCTTTAAGACGAGGAGGAGGGTTCCGCCTTTTCAATGGCTTCGGAGTCTCAATATTGTGGCTCTCTTGACCGGCGGCTACATGACATAGTTGTCAGAGTGATTGGAGCGGGGCATATGTGTGTGGGTGTATTGATGTGCACGCGGGAGAGAGTCCAGTGTTTTTATAGAAAGTGTTTGTGCAACACCTGCACCAACTACCCGCTGGAGCGTTTAAAAAAAAAAAATGGATCGTTTTCATATTGGAAGTGACTTTAAAAGCAAATAAGAATGTAAACAGTGTGGAGAATTAAAACAGAAATTAGATTTGAAACGATTTTACAGAAATTGTGTCAAACCAGATTACATACTCATGCATTGCCACCTTTTTATGCCTTTTTCACACTTAGGGAATCTATGGTGTTATTCATATTTCAGCTCTAAGCTATTCTGTTTTATATTTATTATACTTTTAATGCTATTTTTGTATGTATGCTCTTATATCAAGCATTTACAAAGCAGACTCAGATTTTGTTGGCAGTAAAAGACTATTCTCTTCTCTTCTATTCTGCTGTGAATGAAGTCACGGTACATCATTTCTTTCTCTGATTTGGAAACGCAGCAGCTTCTGCCAGAACTAATGTAAAGAAGGGGGCGACTTCAGATTAAATTTTCACAGTCACTTTATTGATTTAGCAAATTTCAGCCCTAATGAGGTGCAGAGGGACGCACGCAGAAGCTGCAGATGAAGTTCCCGGACGCCCGGCTTGGGAGGCAGACAAAGGGCGAGGAGAGCATTAGGTGTGCCACGGCCCTTGTCTAAAGTGGTTATGGGGCTCACATGGGCGACCTGCTCTCTGGAGGACGTTGGGGTAATTATCTGCCAGGGTGCACGTGTGGGAGTGTGTGTGTGTGTCTCAGTGAGTGTGTTCCTGTGTTGGGCTTACTTGTCCTGGTGCTTTGGGCCCAAATAGGATAAAAGGCATTCTGGCTGCTCAACCCTGTTTACTTTTTTACGCTTGTTTGATCTCTGCCTGCTCCCCAGACAGATGCGGAAACTCGGCGGTTTACATTAGCGGACGGGACACTGATTCCGCAACATTTTCTAGAGATTTATCCTCAACACATGAACTGTTTGCCCAAACCAATGCAACACCACCCTAAATCTGAACCTTGGTGCCTCTGTTAGCAGGTCTGTTAGCACAGTACGCAGCTGCACATGTGATGTACCGACATTAAAACCCAAATCCTTACAGCCTGCTGAACACGCAGCTATTACATTTTTTTATTTGACCAAATAAGCATACCTATGTATTTTGTTTTCCATTTCATGCCCAATATTACATATTGAGCCTTTAAAAAGTGTGCTGATACAAAAAACTAAATGACTATAATGTTTCCCAGTTTATCCCCCACTGAGAGGATGTACAGTTTGTTGTTGTTGTATGATTTCTTACCATTACATGCTATTAAATCGCTCCTGCTGGGCTTTCAAGGTACAGTGATGAAAGAACGTTTTCTTTTTAAACAATCAATATTAACTCATGTTTGCAGAGAAAAAAGGTATTTTTTTGTGTTTGAAAATGTGTGGTTGCATCAGACAAGACACAATCAAATGCAAAAAATATTGATATTTATTGTTGTTATTATTTATCATTAGTTATTGTTTATTGTTAGCAATAAAAAACATTTTTAGACTGGATGTGTGGTCAGGGTCAATATCTTGGTGAACCAGCCAGTTTGACCTTGATGGAACAGTTGGGCTGTAGGCGACTGTAGACTGAGTCATTCTTTTGCAATCTATTACTAATGCATGGGGTTGTCCATAAACTTTCCCCCCCCCCCCCCCCCCCCCCACCAGCTGTAATTGGAAATACGGGAAATGCCTGTGCCATGATGCCACATGGCCATATTGGGATATTGATGCTCACGCAGTCTGCATGTGCCATTATAACTGATCAAAAGTGTGTTGTGTGACAGAGCAGCAGAGAGCTGAGGGAAGAAGGAGGTTGTTGGGGAAGCGTGACTAGGGGGGGGCGAAGAGTCTGATCAAGCATCTTTGACATGGGACATGGGGCCCAACGACACAAAGCCCCATTCTCTGCTCCTCCATGTGGAAAATGGCAGGAGAGCCAGAGGAGGCGGAGGAGGAGGAGGAGGGGGAGGGAGGCCATAAGGAATGGGTCGGGGGACGAAGGGACGGGGGGAGCAGCGACAATTAGTGGGATCTGCTAATCACCAGGGCAACATTCATTTCAGTGA
The DNA here is from genome assembly GCF_046127955.1 of Nelusetta ayraudi. NCBI lineage: Eukaryota > Metazoa > Chordata > Actinopteri > Tetraodontiformes > Monacanthidae > Nelusetta > Nelusetta ayraudi. The sequence goes on along the minus strand of NW_027466140.1, from coordinate 3,916,903 downwards.
CATGTGAAATTTGAATTCATCTAACAAGTTGATCGGCACTTTGACAATGGCCCCGCTGGTCCGAGGTCTGCCGAGAAGCACGGCGAGGGCCGAGGCCAACTGGAGATTACATCCCATAATGTCTTTCAGCCTTTTTGGCTAACTGCTAACCGGAAAGGCTTTTGCAAAATAAATAAATAATGATTAAATAATTAAATAAATACAAAAAAAACCCCACTCCATCCAGGAAACACAAGCAAAACTCGCCATCTTCTTTTTATTGTTGCCAGCAGAAGGTAGGGTGAGCAAACAGCTCCTTTTTTCTTTTTTCTTTTTTTCTTACACCACAATAAAAGCGACCCTGATTATTCCGATGGCTCAGAAGGAGTAAAACACAAAATAGGCGGCAGGCGAGGAAGAAAGAATCCTGGAGCCTGTGTTCATTGCAGTGTTCACAGAAAATCAATCGGCCATTTAAGGTCGTCAGAGAGCAGCGTCACTGAGCTGTTGGAAGTGGGGGGAAAACACAGCTCCAACCAGGAAGTCATGTGCAAACCTCTTTTTTTATTTTGTAGTTCACTTCATGAGCATGACATTATTCTTGGTGCATGATGGGAAAAACCCAACAGATTAAGGGTAGAAGCTGCGATGATACAAACCCGCATATGTTAATATCTATGTGAAAACCAGCAGCGGGATTGCATATTTTGTGTAAAATTACTCTTTAAATTATTGACACTCCTCCACCTCTGGAAGAAAAAAAAAATTGCCCCCCCCATCACAATTACTGCATTTGGTTCATTCTACCAGGAAGCTTCAAGAACTGCATTCCCATTGGCTGCCACTGGTTTGAATCGTCCTGGTTGTGAAGCAGTTTGCTCAGGTGTCCCCCAGTAATGAAGTAAGACAATCAGGCTTTACAATCACATGGAAATTTTGAAAATGCTCCCACCGAACAACAAGTTTTAACAAACAAACACGCAAACAAACCAATCGACTGTTTGACCAGTGGGAGGCCAACACTACAGACTAACAGGATCCAGGATTCCCCTTTGGCCTGCGTCTGCTGGCTTTTGTAGCTTAGGGGTGGAAGCAGAATTTCCTGATTAACTTGGCTTTATTCCATTGTTATTTTACACCGCTTGTGCTCAATTCTGTTTCCTGGATTGACTGGAGGAGTGCAAGTGGAGGAGCTCTGAGTCTCCAAAAGAGCAAAGTGAGACATGCTGGTGTTCACCTCCAATTCAAGATGGAGGAAAGACCTTTTGTGTGTGCCAGCACAGGTGTGTTCACATGTTTGACCCAGTTATTTGTAACACCAATTAAAACAAATATGAATAGAACAGTGTATATTTTATCGCGTGGCTCCCGCTGACCTGTTCTTATGAAGCTGAAGAATTCCTTTAGTTTTGGATGGTCATGCAAAGTAAAGCCTGAGCAGTGACACGATTGAACAAAAATTCCACCAGACTTCTTGTCCTTCTACCCAAACAGACTCTCCTCATTAATGGCCTGGCTGGAGCCAAGTTCCACAGCGGCGGCAGGAGGAAAAAAAAAAAAAACCCAAAGGCTCGTGAATGGCACTGAAGCCGCCTGCAGCAGCTCGGGTGAGTCCTGCCTATTCTGAAACCAGAAAACAGCAGCTTTTTTTTTTTTTTTTTTTTTTTTAATTCCACTTCCTACAAGCTCTTTGCGTATTTGCCTTTCCTTTTTAACAAACAAGCAAAATAACAACAAGTTATTGAATTCAAACCGGCTCCTTTAAGATGAGCAGTGCGTTCCTGTGTGTTTGCGAGCGAAAGGGCTGTAGTCCCATTGTCAGAGGTGACTTTGTAGAAGTGGCAGGGAGTCAGAGGAGACTTCCAAATCTTTCAGCCAGAGTGTAATCCTCTTGTTTTATCTCGCTGGCTGATCTGGGCCAAAGCTCTGTGTGTGAGAACGCGTCAGTGCTGCTTTTCTGCAGCCTCTCAGTCACGTTTCCTCTCCCCCAGCCCCCTATTCTTTTTCTTCTTCTTCTTCTTTTTTTTTTTTACTGTCCCGCGTGTGCATTGTTCTGTCATCTCGCCCGCTGACCCCTCAGTGTTCACCTCCTCTCTGTTCTGAACAACAATGGGCACCGATCTGATCCAGCCCCCCCGTCCCCCATGCTCCCTCCTCTCCCACCACCCTCCTTTTTTTTGAGTAACGGAAGATAAACACTTACACACACACACACACACACACATCCACTCTGCACACAGACAGATGCAACCTTGCACTGTGCATGAGGCGGCCAACTTGGATTATGTTCAGAATTCACAGCTGGATGGATGCGTGTGTCCCTGTGTGCTTACTGTAGATATTTGTGCCTTTCTGTGGGGGGGTTTGGGGAGGGAGAGTGAGGGGTGGTGGGTTGCTGCGACTGGGCCAGCTGATTGGCCCGCTGGCCAAAGGCGGCCAGACAGACCGGGCGGATAGATGTGCGCCAACACAAATTTATTTCCGGCAGCAAAATTTCACACTCAAAGGCACCTCAGAGTGCTTCTAGGATTACATAAGCAAGGATACAGCATGTTAAAATGAATAGCAAGTAAATAATTATGTAAGCTAGGAAACAAATGGCCGAAAGGTTAAGAACAAGAGAGAAAGATACAAGGAGAACCAGTGCGTTGTGAAAACTATATGTATATATATTTGTATGTATGTATGTATGTATGTATGTATGTATGTATATAAGAAAAATACAACCCACAGAATAGGAGCTTGTGTGTGTGTGTGTGTGTGTGTGTGTGTGTGTGTGTGTGTGTGTGTGTGTGTGTGTGTGTGTGTGTGTGTGTGTGTGTGTGTGTCTTCCGTATCCTCCTCCTGGAGTGCAGTGCAACCCATATTGGATGCATTACAGACTGGAAACATTGCAGCTGTGCGTGTGTGTGCGTGTACGTGCACGTGTTGTGGTGTGTGTGTGTGTGTTGTGTGTATCTGTGCAGTTCATCTGTGCAAGAGGCAATTTTTATCCCCGATGAACAAATCTGCACTGTCTGCGTTCAGCCAGATAATCATGAAATGCATTTTGCCTCTCCCAGACTCCTCGTTAATTATTAAAGGCAGATTTGGCTCCGCAGATCGATGCGGGGAGCAACCCACCGCTACAAGATTGGGGTGGACGCCGGGTGTGTTTTCAAGCCAATCAAGACAGGAGATTGAGAGTGATAGCGGCGCACAGTTAGGAAAATCATTTGCCTCAGTGTTTATGAGCTTTTACGGAGGGAAAAAGACTGAATCACAGAAGGTTGTGAATCTGAAAAGATTTGAGTCACATTTTTTTCCTGCATAAAGACTCATTCATAGTTTCATGTTTTGAGCAAAGTGCAGCACCTATTTGTCTTTTTCTTTCTTTAACCTTGGCAGTCACTGAAGAATCTATGCCTGAAGGTCCAGTATTAGACAAAGGGTGAATTCCAATTCCTCCCTTGACCTGCAAGTGCTGTCCCACTTCTAAGAACGTCAAGTTGAGGGAGGAGTTTAAGGGCTGTATCGCCCTCAATATTGAGATTCTCCGGCACCACCCTTGGCAGTAAGAGCTACCCAGAAGGCATTGCGTATTTTCGCCAAGACATCTTCGAAAAAGATAGCGATGTAAAAGTGAGCTACAAATTGAAGTATTTTCTTAGTTAATAAAGATATAAATATTACGAAACCATTTTATTGTCTTAGTTTAAGACTTTTTTATGGATTATTGACAACGTTGTTGCGTAACGTTTTTTTTTTTTTACTTTACGAGGTTTGTCAACCGGACCGGCGGTCCCGGCTTCACGTTACTTGTGTACCTCGTTGTGTAGCGACGGAGGACTTCTTCCTTTTTCGCCATCTTTCACTTTTTCTCCTTCTTCTTCGTCGTTGTCGTCTTCTTGACAGACTGGACGTAGCTTTGGCGTAAGGCCGCCCCCCGCACGTCTGAAGACGTAACTGCACTTAAGGGGTGTTCCATTTCTAAGCCCTTACACTTATTTTTGAGGGCCAAGATTGAGGGCCAAAGATTGAGGGTTAAGGGCGAGGGTTGAGATTGAGGAGTTAAGGGAGGAATTGGAATTGGCCCAAAATGTCCTTTGTTGATGTTTTCCTGCAACAAACTATCTGTACCCTGTCAGAACTTAAAAAAACAACTAGAAAAATCCAAGCATTATTTATTTAGCTTGCCCTGCTGTTCAGAAAATGGGCACCAAAAGAGCCAGTTCTGGAATTGAACCCCTTTGTGACATCAAAATGGGCACTGATTCCAGTCATAAACAACAGCACCACCAGCAGGGTGTTGGTTCTGCTCCCTGCGCCTTCCTCGCGGCTGCCTTGTCTTTATCCTCTCTAAGCGTGTGGAAGGTCCAACAAAGAATCTGTTTTTGGAGAAAAATGAAATCATATATTTTTTACTGCAGACTGTAAACAGAGGGCTAAATTGGTGATTTTATTGGGAGCTGCAGTTTTTTTATGATTCATTTTGCCTTGAAGTACTGTGGGATGGTAAAAATGATCTGGAATAGGTGTAATTTGGGATCTTTAAGACAGACCATGACAATACCAACAACCAAAAGTTTGCAGAGAGGTTGCATCTTAATGGATGTAGTTAAAATTCCAAAATTAAGTTTTTTTTTGCCTCACAGTTTTGTCTTGACAATGCAGGCTTACATTTTCCTTTCTCGCCTGCACCTTTTTAGGTTCATTTTGGTTTCATAATGTGTAATTTCAGAAGATCTGGTGGCTTTAGGTTTGTTTTATCCTTTTAAGAACTCACTGCGGCGCCTTCTTTTTCAAATAATGAACATTCATGTCGAATGTTGCACCGCAGCGCGGCAAATCACAGCTGGCAGAAGAAAGACGTGAGATCAAAGATGCGAAGCGTCACATGAGAAAAGATGAATTGACATTGTTTGCGCTGGGCTTCCTGGTTAAGAGAAGCCACTATGTGTTACATACTGGGCCCTTTAAAGGATCTGTGCATGTGTGGAATGCGTCCTCCAGGAATCAGTATGCAGATGAATACCATGTGCACCGAGTTGTCTCTGTTTCCTTCCATTTCTCCGCTGAGCCGTTGCGCGGTGCACCGCGGTGCCACCGTGTTGGTTTTTAAAGAAACGCAGATGAGCCAGACTGTCGTTGTCCTCCAGCCAGCCTCGGCCCGGCGCTGCGGAGATCTGGTCTGGCTGCTGCCGCGTCGTGGCTGCACGTCCGCATGGCTCATTCCAGAACAGGATGCTGAAGGGAAAAGTCAATTAAATCCCCCCCCCCCCAAAAAAAAGCAGCTCCCCTCGGTTCCAACCGACGGCGTTTCCACCAAAAAGCGATGGAGATGTCAAGTGAAGAAAATGTTTACTTTGAGATCAGTGCAAGGTGCAGCCTTTGTTGCTGTTTTTTTTTTTTTTTTGTCCATCCGTGACCTTTAAACTAGAGAGTTGAGGAAAAAAAATAAATTAAGGAAAAAAGGGAAGTGAACACAGAGGACAAGAGTGCCGAGGACAATAATAGAATCTCAAAGGATAAAGAGGAGAAAGGACGAGCGCTGAAAAGAGTCGCCTGTGCGCCTTCGCTGTGGCAGGATCTGGCCTATTAGAGCGGCCCACTCTGTCATTAAGCTTGTCAACACCATCCGCCGTAATTGATACGAGTGCAGGGCAAAGAAAACACAAAGAAACTTCGCCCTGCGTGAAACACACAAACACGTCAGAGCAACACACTTGCGTTCAAAAGTAAAAAACCAGAAAACAAACCTTGACCATCCTTGCAGACATATGAAGGAATGGAGACAGACAAATTACATACTCGCGCACAAAAAAAACAGTCGCATGCCACACGGCAACACACACTGTCATTGAAAACGTGGCAGCTGAGTCGAACCCCCAGACAGCTCCTCTCCGCCCACCTGTCCAAAAAAAGGGACTCGAGAGGGAAAATTCACCTGGCTGATATCTCAATCTTCTTCTGGAGCTTAGCTTAACTTAGCTTAGCTTCGCTTAGCCCAGCCGTCTGGCTCAGCAACTCTCTCTCCCTCCCTCTCTTGCTCTCACTCTCGCGGTCTCTTTAGCCCCTTTTCAAAGCGCGTCAGCAGTTGAGCGCCGCGGCGGTCGCGGTAAGAAAGGGCTGCTAACGCGGCTGAGTGGGCCTCTTAGTTACTGGCCGCTGTGCTGTATATCCTCATATCTGTGTGTGTGTGTGTGTGTGTGTGTGTGTGTGTGTGTGTGTGTGTGTGTGTGTGTGTGTGTGTGTGTGTGTGTGTGTGTGTGTGTGTGTGTGTGTGTGTGTGTGTGCGCGCGCGCCTCACAGATGGCAACGGGAGGGAGGGAGTTGGAGGGGGTGATGGAGGGAAGCTGTCTGAGGCTCCGGCAGCTCTCAGGCGAGGCGGTCTGTCTGCGGGCATCTGCACTGGCAGCGAGCTCCCCCCTCCACCCGCCTCCTCAACCCTCCCTCCACCCCACCGAGCCCCCTCTCAACCCTCCCACCCCCCTTCCCCCACCCCCGAACCCCTCCCCTCTCTTCTGGTCCACCGTCGCGGCGGCCACCTCAGCACCCACAGCGCCCCCCCCGGCAGCCGACACACAGCGCCGGGGGGAGGCGCTCAAAGACGATTTGCGCCCTTGATCTGGGGCCTCGGACCAGAGTTTGACCCTCCCGGCTCACACCGGAGGAGGATCGCTGACTGGCCGCGTGGCCGAGTGATGGATTCAGGTGACACCGTAGTTTAAAAGGAGGGGGAAAAAAAAGTTCTCGAGGTTGCAGGTCGTGTGTGTCTGTGTGTGTGTGTGTGTGTGTGTGTGTGTGTGTGTGTGTGTGTGTGTGTGTGTGTGTGTGTGTGTGTGTGTTGCATCTGCCCGTTTGGCGCGACTCTTTGATTGGGAGCCGCTTCTCGGGGTTTTCATGTGGAGCTGCAAAACTTTGAAGATGATTAGATGAGTTGTGTTTGTAGTGCTGCTGTGTGATTGCTCGGCACTCTCTCTCTCTCTCTCTCTCTCTCTCTCTCTCTCTCTTTCTCTCTCTCTCACTCCCCCCTACGCTTCTGCCTTATTGATCACAGTGCAAGCGGGTCCCAACATCTCATTTAATGGCACGGCTCCTCACTGTAGGCAGATAGGTCAAGATACTGCTGCTGTCTCAGGTCTCCCTTTCAACTCCACTTTTCTTTTTTTCTTTTTTTTTTTTTTTAAGTATCTCTTACATTTTCCTATTCATTTGCGCCCTGTGATTTGTCCGAGGAGACAAGAGAAGTTGCTTGATGTTGACTTTTGCACCAGAATTTATTATCCCATCTGGGTTCCTTTTCTTCTTGGAACACGGACCATTAATAGGAGAACAAACTGTCTCGACCTCTTTGTCTCCAGATAAAAATGTTCCTTGTTTTGAATCCGGCCCGAGAGAGTCGACCCACCTTGTACGCTCGTGGAACGGCGAGGGGAGTTCAAAGTCCCAGAGTGCAGGTCCGGATCCCAGCGGGAGGTTTTGTTAGGGCGGAACCGCGCGAAAGATTTTGCGCAAAAGTAGTCGGCGTGACGTTGAGGATCGGCAGCGGTTTCAAATGACGCGTCCTTCCTGGCAACAAAGCTGCAAAGCTGCTTTTTTTTTTGGTCGGCAATATAACGGCAGAGAAAAGCAGTGATGGCAGTTTCCATAGGTGCCAGAGATGTCTTATACAAACCCTCTAGTGGAGTTGCAGATGCTGCAAGTGGCAAAAGAGAACCAGATGAAATTTCACATGTTAAAGTGTAGAATCTGCAAGTGTTCGTGGAAGGCGGAGGGCAAAAAAAACAGCATAAAGAAACTGCAGAAACAGGGCACGTTTGTGCTTAATGTTGCAAGTGTCATGTTGAAAGTTTCATTTTGCCTTAATAAATGCAGACAAGACTGTTTTTTCGTCTTTGAATTTTTTCACTAAACATTTTACAGAAGAATCTTCATTCGATGAGGCTAACGCTCAAGCTAACGGTGGCTACATTGACCCCTTGGATCTGATCGAACAGCAGCAGCCGCAGTAGGAGCAGCAGCGTTTTCCCTGGTGACACATCTGGTCCTGGAAGGTTCTTGGAGGTTTGGGCGTCGGAGGTGTCGGTATGCGCTGATTAGCACACGGCTGTCTTTACCCAAGTGCCGGGTTTCCTACTGGGCTTCCATAAACTGTTTACTAAGGAGTCGGTTGCCATGGTGTTCAGCCGCGTTCCAGTCCAATGAGTCGTCGACATCGTCATTTTCGACCACTCAGCTTTTATTTATTCGGTAAAAAAAAACCCTGTGCCTTCTGCATCAACCAACTGTTGTTCCCCCCTCCCCCCCCCCCCTCGGACCAATTGTTCCGAATCGTGCGCACGCCGTTGCCCGCCTATCTGCGGGACAGCGAGGCCTGGACGGCGATTCGGGGCTGACTGGATGAGCTTTGGAGGGAGCCTTTACAAGCTGACACCTTTGGCTGAAGGGTTGGTTGTAGAAAACGAGGGGCTTTGATGAGAGGGAGCCAGATCACTGTCCTGTTAAAAAAAAAAAAAAAGAAGAAAAAAGGAACGCGGCGTTGAGGGTTCTAGTTAGAAACACATGTTGGCTGCACTTTTTGATCTCACTTGAACGAAAAACAAAAAAAGGCAACGGAAAAAAAAAAAACCCCTGACAAAACAGAAAAGCCAATTCCAAGGAATGTGATCAAGATACGCGGGATTAGACGAGCGTGACGTCTTCACTCTGATGGCTGGGCCTTCTTACGGTCTTTCATCCTTTCATTTCCCTTCTTCTCTCTCGTCTTTGTCCGGTGTTGTTTTTGTAACGAGGCGGGGGGAGAGGGGAGAAAAAAAAAGGCTTCCCGAGTTCTGACGGCGCTCGGCCAGCACAAACGGCGAGCAGCGCCCGGCAGGTCAGGTCGCACCTGAGAGAGGGGCCGGCGCTCGGCTCAAGGTCCGCCTTTTGTCCTCGCGTGCTGCGCCGTTAAGGTTTTAATAGTCTCCTAAGCTGTTTGTTTTGACCCTTTGTGCCTCCCTTAACAGGAAGCCATATCCCTCAATTGGATTACGGCTAATTGAATGTGACACACGGGTGGCGTCAACAGGCAGAGGCGTCACGCGTCCACACCTGCGGCTTTCTGTCGCGGCGCCTCTCCGAGGGAGAAAAGTTGCACCTCGGCTTGAACTCTGCGCCCCTTCTGTTGGCGCGTCACTGCCACACATTTGGTTGTGGAGGTTGGCTGTCCGCCAGGAGTATTTTCTTTTTATATTTGACTTCTCCCACAAATGTATTATTTGTTTAATGGGGTGCACAGGGAACAGTGGTGACATGTTTTTGTCCAAACATCATATTAAAGCGTAAAGCACTGCAATTTACTTTAATTTGATGCTTGCACAGTGATGGTTATAGCTTTAACAATCTTCAAAAGAGACTCGCTCTTCACAATGTTCTCCCAATTGTCCGTGAAGGTTCCCAGTCGCCCAGGTCATCGTTGTCTTGAAGGTGAAGTTAAGGCAATTGTAATGACATGACATCTGGTATGCAAACATACCAACGTTGCAATCGTTCCAAGTGACCGTATTTGAACTTGCTGTTCTCCAGGCTTCCATTTCCCGGCTCCAACTTCTCAAGACCAGCCTTTTCTGGCTGCTTGTCAGCTCCCGTCCGCCGCAAGGTGACATGCGAGTATTTGCAAAGTGTAAAGATAATCATTGAGCAATTAATGAGGGCCAAAAGGGAACCATTAACGGCGTGTCGACTCGCGCTAACTGCCGGCGCTGCGAGGCGGCGCGAGCTCTGGGGAGGAGAACTCGGAGGCAAACACAAAAGTTGGTATTCAAATTGCCGCATGCAAATGCAAGGAGCCGAAACGCAGGGGTTTATTGCTCTCCGAGGTGTGATTCTTGGCTCGGTGGCCGAGAGTGTTTACCTGCTGAATGTGGAACAGCTGTGGGCGTTTGTTTAAATCGGGGGGGGGGGGGCTGCCAGCTGTTGCTGGGCTTTTGTCTCGCCTTATTCCCCAAAATTTGCAAGGTCAAATGCTCTTTGGCTCAAAAGCTGGCCGCGCGTAAGAAGATAATCAAGTCTTAACCCACTTTAAAAAAAAAAAAAAAAAAAATGTGGGATATCACAGACACAAGGAGATTTTCCCCCAAATTTTTTAACAGTATAATCCTGTGAACCCGCTGCCAGTCGGAACTGTGGGCGTAGACGGCACGCGATGCTGGCCGCCATAAGTTCAGCTCATGAGTTTGAATAGTGTTCTCTGAGTTGGTTTGTCATTTGATTTGAACATTGAACCTTGGTTTGAACTGCTAAACTTCTCACCAAAACGTTTGGGAAAAAAACACAGCTGGAAAAAGTGTTTTTCTCCCGAGCAAACCTCCACGAGACTCGATTCTGGCAAGGCTGAAGGATAATGTTGCTGTTGCGGTTGATCCAAGTAGTTTAAAATATTCTTAAGGAAATGACTGTATAGTTGACTTGGATGGGATCTGCTCTTTGGAAAGACCCCAGTGCGAGACAACCGACTTTGGATGTTTAAAGAGCCCCCAAATTTTGTTGTTGAGTTGGAGGCGGCTGGACTTTCCTTCTTTCCTTGAACACCCACAGGCACACATGCTTGAATGTCAAAAAAAAAAAAAAAAGAAAGAAAAAAAGAATGAAGCCGCCCAATTGGAACCTCCCCTCAACCCCCATCACACACACGCACACTTTCTCTCATTCTTGCACGGCTGAGGCTTTGAAGGACTCGAGAGAGAGAAATCACCGAGTTTTTCTTTATTCCATCCCCTTTTCAACAGCATCCTCCGCTGCTGCGCGTGCACGTGTGCGTTTGTATCCGCCTATATCAAAGGCATCTATTTTATGTTACTACTGCCCTACATATTGTAGCTCAGTTGTGCACTCATCAAGGGGAATGTTTTAATTAACAATGCTGCCATTCTCGCTGACACTGTCGTTTCAACTTGCCTCGACTCCAAACGCATCCTTCTCAATGGGGAGAGTGCAAGACACACACACACACACACACACATACCACACACACTCCCACACAATTTGTTGGGTTGGAATATGTAGACAGGAGTCCTTTTGCTGCATATAGTATGTTTTTTTTGGGAGGGGGGGTGGAGGAGGGGAGGTGCAGGCAGCCAGGCAGGTTGCCATGAAGGGGAAATACACACAGATGGCCTGACAGACTGACAGACAGAGGATGAGGGAGGAAAAAACAGTAGACAAACGACGGGACGGACACAAAGACGCGCGCACGTACGCGCACGCAGGCAGATACCTGCGCGTGAGCGCGAGCACATCTGCGATATGTAACGTCGCGGTCCATTGATTCATGTGCGTGTTCCAGGATTTGTGTTGGAACCACGACTGGCGTTTCATTAAACCTCTGCCAATTATATAATTTGTGAAGCCTCCCACAGGTTTTTTTTTTTTTTTTTTTTTTTTAATGCTATTTTCTTCATCGTTTGTGACAAGCGTAAATCTGAAAGAGCTGCTGCCTCCACCTTCATCTTGTTTAGGGTTTGCTTAAAAATTAATTTGGACTATAGGGAGCAAACAAGTCTCTCTAGAGTAGAAACAAAAGGTGAAGGCCTGCTGTTACACTTTATATTGATTATAAACATGAATCATTTACAGTGTAAGAGACTGTTCAGTGATCGTTCATCGTCTTTAAAAGTGTCCGACTGAACACTGAAGGATACTGAACATTACGCACATGACAAATTCCTCAAGTCACTTCAAGTATAAAGTTATAAACATCAAGTTACCATATTATATTTTTATTTAAAAAAAAAAATCAGGTTGACAAAATCAGCAGAATTTTCTGCTGATAAAATAAAATAGAATGTGTGCAATGGTGAAAAAAGTGACACCCAACCCATCAAATCATTTCAGCGTAACACATTTTTAGAACTGTGACACTAATACGGTAAAAATCAGATATTTTTGGATGAGGTCTGAATCTTGGCTGCTGCACGGTTCACCCAAACCCCAGATTGATGGGCCTTTCAGGGCATGACTGTGTCTCTTGGCCCATCAATGATGCCCTTGATGCTGTGCAGTTTGGAACATGAACAACGAATGTGTTGCTGTATCCAGTCTAAAAATAACATACAAAATAATTTGACAAATGCCACTGCTTTGAACGCTTTTAAGCGTAATACCATTTCGCTTTACAACTGCGGCTCTTATTTTGAAAAGAATTCTTAAGTCGTGGTTATTAGCTTTCCTCTTTGCGCGAACGCAGACGCACATAAATATCATCGGCGCTCTGTGGCTTTTATGGCTCTGACATGCCAGTCGGTGGGTGTTGACGGCCGCTGCTTGTGGCGGCGGCTGATGTTGAGGGGCGTGGGGTGGGGGTTGGGGGGTGTTGGGCGAGGCGGAGGGGGGAGGGGGAGACTGCTGGGCCGGATCCTGCTGGGTCTTTTGTCACCCCTGCTAATTGAGTGATCCCGGTGACCCCGCTGTCGCTGCCTGGTAACACGTCAGCAGGAGTCGGTGTCGTTCCCCTCAGCTGTGAGGCTCGACTATACGAGCCCCCGACCCGGCGATGGGCGGCAGCTCCTGCGAGCCGTTAACGGCGTGCTGATGGGAGGATAAGTGACGGATGAAGGCTGGATCGCCAGTCGGGGAAGAAGGGTTCAACACCGTTAACACTTCTACTTTGTTTCGTCTTCCTCCATCTTCTCCTTCTCCTTCTCCTCCTTCTTCTCCTTTTTCTTCTTCTTCTTCTCGTGCGCTGGCCTGAGACGGCCAGCTGGAATCAGTGTTTTAAGGTGCACAAATGAAGGATTAAGGCCCGTGGCAGTTAAAGTGAGGGCTAGCGCGTTAAAAAAAAAGAGATGAAAAAAAAGTAGATTTTTTTTTTTACAAGGAATTTGAAGAAACGGATGGAGTTTAGAAATTAGCATTCTGAGAACATATGAGGGTAACAGTTGACAGATGCTCGCAGGCTGATATTATGCCCCATCTTCTGATTTTTCATTAAGTATGCTGCAACAGCTGCACTCGTACATCTCACTCAGCCGTGACAGTTGTAGCATGCCAAGTCTTCAAAAGAGAAAGCGAGGGAGAGGGGGAGAGAGAGAGAGAGGGAAAAGAGACTCATATTTTAATGCACGCACTCGGAATGTCTTTCAGTGAACATGTGACACTTTTCAGATAAGTGTTTTTGTGTTAACAAAATGGAAATCTTAATTTTTGCTAAGCTAATTATAGCTTGTGGCCCGTCGCTAGGCAACCTAATGATGGGAGACAGCGGGGAGTCAAGAATCTAACCTTTGGCTGGATGGAGCCAAGAGGTGACATTTGAATTTCCTTCATATCAGCCTTTATTGATTCACTGCGTTCTGGCTGCGGCTCTGTTCCTCTCTGGGTTTCCTTTCTTTTTTTTCTCTCTTTTTTTTTTTAAATGGCGCGACGTGCACTTCAAAGTAAAGTGAGGAGAGAGGCAGTTTAAACCCCAGGATGAAATTTAAAAGCATTCAATATAAGTCAGGTAAGGTGCTGTTATGAAAATAACAGCCCTTTAATGTATGGATGTGCGTCAGTAATGCTGCGCTGCAGTTGTGTGCATTTAGTCCCGTCGCCGCCGATGGATTTTTTTTTTCTCTCTTTTCCCACTCAAAGGGACAAAACACTTGGTTGTGCGCGTCAAAACGCATGGCAGACGGGCGCTAATGATGTTGTAAAGCTGCCGGTTTATGGCCGCTGTGCATCGTGATTCTCACGGGCTGGATTCTGCAGCGTCTCGGCGTGCAGTATTAGCAGGGCTGCCTTTCTTCGAAGCAGACTCTTAGATCAATACAATATTCCCGGATCCATAATACATAGAGGCAGCTGCGCTCTATAGCTTCACGTCTGAATTAGCTTAGATAGCATTTTATTTTCTACATTGTGATGCAGCACATGCGCGGCCATTAGCTCGGAGATCCCCAAAGACAAGTTCGCTCTGAAATATTTCCTTTGGTGGGGTATTATCCCTCCTATCAACGAGGGCTTGTTGGGGGGGGCGTAAGCGGGGGGGGCAGTGAAAAATGGTTTTTGAAGCTCGGCGCCAATAATAGTTTGGAAGTATCTATGAAAAGACTCCTCTTAATCCGTTTTATTTGCTCTGCTACCTCCGAAACCATTTGTCCGCGCTGAGCTCCCCCCCCCCCAGACTCTCCGCCCAGCCGGCCGGCCGCCCGGCCCGGCCCGGGGATTTATTTAGTGTGGCGGTCGAGCAGAGGTGCAAGAGAGCCCACAGACAGTTCAAAAAAAAAAAAAAAAAGCCATCTGGCCGGGGGTTGAGGTGGGGGGGTGTTGGGAGGGTTTAGGGCGGCGGAGTCATGCTGGGCAATCAAAATGATGGACAGCAGTGAGAAGTGTTGTGCGAGCTCCCCGTGTACATGCAAAGCAGGCCGAGTCGTGAGGCTTTGCGGCTCCCACCGGGCTCGCAGGTAAACAGCGAGCGGCCCAGCTATGCAGCGGTCTCTCCCCACCTCGGCGTGTGCGTGTATTTGTGTTTGTGTATGGTAATGGTGTGTTCTTTGGCTTTAACACCCTCCACCACCACCACCGCTCGCCCTGCTCAGCGAGAGAGGAAAGGCCGATTTAAAAAAAAAAAAAAATTCCCGTCACCCTCCCCCCGCCCCCGCTTGCGTTTACGGCCGTGTTAGTTGGCCTCGTGTTCGTGTGTTCTTACAAGTTAGCCTGCCAAGTTTGGTTCTATAAAAAAAAAAGAGAAGAAAATTCTCTTTAAATTTATTGCCGGTGGAAGGTGTCTGACCAGAGAAGTCGGTGTTAGCAGGTGAAATAAACAGCATCCATATTTCATGAAGCATCAAAAGAAAAACCTCCCGCATTCGACACAGCGCTCGCTTCTAAAGGGCGACTGTGAAATGGGCGCACAATTGTTCGCCTTTGCTCTGAGCAAATATTATAATCCTATTCTCTTATGCTTTCCACCTTGCCCTCTCTGCCTAATGTTCACCCCGATGGCGGCCCCCTTCTCCACCCCGAGTTGAAAAAACCCCTCCGAAATGTGTGGAGGCTTCATTTTTCACTCTCCCTTTGGGGCTCTGTTGTCAGAGAGCAGCCCTTAGGAAGTCTTTATTTCTGCCAGGCAGGGCCTCTTGCGTTCCTCCACCCTCTCCCTCCGTTCTCATGGTTGTCCCCCCCACCTGCTGGGATCCTGATCCCAGCCGGGGCAGGGCTTCAGCGGGGGACAATTACCGCTGCTCCCCGGCTTTGATCATCTGACCACATGGAAGCATAACAGCTGACCACATGTTTCAACAGACAAGAAGACGGAGGAGTGCGGAGAGAAAGGAGGAAGAGTTAGAATAGGGCCCGCAGAAGAAAAGAAATCTCCCCCTCTCATTCAAGGCCAGCTCAAAGTTCCATTCCGCTCCGAGTCAGCCAGAATGGTCGGATCTGTGTTTCGCCCTTCCTTTGATGCCGGTTATTTATTTGGATCAGGGTGAGCGGCGCGCATTATGGAGCAATGTCTTGCTCGCAGGCTCCCAATAAAGTTCAGTTTCAATTTGCCACTTTTCTTCTTCTTTCGCGAGCGCCACAGAGACCAAGGAGAGGGAAGCAATTTCGGGCAGCCCTTGCAAAAAGTGAGTGCTAAGTCTGCTAGTATTGTCAGCCAAATTGTCAGCAGGCCAACTGGGCTCTGCTGTCGTGTTCCGAGCACTGTCTGGCTTTTCTTTTCTTTCCTTTTCTTTTTTTTTTTTCCCCCTTCGCCTGCAACCTAGGCCACATTCACACCGCGCACAATGAGCAACACGGGGTAAACAACGATTAAGAGAGAGAGTGCGGACCAGAGCCAGAATTTGTCTGGAAATATCATCAAAGCACTTGTGACTCGACAAAAACAGGGGATGTTTGATTGGGGACGGGTTGAAAAAAAAGAAGACCGCATGTTGGATTTGTACACGTTTTCGTTCGAACGTCTTCACCAAAGACGTGCGAGTCCCCCCGGTGCTGGTGGATATCAGCTCACGGGATCCGGGCCAGGAGGGTTAGATGGAAAGTGACAAGGCCGAGGGAGAGGGGAGGGAGTTTTGCTTGTGCTCTGGTTGTGAGGGATGGCCTCTTGGAGTGTCCCAATTGTGCGGGAGATCACTTTACCACATTAGGAGCGCCTCAAAAGAACCTCTTCAATGGCACTTTGGCCCAGCCTGCAAGAACGGGGCTTGTTTTGACTGATCTGCCACCTTTTATTGTCACTGCTCCGCCGACCAACAGCTTGCTCCTGCCTCGGCGCCGCAGCCCTCGGGGCCGCGTCGACGAGATGGGACACATTCGGAAGTGGGCTTTGAAGATAACGCCGGTCAGAATTGAGGCGACTTCAGAGAACACGGCCACGCACGGGCGTTACCTTATCTGGACTGCGGAAAGAAACGGGAACTCCAGCGGATCTAAACTCAAAATACCAAAGAGATTTTTTTTTCTCTTACCAGACTTTTATCAGAACGCCCTAGAAAACTGATGGTGTGGAATTGATATTTATATTTAGAGATTTGTGATAAGAATTAAACTGCGAGGATAAGCAAGCACAAATCCTGAGCACTTCTCAGTCTGACGTAGCGACCAGCAGCTGTGATGAAGTGAGCGTGGTAATAAAAAAATGCATTTTTAATGAGTTTCTAATGACCGGAATCAATAATTTTTCACTTGCGATGATGAATTGCACCAAAGAATACTGCTGTGTCTGAGCATGCACACACACACACACACACACACACACAGACACTCACGTGCACAGACTTATTAAACAAGGGGAACAAATTTAAAGTGCTTGCCTTTTCAATTGAGAAAAGACAATGAATAAATAATTTCTCTGGGTGCTGCAATTAATATAACATGATACATAACAGAATTAATTACATCGGCGCTATAAGGTGCAGTCCTTATTTAATATTGATCCATTTGTGAATACAATTGTTTTTAAAAATAATGTTAACGCAGGGATCCTTTATTCAGTCGCAATAACCCCCCCCCAAAAAATCACAACATCAGCGAAAGACAAAATAAATAAAGAAACAATGTTGATGGTTTTGAACGCCTCTCTCCAAAACTAAACGATAGCCGGCGACTTTATGATGTCCTCCCCACCCCGCTCCACCCGACTGTATCCTGCCTCAACTTCATAACCATTTTTATCCGGCCGTTAAAAATAATTAACGAGTCATGCTCTTTTGTCGTCCACCGTCCCGGACCCTCGCTCGGCCAATGAAAGGCCCGTCTGTCAGCGCGGTCACGTAACAGTGTCGGGATGCATTTTAAAGTGCAGTAATTCAGCGGTTTACATGGCCCCATAAAATAACAACATGCCCTGATAATGAGAAGCATGAATGGAAACTCAGAGTTCCCTCTGGGCCTTGTTCGACTGTGTGTGTGTGTGTGTGTGTGTGTGTGTGTGTGTGTGTGTGTGTGTGTGTGTGTGTGTCTGTGTGTGTGTGTCTGTGTGTGGGAGGATTTGAGCGAGAAATTAAAAAAAAAAAGGCAGAGAAAGAAAGAAAAAAGAGATTTTCGAGCCCCACAGCTTCTCTCCACTGGGCTTTCTTTATGGCCAGAGGAAATTGGAGGACTGCGCTGTTTAGGCGCTGGCGCTTGCAGGGTGCAGTTGGAGCAGTTGGAGGCTGGTATGCGGCCTCTCAGAGGCAGGGCAGCAACTGAGGCGCTCCACGGTCGCCTCCTCGCTGAGCGGTATCGTATGGACGAATGTCAAAGGTCACCGACAGCTCGGGCGCATAACTCTTCCTCGTCAGGGCCCGCGCCGACACTCTATCTGTCGCTGTATCCGACCGCTGTGTGTGCAGATACTGCCAATGCGCAGCTGCGAACGTGCACGACGAGCCGTGTTTTTGCGGCAGGAGCCGGTGAGGCTCCCGTCCAGCCAGGCGGTCGATCAGTGTCGGGCCTCTGGCTGAACGCATCTTAATCTGGCAGCCTCGGCGTCTGGGCCGCGTGGCCGCGGTGGAATAAATCATGATGCAGCGTGGAGGTGGTGGCAGGCAGCGTGAGTCAGAGAAGCAGTCTGCTCGACTTCACACTGGCTGGGGATCTGGTCTCTCAGCAGGTAGTCCGAGTACAGATTGAAACTAACTCTGCCTCCCTGCACTCAACGCCACACACCCCGAGAGCTCTGGCTGCTCCTTTATTGGAGGAAAAAACCTGCAGTTTTTTTTTCTTATCATCATTGTTTACACATTAATTTTTGAAAGATTGTCATTGTAGGCCACCACTTTGTGTCTCGGGTTTTACTGGAATAATCGGCCTGTCTGTGAAATTCATCCCAGTAAATCCCTGGCGAATTGCTTGCGCCTCCTTGCATTGCTTGTGGAAATCAGCCCATTGTGATGTCACAAAAGGCACCGATGACTCTTCCAGGCTAGTGATGACACCCCCATAGCGAAGGTCATAGGTTTTGTTCTTGTCCCCTCACAAACATGTGCAAAAAAGCATCAGTCTTTAGTAGGAAGCCAAAAGGGGGATTGATTTCTCGTCGCTGCAAACACAGGGCTAAAAATGAATATATGTATTTGTGTGTGTATATGTATATATGTGTGTATATATATGTGTGTGTGTGTGTATGTGTCTGTGTGTATATATATATATATATATATACATATGTGTACGTATGTGTATATATGTACAGTGTATATATATATATATATATACAGTTATATATATATATACAGTATATATATATGTGTGTGTGTGTGTATATATATGTGTATACATGTATGTGTATATATGTATATATGTATACACACACACACGTATATATGTATATATATATACATATATATATATTTATATATATATATATATATATATATATATATATACATATGTGTGTATATGTATGTGTGTATATGTGTACGAAACAAAGACCTCAGAATGACTGTAATCAGTCACCTTTAAAAAAAAAAGCAGTTTTCAGTAATAAAGTGTGAGGTCCTTACAGAAACCATTAAGCAGAGCTGGAAGTCATGAGTGGGCCATTTGTTAGTCTCAGACAGTCACCGGGCATTAGCCAGTTAAATCCCGGAATCAGCCGCCGACCTCTCGAGGTGAGGTTACCACTACAAGGGCTGTTTTTCGTCTCCCTCGTGTTTTTGTTAGCGCTAACAAGATTGACTTACAGAAGATTTGCGCGCGTTGTAACCGCAGACCAACTAGCAGTCACTCACTGACTCGCTGGCACACACACACACACACACACACACACACACACACACACACATAGACATAGTGCACAAAGCAGTTGAGTTCGGCCCACGTCTGAGTTGTACTAACAGCTGAGCGCTCACATCTGTGTTTGCAAGGCAACAGTTTTGGTCATGACTCAGCCAATCAAAAGTTTTTTTTGCCCCCCCTCCCACCTCCCGCCACCCCCCACCCCCCCCATGATATCTTCAACTGCTGAGGTAGTGTGCAAATGAGTATTTTCTGTACAGCAGGCAGTTGCTGGGGCCGGTGCCAATGAGTGTGTGAATTACACCCATGCATAAAGCTGTCCTTGTGTCCTGCTGGCCAAGAGCTGCAGGGAAGCTGGAAATGATCGTAAATTAAGCAGCACTTGGCCGAGGAAGTCGTACGAAATCTTGGGATTGAGAGGAACATTTGGAGTGATTAGCGGAGGGCGGCGTGGAAGCGGGAGTTTTCCCATGAGCGAAGGGGACGGGTCGGAACGGGCGCGGCCCGGGTTGAGGTGTTACCGGGGAGGATTGGGGGAGTTGGGGGCGGTGGCGGGGACACAAAGGTAGAGGAGCGGAGGAAAGGTCATCGTCGGGATACAGTAGTAATAGTATTAGTCAGTGGTAGTCGTGGCCGTAAACGCCCGTCCCAGCTGATGCCTGCCACTAGAGATGAATTATTCACTCACTTGTCAAATCAATAATGACCCGGTCTTTGGTGTTCCACTCTGCACATGCCCTACTTATTGGCTTTTTTGGGGGGAGGCGGGGGGTGGAGGGGTTTTGGGTGGGAGGGGGAGGAAAGTGGACGCAATATTTTGATATTTTAGAGGTTTGGCGCCCCCCTACCCCCACTGCTAAAATTGCTCGTCATTTGTTGTCATTTTGATTTGGGGGGAGGGGGCCATGTTTTCTTAAAAAATTTCCAACTTTGTGCGTTCAGAGGCACCGACACCCCCCACCACCACCCTCAGAAATACATCCCCGCCGGTGTTGTATTGAAAGGGAGTGCACATGATTAATAAGGCAGTTTTGTTGAAATGGAATGTGGCAAATGGGGGTGGGGGGAGTGGGAGGTGTGTGTGTGTGTGTGTGTGTGTGTGTGTGTGTGTGTGTGTGTGTGGGGGGGGGGGGGGGGGGGGGTCTGGCAGGATCAGGGGGTGGTGGTGGTGGTGGTGGGGGGGTGGTTGTTGCCATGGCTTTTAAGGGCATGGGCATGTTTGGATGGCACAACCCCCTCCCCTCGCCTCCCTCCTCCCCTTTGCCCCCCGCCTCATCCCCCCCTCGACCCCACCGCCCACCGCCCCCACCCCTCCCCTGTTCATGTGTCACTCACTGTCTTCCAGCTTGTAATTTTCCATCTACTGTAACTGCGCGGGCACGTCGCCACCCGGGGAACTTTTAAAAAAAATAAATAAATAAAGAATTCATTAAATAATTAGTATCTCCACAACAATCTCTTTTGTTCTGTCAATCTCAGAGCTCTCAAAAGTCAGGAGAGAGAGAGAGAGAGAGAGGGAGAGCGAGAGAAATTAGTGGAAAAATCAATTTGGAAAAATTAAAAGCATTGAATTCTTTCCTCTTTTTTTTGAAATGCTTTTTTTTTTTTTTTTTACTTATCTGCCATTGATTATGTCTGATTGGACCTCATTTCCTGAGATAAATGTGTGTGCGTGCGTGTCCATTATTGGTGCACGTGCATTGTTTTGTGTGTTTTTACGTGTGTGCGTGCGTGCACGAGCACGCACGCGCTCCTGACATTTCCTAATGGGCGGGTGCATGCATGATAACCACTTGGCTTTAAGATGGATATGAAAGGCTGTCACTCTGAGCGCAGACGGCCGTAATGGCCCCGAGAGTGTCGCATTGTGTGTGTGTCAGTGTGCGTACGCATGTGCGCGTGCGGGCCTGTGTGTGTATGTGTGTTTATTCATGTAAGGGTGATGATAGGGGCCCACGCTTTGGTCCCGGCCACGAATCAAAACCCATCCAGGGCTGCTCGGCCAGCAGTGCCGTGTTTACACTGGGAGAGACGGAGCAGAACCTTCTTCTTTGCCCCCTCACAGATTTGACGACCACTGCATGCGCGCGTGCGTGCGAACACACACACTGGCTGCCACCAGACTGTGTGTGTGGGGTGAAACGTGTGAACTGCAGGAGCCATAAAGGGAACTTCCACAGAACTTAACACTTGATGTTAGCTAAATCTTAACTTAGTCTCATTTTTTTCAAAGGTGGTGTTAATATGTGGCATGTTTACGTCCTTAACCCACTCACCAAGTGGTGAACAGTCAGAAAATGGGCAGGTGACTCACAGCAGGGTTGACTTGCTGTTCAGCAGGTTCCCACGGTGCTTCAAAACATCCATCGTCAAATAAGACAAATGTGCATCTTTGTGTGATTCACTCAGAGGCAGGTTTCTTAAAAGGAGTGATTTTATGCCCTCAGACCATACTGTTACATTTAGGGTGAGCTCTTGGCTGTGTTTTTGCATGTAAGCTGTTCTTTTGGACCAAGTGGAATGATTAAGTTGAGACCCCATAACCTTTTGGACTGTTGGTGCACTTTATATATAATCCCAAACACAGAGCTGTCAGCCTTGTAATGTAAATAAACTAAAACCTTATGCTTTAGCAATGGTGCAAAATAAAAAATATGTTTTTTTTTATTAAATATTAGAACATAATTAGTTGTTCCTGTTTCCTTTCATTCATAAGAGACACTGACTGACTTTAAATCCTTTTTTTTTTTTTTTTTTTTACATCAGACATCACATGACTGTGTTTTCTGCCATGCTTAGGTGCAGATCTTCCTGTTTAAACACTTTTTGGACATCCAAAAGCACTTGTCGCTCCCGTTCGTCACTCCTCGCTCTTTTTTATTTTGTCCAAAGCACTTCATGGAGTCGACATTTTTTTCTCCCCCCCCGCCCCCCCGAAATTAATGGGGAATTAATGATTCCGTTATTCCCCTGCTGTGCGAGGAAGGGCGGGGGGGCTTTGGGATTCTTTTTTTAATCGCCCAACCTCTAGAAACTGATTGGAGCAGCAAAAATACGCCCAGTCCCCTTCTGCCAGACCTCACAATGGAGGCGCTGATTTTTTTGATAGGCTCCTATACTGCCAGGGGGGCCAGCTGGAATTACAAGTGGATTAATAATTTTAAACAAGGCTAAACCGCTTGGACTGTCTGTCTGTCTGCTCTTTCCAATGCTTAGCCAGTGGTCCGTCTGCTCCCTGACCACATCAAAACAATCTAAAAACACTATATCTTCCTAATGAAGAGGGTTGGCCTTAGTTTGCGGGCTTGAGTACATGAAAACATGCTTATTTAGACAGATTTCACAAGGTTCTGTGTCTGAGAGCAAGCCGGGATTATCGTGGTCATTTTTTTTTCCATCACCAGGCCGACGTCCTTAAAAGTAGTCTGACTTTAATGTGTGACCAGGAACTCTGTTTCTCTCAAAGTTTAATAAACTTTTTGGCATTTTCTTTTTGTTTTTACTTTTTCTCTTTCATAAAACGAAACTTTCTTATCTTTCATAAAAACTGAATTTTTATAGTGTTTTTTTTTTTATTGTAAAGATGTGATTGAAAGACCTTAGAAGTGCCATTAGCAATGCCTCAAATATAAATATAAAAGAAAGCAAGACGTTGCATTGGATTAGATCTTCTTCCTCTTCTTCTTAGTTTTGGGGAGTGTTTAGACTGAGTGGTGATAGTTGGTCCAGTGGCTGCAGAGCTAAGACCACCAGAATGTTGACCTGAGTCGGAGGAAAGATTAGGTTTAGCACCAGTGGGAGTGTTAAATGGTGAGTCGCAGGGATTTGGGATGGGACGGCTTTTTGGAACGATCTAAAAGCAGACGTATTACCCACTGAATTTGGGTAAAGTAAAGCCTCACAAATCAGGCGCTGCTGGTGACATCCCTCCCCGAACAGAACCATGTCTCAGTAATCCTTTCTATGTAATTTGTGTGCGTGTCTTTGTGCGTGTGTGCGTGCGTGTGTGTGTGTGTCACAAAGATGGACAAGGAAGGGAAGTGGGTTTGGTGATCATTTTGCGGTCATCTATGTGAGACGGAGTGCTGTTGCCGGCCTGCGGAAGCAGAAGAAAGCCTCTTTTTAATACCGATTGTTCCACTAGTCATTATTTGACCAACAGAGGTGTGATATAAGGGTCATACGAGCCCAAAAGGGAGCCAGAAAAAAAAGGTTTGAGACTGCACAGTGCAGAGTTATGTAATTTCTTTTTTCCCCCTTTTTTTATTGCAAGAAGAATTTTTAATCAAAGTGAATTTAATGTGATGGGAAAATCTAAAGATTGGATCAAGGCGGCAGAGAAGTGTGAGAAAAATCAGTCTATAGCATAAGCTATAGTCTCTCCCTTTTAATTCAGTCATTATAAAAATGTTCTGTGAATGTAGCAGGGACATTAGCCCCCTTCTGAGCTATTATCCCGGCTGTCTGGTGTTGCAATTTCACACTTCACTGATTCCGACAAGCAGTAGAGAGTCTGCATGTCCCAGATTTCACCTTATTTAGGTAATACAGACAAATCACTCCCAAAGACAAGGTAATTTAAACTGGGTACCGGCGGGACGGACACACACACACACACACACACACACACACACACACACACACACACACACACACACACACACACACACACGCAATTCCAGCAGCAGAACAAAATACCTGCGTGCCACATAAGACGGCCAATAAAAAAAGCAAAGCAGAAATCCTCCTCGCACTTCAAACGGCTGCAGCTGATTTTGACTCGGTTTTTTTTTGCTTTTTTATGGGGTTAAAAAAAAAAACAACAACTCCCAAGTTCTCCCTACTTGTTTGTTCATCTTTCATAGCGCTGATGGTTCTGAGGTGTGAACTTTTGCTCCTGAAGGTCGAGCCATGTGTCACGGATTGCGGGGTTGACCCCTTCCAACAGTTTCCACCGCACTCATTCCTAATGCATGAGCGACGGCGTGTTTAAATGTGGGCCAGTAGTGACGGGCAGCCAGCACAGCCGATTCATTATTTATCACGCAAAAAACAAACTGCCTGCGTGCATGCGTGCGTCCGTGGCGACGCGTCTCTGTATTTGAATGCCTTCCCAGTCAAGCTTAGGTTGCGGCTAATCACCGGTGTAATTTATTTAAAGGCGAAATCGATCGAATATTTTTTTTTTTTTTAATTTTATTTTGTAAAATAGTCCTTGTTTCCCCGCGAAAGTTGAAGCGACGGACGCGCGGAAAATAATTTAAGAAAAACAAACTTGATTTAAAATTAGAAATTAGTTGAAAACTTATTAAAGCGACTTTGCAAAAGCAGCGTTAAACGCTTCATTTGCCACAATAAAAGTCGACTGAATCTCCTCTCACCCGACGCGGCGGCCGACGGCCATTATTTTACGTTATTTCACAGCTTCTTTCATTGAAGGGCTTTTTTTTTTTTTTCCTTCTCACTTGCTTCGCTGCCGCCTTTAAGATTCCTCATCTGGAAAACAAACGGCGCTGTTCGGACTCAACTCCCTTTTCTTTGACTTGATTGCTCCTAAACCTTTCAAGGGCAAGAGGAAGTGGGTCGTTAATAATGACAAGTGCGCATATTTTTTCCCCTTCCTCTGTCTTATTTTTGAGTTTGCGCAGGGTCGGTTGCGTGCGTGTGTAATGAAAGGAGGCCTTGTTGTGAGACAGACGTTTAGCCATAAAGATTAAATGACAAAAAAAAAAAAGTACTTAAATGAAAATAAAGGTGTAACGACGAGCAGAGGGAAGTCTGACCGGAAAGCATCTCAATT
The DNA here is from genome assembly GCF_046127955.1 of Nelusetta ayraudi. Lineage (NCBI taxonomy): Eukaryota > Metazoa > Chordata > Actinopteri > Tetraodontiformes > Monacanthidae > Nelusetta > Nelusetta ayraudi. The sequence continues at coordinate 3,891,966 of NW_027466140.1, read as the reverse complement.
GACTGACTTTATTAAATACATACATGCATATATTAGGATTTTACAAACATGCAAGCTTGTGTTCCATAAAAGTTTTTATTTTATTGTTTTTGTTTATTCAATTGAAAAGACTGAAAATACTTTAATAAATAAATAAATAAAACTTCCTATAAACTATTTTGTAAAGGATGGCGTAAATAAAAAAAAAACTATATCTATATATACACAGAAATAGATAATTATATAATAGCTTAAGTGGCAAAAATATTAACAGGTTTAATGTTAAACTAAGAAGTTAAACTTTGTGGCGACTTGAGGAGGAACTCTGTCAGGAGAGGTTTTGGGTTTCACTGGGCCTGCTGAGCCTCCCTCCCTCCATCAGCGGGGAAATATGTCATCGGTCATCATAACAGAGGATGAAAAGACTGCCTCAAGATGTAAATGAAAATATTTGGTTCTGGCTTTTCTTTCCCCCTTAACAAACTGGAGATTGGTTACGAGCTCCGAAGGGTCTCCTGACAGAAAATGTGCAATATATTAAGGGTGAGATCTGCCAATCACACGACCAACTGTACAAACTTTTTGAGCACTCACTGGACTTTTTTTATGGTGCTGGATTTTTTTAAAATTTCAATATAAATCCTTTTTTCAAAAAAAAAAGAGAAAAAGTTTGCTTTTCCTTGCAAGAAGCGATATGCGGTGACCGGAAAAAAGAGGCAGGAAGTTTTTTTCTCTTTTTTGCTGTGATTGTGAGAAACAAAGTCCCCGTCTCTTTTGTTACCGGCGCTCATGGCAGAATTGAAACAGGAAAAGCAATTATTGGAGAGATTGTCCCACAAGGCATTGAAAAGCTATCAGCATGACGGTTGGGATTGGGGGACACCTATGGCCCCATGCATTATCCTGGCATGAGGTCGCTTTGGCAATCGCCTGCCAATTTCAACCAACACCTGGCTTTCCCATCCCCCCGCCCCTCCCCGTCCCCTTCCACCCCCCTTCCCCGCTTCAGCAGGCCCTCCTACCTGGTTCCTTGTTTTTGTTCCTCCTCCCTCCCCCAAAATCCTGCTCCCCTTCTCTCTCGGTGTCTGACCATGCTGACCGCTTGTCGAGAGGAAGGAGAAGGGGAAAACACATACACATACACACACAGGGATGCAGTTGTGTCCAGCGGGCACGGCGGTGGCGCACAAAGTTTAGGGTGTGCAATCACGTTGCATTGTTTCCAATCAGAAAGCGTCTGATTGTTGATTCTTGAAGGGGGGGAAATTGTTGACTTCGTGAGTAGGAGGGAAAAAAAATAAAGAGAAATAAAATGCCCACTGACCCAAAAGTGCAGACCAACAGCAGCACGTCTGATGCTGTGAAAATGTGAGCTGCTGGCTGGCTGGCTGGCTGGCTGGCGTAGCTACCTCTCGGGCCAAAAGGCCCAGCCGCAGGAATGGGCTCCAGATTAGTGGAAAAGTGGGGAAGAAAATACCTGGTGCTATGTCTCACACTTTCTTTTTTTTTTTTACTTTTTATTATTATGGCTGCTGAGAACCTGTATAACACAGCTGTTGAATATCACTCTGCTTGAGCGGCAGGACCCCCACACCCGCCTCCAAAGCCATCTCAGACACAAACCTGCTCCTTTACTGTCACGGCCCAGTTATACAAACACACAGTGCGGGATCACCTTCGCCTTCTAAGTGATGTGGGGGTCAGTGCTTCAGCTGTAGAAAACTCAGGCCCGATTACTGCTGTTATGATGGAGTCTCTGCTTTTCTGCTGCACTGCTTTTCTCCATTATGCTCGCTGTCTACGCTCGTGGCCACACGAGGTGTTAACACGTGGAGATCATAACCGCAAAATGTTCTGGTTCGCCTGTTTCGTAAGAGACTCTTCACTCTAAAATTGCAGAGCAATTGGGAGACAGGCACTCTGATATGTACTTTTACGTTGAAACAGAACAAATTTGTTTATTTTGAAAATAACATTTTGTTTGACAAGTGAAAGGACCCATTAGCAGGATATTTTATCATATTTTGAAGCAATGCTCGTTTTACGTGACGTTGCTCTGGAGTCATCCTAACAACCTCTTCTTTATTTATTTATTTATTTATTTATTTTTTTTTTGATGCCTTGCATTTTATGTTTTGCCAATCAAAACTATGCGTCATGGGTGGAGGTCCAGTAAATTTTCTACAACACTAGGGAAAAGTTTATTATGGTTTCATGTTGCGAAGAATATTTGGTTTCACAGAAGGCAGTAATGTAGCACCACGTTAGTCTGAATCATAACAGGTCTGTTCATCTTTCAGAGTTGTTAATGTTTCCATGAGGGGGGGAAAAAGTGACTCTGGTGTTCTTGGAAACGGTCTTGTTATCTCGAATCTGCCTCAGATATTTTGACTCCATCAAGAACGGTGGAGTCAGTGATGTAAATGTAAAGATAAAAGGAAAACAAACTTGGCTAACAAACCATTGTACACAGAACTGGAGAATTGATACATTCATCTTATTTGCATGTGTATTTCATTTGTGTGAACCCACACATTTGAAGAATCTATTGCTTTATTGTCCGTACTGGTGAATGAACTAGATTTCTAGGAATGAAAACACTGGTGATGGAGGTGATGGAGGTCACGCAGGTCACTGGCCCACACTCCTCACTTACACTTACAGACTTACAGGGAAAATCGCTCACTGTTTTGTGTGTGTGTTTCTCTCGCGGTACTGCCCATCCTCATGTGTAGCCATAACGGATTAAAGATTGTGCAAACATTATGCAAGCAGATCTTGCTTCTTTTTTGTGCTGATTGGCATTTCTGGGGCAGAAAACAGCATTGTGGGACACATGTTGTAGTATAAACACACATTTTCCTGTTGCTGTTTCTATGCTAATAGCTGTATCTATCTATCTATCTATCTATCTATCTATCTGTCTATCTGTCTATCTGTCTATCTATCTATCTATCTATCCACTTGCAATGTGCCTGCAGGCGCTGCTGTCTCCTCTGCAACATGTGGACTCTTCCCTCGGCGGTGCTCCGTGCACGGCAGTGCGCAAGCGCGAGTGTGAGGGATCGGAGGGGTATTGCCACGAGAGCGGCGATGAATGAAGTCTTTAAATAATGGAGAGGCGCTCTTAAGTTTCATTTCATTGTCCTCAATAAACGGGAGGAGGGGACACGGCCGATCATTGTGCCCCTTATTTTAAGCGGCTGATGAATATGTGAGCTCCCCCGTCCGTCCCCCCAGGGGGTGGATACCCCCTCACCGTGCGCCCGAGGTGGTGCAACCGCCCCTCAGGTGAACGCGGAGCAACAGGTTTCATCCGCTCAGGAAAAAAAACAAACTTGACTTTGCGCTTGAAGGAAGATAGTAGAATCGAACCGAGTTTTTTTTTTTTTTTTTTTTTTTTTAAGATTCTCAGCTCATCTCAGAATATCAACTGGCTCATTCACCTGTTTAGCGGCACTCTGAAATGTTAAAAGCATCTGTCCCCCAAAGCGGAGCGCGACGCACAGTTGCTGAGCATCTGCTTCGCTGAATGAGCGCTTGCCGGGGCTCAAGCTCACGGGACCTATTAGCGTCCATGCACCAATAAGAAATTCATCACGTGTCTGACACCCTGCCAGATGTTGGGGGGGAATTAATGCAGTCTCCTGTTGGACACCCACCCTCCTATAATAGTTTGTGTATGAGCACGCAGCGTAATAGAGACATCATTTGAGAGTCTGCGATTATTTTGTGGTTGGTGGTGAGGGGACTGTAAATCCAGGTTGCCTGACAGCACCGGGCTCTAATTTTAGATGCAGTAACAGTATGGAGCCTTCAATAAAGAAATAAATAAAGAAATAAAGCTTGAGGAAGTGGCGGAATAACTTCATATCACTTGATAATGTTTCCCAATTGGCCACTTTCACTCGCTTCCTCATCATTAGAGGTGCCTGCAGGCTACAGTGTAGCCGTGTGATGGGCCAAATGTAAATGCCTCGCAGGAGTCAATTGGAGAATAATTAAAGTCAAAGACAAAGCCTTTGTGTTTATCAGCTCGCATCACAAAGGCCGTTAGATATGAGGCCACGGCGCGGATTACGGTACGTGCGCGAATGCATATTCAAGCCGCTGCTGGAGGTGAAGTAAGCATCCATAATTGGCGAGCACACGCACAGCCACACACACGCACATATACGCCATGTAAATGGAAGTACCCTCGCTTAAGCAATTATCAGGTGTGCGTAAACTCGTGTGCCATTATTCGTTAACAAATCCCCCCCCCCCTTTTTTTTTTCTTCGGGGTGTTACAAATTCATCTCGCTTCGGTCTTATTACCGCCGAGCCTTTAGTGGCGAAAGTGACTCCGGATGGGTGTAATTTATGTCTGTATTCAAAGACAAACGTGGCTTAATAAAGTCAGATGTTCTCTGTTCTGCAACTGAAAGATAAATCTGTGTTTTTAGTTTTTAAACGCACCTTCCCAGTGGAGTCAAAACAAACTGACCCAAGTATTCGGCTCTGTGGAGCATGAGGTAGGTGTGTGTGTGTGGGGGGGGGGGGGCGGACGGACGGTCTGGCCACGTGTTCACGTCCAAGTGGCGCCCAGTGGCCAAACTGTCAATCAAAGGCCAAGCGGCCAACCAGCGCGCCCTTGGGCGAGACCTTGCGCTCCGTCCAGAACTTAGACTTCACCGTGCCAAAAAAAACAAAGAGAGCCTCGGCTACAGTTAGAAGTCATTCACATTTTTCATTTTTTTTGCCGGGGGGAGGAGTTGTCTCTGCCATAACAGGAGTTATGCGCACCATGCGCAGCTCGCTAATTACCAAATTATTAAGGAGCGATAAATTAGCCGAAGGGTTTATTAAGATCACAGCCTGCCTTGCGTGACAAAGGGCTTTGTGGGCCTCTGCTTGTTGCGTTTATCCTCTTAGGGCGCGCGCCCCAGCCAGCAAATACTTTGCTGCTGCTGCTGCTGCTGCTACTACTCAAAAGAGGAAGGAAGGTAGAAGGGCGGCGGTTGACCAATCAATCCCATATAAAACTTTGGCGTCATGTGCGCAAAGCCGGAGGGATATACCTCCCTCCTTCAGTGTCCCTGCGCTTCGCTCCAAGCTCTCTCTCTCTCTCTCTCTCTCTCTCTCTCTCTCTCTCTCTCTCTCTCTCTCACACACACACACACACACACACACACACACACACACACACACACACACACACACACACACACACACACACACCAGAAACAGAGCCTAGGGAGAGAGAGAGAGAGAGAGAGAGATTATAGTCCAGTGCTCCCTGCCAGCCCAGCAGCCATCCTCCGTGTCTGCTGCAGCCAAATATGGCAACCCCCCCCCCCCCCAAAAAAAAAAAAAGAAAAAAAGAAAAAGAGAAGCTTCGCTGGGAGATGAATGAACGCTGAGACGTAACTCGGAGCCCATGCAGTTGTAGTGTGTGTATGTGTAGTAGCTACAGGATGCAGAGAGCGGCCATTGTTGTCATACAGCCTTGCCAGCCTTTACACAACTGCATCCACGTGACAGCCACCGCTTTCTAATCCATTGAGAATCACCCCCCCTCCCCCTCCACCCTCCCCCCCGAAACAACCACCACCCCTAGAAAGGAGCCTTTCATGTCCACCCCCCCCTTCCCCGCGCTCTGCATTGAATCGGCTGCCTCTCGATTCTCATATAATCTGAAAATGATGTCTAGAACGGGGCGTCAGCATTTAAAAAAAAAAAAAAAAAAGCGCGCACGAGTGCTCCTCCTTCCTACCCGCACGCGCGCGCGCAGATAAACAAATACGCGTACAATTCCACAAAAACCACATGGCTCGCCTGCAGAATTTTGACTGGAGCAGCGCGCGCGGTTCGGAAATGAGACTAATGACTGATGTAATCCGACGTGATACGAAGAGACACTTGCAGGCTGATGCTCGGATGTCGGTTCTGTTTACTGAATCCACGTCACTGATTTTTTTTTTTTTTTTCACTATCTTGATCAGCCCAACCCACCGCGAGGAGTTGGTGAAATGCAACCACCGACGGTGTGAGGTTCTGGGTCTGTTTTCGGGTAACTGCCCCGCGTGAGCCCTTGCTGCTCTTTGCTTTGGTGATTTTTTTTTTTTTTTTTTTTTTTTTTTTTTAACCTCAGAGAGAGAGGCAGAGAGAGACTTGAATTGAGCGACTAGACGAGCCGGGCATGAGAAGGAGGGAGGGATGGAAGGAGGAGGAGGAGGGTGGGACGGGTAGCAGCAGGGGGAGGGAGGTGAGGGTGGAAAGAAATAATATCAAACGGAGTGCACGGGGTGCGCTTGCGCAAGGAAAAAGTCAAACGCGGAATTTCAATCAATCCCCCACTCTAAATGTGCTTTTAGTTGGGTGGGTTGGCGGGTGTAGGTGGTCATCTTTTGAGAGGGGTGTGCGTTCGAGTCTGCAGGGGTTGGTGTGTTTAAAAACAAAAAACAAAAACAAAACAAGACACGGATTTCCTTACAGCTCTCTGTCACATCCATGCACATGTCTTCTGCTGCTGTCATTCTACCCATGCACTTAAATAGTTGCAGCTTTATGGAAAATACCAAAAGCAATCATAAAAAAACAACACACACCACCGCAGTTTTACGGCGCTAGAGACCCGGGTCCCGTGCGTGCCACGTCCGCCGCCGCTTTAAATGCTTATTATCGCGCGCGGTGATGTGTGGCGACCGCTTTGATTGTGTTTTTATGAAGCGGTTCCGTTAATCGGCGCCGCTTTGTAAGACGAGTGAGGCTACAGCACTTTTTTTTTTTTTTTTTTTTGGCAGCACCATCCCCACGCCACCACACCACTCCACTCCACTCCATTCTTCACGGTCACACAGTGTCCTCAGTTGCCCATCCGGCAGTCTGCACCGCTGCTGGACCGCCAACCCCCACTTTTGCTCTTTCTATACCCCCGGATCAAAATTAAAGCAGCCTCAGACTAACTGGAGATGCGCTCAAAAGGTGCATGACCCACATCCCCGTTTTCACCCCGCCGCTCTCTGCCAAGAAGGAGTTCCCTGACTCGCTCTGCCTCCCCCCTCCCTGATATTCTTCGCACACACACACACACACACACACACACACACACACACACACACACACGCACGCACGCACGCACGCACTCACTCACTCGCGCACACGCACGCAGCCAAGACACTAAGATGGCGCCTTGGTGTCAAGTTCAAGTGACTCCCTCCAGTCTGATATAAACAGATATCCGTCGCTTCGCATGCAACATTAACAACAAGAACGCACGGCTGAGAGTCGGAGAGTAGCTTTTCATGATGTGTTCTTTTTTAATTTCAGTCAAAATGTCCCGTTCACATTTCTTCATAAATAGTTGGTAAAACAAAGCAACCAACATACAGTAGCCTAAAAAGTACAAGGAACCTCTTTTTGCCTCTAACGTAGCTAAATATAGGCTAAGGCATAGGCCCGCTGTTGTAACATGTTTTTTTTTTGTATTTTTGTATTTTTTTTTCTCCCGCCTGCAATCAGGCACAGTGACACAGTTCATCAGTAAAACATTTTTGCTGTTCAGGAATAACTTGGAGTGTGACCCATTTCTCCCAGAAAGTGTTACAACATCACATTCTAGCTGTGTTTTTTTTTTTTTATACATCAGATTTTTTTTTTTAACGTATGACCTCTGGACACGGGGCAGAAAGGTGTTGGGAATAAGAAAAAGTATTTCATTTAAATTAAGGTATATAAAATAGCATATAAAACATATATTCCTTAAATTATTTAAATAAACTCATTTCATATATCACTTGTCACGAGGTACCATTTTTTTTACATTTTATTTTAAAAGTAGTGCTGGTGGTCTGAACTTGTTCTCTTATGAGTACAATATACTTTGTGTAATGCATAATATTTAATTCTTGAGAATAGGTTACAATGCAATGCTGTAACTCTTTTTTTTTGTCGCCACTGAACGTGTTTTCCCCCTCCCCCCACCCTTCACCCACATAGATCTAGGATTCCTTCCACTGGGTTTTTGTTCAACAACAAAATAAAAAAAGAAAGAAATGTCATATTGACAAGTTATTCACACAAAACGAGCAAATGTGTAATCAAACTGCTCTATATGCAACACCACAACAAATAACACGCTTAGTTTCCACAAAATTACATTTAAAACAATGCAAGCTGACAGACAAAAAACTTTTTTTTTATTATTATTTTTGAAGATACGGTTTGTTGTGACAGTTCCATTGTTGCCGATGCACACATTTAAACATACTTGCACAAAGACATTGCTGGAACTATAAAGATTTGCCAAAGTGGCACATATATTTGGGTTCTTGACCCGAATTTGAAAATACTCAAAAAATGCTGTCACCTTGATTTGGAAATCATGAAGTTCGCACACTGATCTAACGCCTGTATAGGAGTGCAATAAGCTGATGGGTTTGTTCTTTTTTTTTTTTCTTCATTTTGTTTTTTTATACTGAGTTTATGCTACGAATTGACATCTATTTCTGATCCTATAAAAAAGTAAAATACACAAAGTTTAAATTGAAACAAAAATAAAGATATCAACAGAACTGTTTTATAGCTTCTTAGCTCAACTGAACTCCGCTCTACAAAGTCGTCGTTGTACATGTCAATGGTCTCATAAAGGAAAAAGTGTCGGAAATATCTGCATTATATATATATAAACAAATCCATAATATTCATATAGATGTTTTCTTCAGTCCAAATAAGACACATGTAGGCCTATTGGTTAAAAAGGTGAAAAAAAAAGAAAAAAGAAACAGAAGGATACAATCGCGATGTTGGAGCTTTAGAGTTTATCATTTTTGTTCAATGTTAAGCTGGTTATGACCAAAACTGTACAGTTCGTGTTAGAAAACATTTCCATAAATATCATTTAGTTTCAGAACTTATACCCATAATTAAATTACAAATTGATAAATATGGCATCATGGATATGTATTTACAACGGTATTAACAAAAGGCAACGTTATATTCAACGGTAACAATCGTAACCTAATAACCACATTTCTCCACCTGAAAACGGACGCTGACAATAGATTCGACCCCATCAAACAAGGAAAATACATTCACGAGTATAATATTTATTTAGGATTTTTTTTTCTTCTGTGTTCAAGTTCATGACAAAGACTTTGGCACGTTTCTTAAGACTGTTTGAAGTTCCAACAATCAATTGAAAAGGCGACAACAGACGCCACCGTCATATAAAACAGCTCGAAATAATTGTCCTTTTTTAATTCTTGTTTTTTTAAATAAAAATTTGAGAAAATACATAAAATGAAAAATAAATCATTTTTTTCTGAAATCTGTAAACTAAATGATTAAAAAACAAAAACAAAAAACAAAACATCGACTTGTAATGATGGAGAAAAAAAAGTATGACGTGTTTTCTTTATTATCGCGTTGTAATTGATTTCCTTTAAAACTGCGGAATAAAAGTCAGATTTGCGTGATCCTGAGAACGGACGTGGCCTGCGTGCTGCTGGCTTTTGCTCTCATCTCCTGTTGTTGTTGCTGTCCCAATCCCGTGTGTGTGTGTGTGTGTGTGTGCGTGTGTATGTGTGTGTGTGTGTGTGTGTGTGTGTGTGTGTGTGTGTGTCAGAAAGAGAGAGAGAGAGAGAGAGAGAGAGAGGTGTGTTTGTGTATGTGTGTGTGTGAGAGAGAGAGAAACAGGAATAGTTTTTAAGGTTCGTCCTTAAAACTGTGGTCCACACTGAAAAAGTTTTTAGTTTTTTTTTTTGTTATTCTTCAGACTTCAAACGTACCATTCATTAAAGTTGGGTGCCAGTCCTTCGCTGTGCCCGGACGTGTTTTGCACGGCTAACGGCGGTGTTTTTGTCGGGTCGTCTGTGTTGGCTGAGACCAGCACTGGCGGTGTGGACGACTCGTATCCAGAGCTTGCTGCCGGAGACGATTCCGATCCTTGAGACTCGTGTACCTGCGGAAAAAACAGGAATAGCGACGATCAAAAACGTGCGTAATCAACAAAGTGTAGCGTGCGTAAATGTTGTCCCTTAACAGTGCGTTTGAACGTGGCGAATGTTAAGAGTTACGGAGCACTATAGGTATTAAGTCAGTGGGGGAATTTTTTTTTTTTTTGGTGGGGCAGAGGGTTGGCTGTTACTTGAACATGGCATTTTGTTTCACGGGGATCAGGAAGGAAAACATTTGTGCAAAATTGAAATATTTAAAAAATTCAAAGAAATGGCAAAAATCACATCTTTGCATCCTATTTTCTATATATAAAATAATATTCAGCCTTACAAGCAATTATCTTGCGGAGTAATACAACGTCATAAATCCCCTCAAGTTCAGATAGCTCCTGTTCGTTATTATTGTGTGTGTGTGTGTGTGTGTGTGTGTGTGTGTGTGTGTGTGTGTGTGTGTGTGTGTGCCCGCCCGCCCGCCCGCCCGTTAATGTGTTTAAGGAGTAATGAAGACATTAATTACCTTCATGTGTTTCCTGAGAGAGCTTGGGTGTGTGTAGGACTTGTCGCACACTTTGCAGATGTATGGCTTATCCGACGTGTGCACGTGCATGTGCTTTTTCCTGTCGCTGCTGTTGGCGAAGCGTCTGTCACAGCCGTCAAATTCACACTTAAACGGCTTCTCACCTGCAGAATTGAGTGCGCGCACACACGCAGAGAAAGACAGACACACATACACACCATGAATTACCCCAACCAGCCTGCACAAACAAAACTTCCCTTTGTAACAGCGGCCGTGAAGAAAACGTGGAGCCCGGAGATGGTAAACGGTCCTGCAGCCTGTTATATAACTGCGTAACCTACATTTTCGGGGGGCGACGTGAGCGCAGTTTACTAGCGGCTCGCACACACTGCTCTGTCAGGCTTTATTTATTCAAGAGGCCTGCTGCACGCTACTACTGGCCTGCGCCGTGCGTCTCTCTGTTCCCATGTAGTAAACAGTGAATCAACAGGGCATCTCCCCCTTGCGCCGCGAACGACGAGCGAGATCAGAGCATAGAAGTGATGCCTATACTCTCTCTCCCCCCCCCCCCAGCAGCAGCAGGCATCCCCCTAACTTGGGGTGGAAAAAAAGAGAAAACGTCTACAGGGAGCCCCCTCGTTGTTCGAATGACTCGCTCGAACTTTAAGCAAAGAGAGAGAGAGAGGGAGACAGGGAGCGAGAGAGAGAGAGAGGAGGGAGCGCAAACTCCATCAAAAGGAGCAGCAACAACTTCTAGCGCCGAAGCTACGAGGCGGGGAGGTGCTAACGAACAACTAACAGGGAGTCGCTGAACAGAATTTTAAACAAACACTCAATCATCAATGAAAAGAGCTGTTTTCGACTTTTTTCCCTTTAAAAAACAAACAAAAAAAAACGCACTCACGGCGACTTGTGAATTGTTTCTACGCAGTGGAGCAGACAACAAAAACACACACACACACTCTCTCTCTCTCTCTCTCTCACACACACACACACTCCCTTTTGTGTAGCATTTCTCAACTCCAACAACAAGATTTCCTGACTAAAGTTAATTCCTTCCACTCACACAACAACCACCACCACTGTTGCTGGCGCCAGCCCCAGCCCCCCCTCCTTACCTGTGTGTGTTCTTTTGTGGATTTTTAAATTTTCCGAGCGGGCGAATATTTTCCCACATCCCGGGAAGGGGCACGGGAACGGCTTCTCGCCCGTGTGCACGCGGATGTGGTTGACGAGTTTGTACTTGGCCTTAAACGACTTGCCCTCTCGCGGACAGTCCTCCCAGAAGCAGATGTGGTTGCTCTGCTCGGGCCCGCCGACGTGCTCCATGGACACATGGGTGACCATCTCGTGCATGGTGCTGAAAGTCCTGTCGCAAGTCTTTTTGGGTCTGTTGATCTGGTTCTCGTCTATCCACTTGCACGAGAGCTCTTGCTTGATGGGCTGCCGCATGTATCTGAAGAAGGCCCCCGGGCCGTGGTGCGTCGGCACGTTCATGCCCATGTTCATGTTGATGGGGTGGCTGTAGTTGT